>NC_071496.1:27148752-27462216 GCF_028500815.1 Rissa tridactyla
ATCCACCCAAGGGTACTGAGGGAGCTGGCAGAAGTGCTCGTCAAGCCACTTTCCATCATTTATCAGCAGCCCTGGTTAACCGGGGAGGTCCCAGTTGGCTGGAGGCTAGCAAATGTGATGCCCATCCACAAGAAGGGCCCCAAGGAACTACAGGCCTGTCAGTCTGACCTCAGTGCCGGGGAAGATTATGAAGCAGATCACCTTGAGTGCCATCACGCGGCACGTACAGGACAACCAGGTGATCAGTCCCAGTCAGCATGGGTTCATGAAAGGCAGGTCCTGCTTGACTAACCTGATCTCCTCCTATGACAAGGTGATCCACTTAGTGAATGAGGGAAAGGCTCTGGATGTTGTTTACCTGGACTTTAGTAAAGCCTTTGACACCATTTCCCACAGCATTCTCCTGGAGAAAGTGAATGCTCATGGCTTGGATGGGCGTACGCTTCTCTGGGTAAAAAAACTGGCTGGATGGCCGTTCCCAAAGATTTGTGGTGAATGGAGTTAAATCCAGTTGGCAGCCGGTCACAAGTGGTGTTCCCCAGGGCTCGGCATTAGGGCTAGTTCTGTTTAATATCTTTATCAATAATCTGGAGGAGGATATGGAGTGCACCCTCAGGAAGTTTGCAGACAACGCCAAGTTAGGCAAGAGTGTTGATTTGCTTGAGGGTAGGAAGGATCTACAGAGGGATCTGGAGAGGCTGGATTGATGGTCCCAGTCCAATGGTATGAGCTTCAACAAGGCCAAGTGCCGGGTCCTGCACTTGGGTCACAACAACCCCATGCAGCGCTACAGGCTTGGGGAAGAGTGGCTGGAAAATGGCCCAGCAGAAAATGACCTAGGGGTATTGGTCGACAGCCGGCTGAATATGAGCCAGCAGTGCGCCCAGGTGGCCAAGGCGGACAATAGCTTCCTGGGTTGTATTAGAAATAGTGTGGTGAGCAGGACTAGGGAAGCGATTGTACCTCTGTACTTGGCACTGGTGAGACTGCACCACAAATACTGTGGTCAGTTTTGGGCCCCTCACTACAGGACGGACATTGAGGTACTGGTGCGTTTTCAGGGAAGGGTGACAAAGCTGGTGAGGGGTCTGGAGAACAAGTCTTATGAGGAGCGGCTGAGGGAACTGGGGTTATTTAGCCTGGAGAAAAGGAGGCTCAGGGGAGACCTTATCGCTTTCTACAACTACCTGAAAGGAGGTTGTAGTGAGGTGGGGGTTGGTCTCTTCCCAAGTGATAGGCGATAGGACAAGAGGAAACAGCCTTGAGTATTTAAAAGACATGTAGATGTAGTGCTGAGGGACATGGTTCAGTGGTAACTTGTCAGTGCTAGAGTAATGGTTGTACTTGATGATCTTAAAGGTCTCTTCCAACCAAAACGATTCTGTGATTCTACGACTCATCTAGCAGCAGAGAGTCCCCGGCATCCCCAAGCACTGGGTGTACTGACTGCCAGAGGATCCTTGAGCTGCCTGCCACTTCTGTTGCAGAGACTGCACCACTTCAGATTTGGGCTTTTAACCTAACTGAGCCCTCTTGTTGGCTTCACTCTGCACTTCTAGGTAACTGAGTTTGGATACCTTGCCATTACATTTTCGGAATAAAAGTTCTCTGGGAGTATTTAAAAAATATTTTTCTTTAATTACTCCCACACCTCTTTCTCTTGAAACCCTTCAGACATGAAGTCCAAGTTCCCAGGGAATGCAATGAACCAGCAGTCCAATGTAGACATATTTTTTTCTGTGTTGCAAAAAATTTGGCTTTTTTGGTCCTGCAAATATAGTTTAAACACATTGTTTTAGTGAATTCTTATTAGTTTTCTCTTCAGAAAGACCCCAATACTGAAACATCTGTGTGTACCAGCAGTCTTATATTGTAGACTCTTGTGAGGTCTGTCTTCCTATTATGTTGTCCTGATTTCAGCTGGGATAGAGTTAACTTTCTTACTAGCAGCTGGTATAGTGCTATGTTTTGGATATAGGATGAGAATAATGTTGCTAACATGCTAATGTTTTTAGTTGTTGCTAAGCAGTCGAGGACTTTTTCAGCTTCCCATAGAAGCTGAGAGGGAGCATAGACAGGACAACTGACCCAAGCTGGCCAAAGGAATCTTCCATACCATAGATCTCATGTTCAGTATATAAATGGGGGTTGGCTGGGGGGCAGGAATTGGTGATCGCTGCTCGGGAATGGGCTGGGCGTCAGTCAGCGGGTGGTGAGCATTGTACATCACATGTTTTGTATATTCTTTTATCTGCAGAGGGTGGAAGCAAGGACAGGTAGACGGGGAGGAATACAGAGAAATTGTCCAAGCAGCCAGGGACCAGGTTAGGCAAGCTAAAGCCCAGATAGAATTAAAGCTGGCAAGGACTTCAAGGACAACAAGAAAAGCTTCTACAGGTATGTCAGTGATAAAAGGAAGACTAGGGAAAATGTGGGCCCTCTCCGGAAGGAAACGGGAGACCTGGTCATCTGGGACATGTACAAGACTGAGGTACTCAATGACTTTTTTGCCTCGGTCTTCACTGGTAAGAGCTCTAGCCACACTGCCCAAGTCGCAGAAGGCAATGGCAGGGACTGGGAAAATGAGGAATTGCCCACTGTAGGAGAAGACCAGGTTTGAGACGATCTAAGGAACCTGAAGGTGCACAAGTCCATGGAACCTGATTAGATGCATCCACACATTCTGAGCGAACTGGCAGATGAAGTTGCCAAGCCACTATCCATCATATTTGAGAAGTCGTGGCAGTCTGGTGAAGTTCCTGCTGATTGGAAAAGGGGAAACATAACCCCCATTTTCAAAAAGGGAAAAAAGGGGAACTACAGGCTGGTCAGTCTCACCTCTGTGCCTGGCAAGATCATGGAGCAGATCCTCCTGGAAACTCTGCTAAGGCACATGGAAAAATATGGAGGTGATTGGTGACAGCCAACATGGCTTCACTAAGGGCAAATTGTGCCTGACAAATTTGGTGGCCTTCGACGGTGTTAAAGCGTTGGTGGATAAGGGGAGAGCAACTGACATCATCTACCTGGACTTGTGCAACGCATTTGACACTGTCAAATGGGAAGTGGTTGAGGCACCATCCCTGGAGGTATTTAAAAGATAGGTAGAAGTGGCACTTAGGGACATGGTTTAGTGCTGGACTTGGCAGTGTTAGTTTTATGGGTTGGACTTGATGATCTTAAGGGTCTTTTTCCAACCTAAATGATTCTATGATTCTCTTTTGTTCTATTGTTAGTATCCATTATGTCCTGGTTTGAGTTAAAATATAACCAACTTTCTGTTCAGTAATTTTACTTCTTAGCTAAGCCTCTTCTAACTCTCTGAAATTAACAGCATGTTGTGTCAAAAACTGTTAGTTCTCGGAGTGATAAGACCAATGTTTATAGTTGAAGCCAAGGAATGGTACGCAGAGAGGCTCTTGCTTATACTTATTGCTATAACAACCAAGGTCAGCTAATTTCGTTATTTGCCCCATTGGAGGGTTGGAAATGGAAAAGTGTAGAGGGGTCCCACCTGCAGGGAGGAGCGGATAGGACAGGTGACCCAAAATTGACCAGCAGGGGTATTCCATCCCATCTGCCCCATGCTCAGTATAAAAACTGAGGGATCAAAGGGTCAGCCTTTTTTCTTCAATGGCTGATGTCCGAGGAGGACCCTGTCTGTTTGTCTGCCTTTGATCCCGATCTGTGGGTTCCTGACTCCATCTGTGGAATCCAGCTCCTGTCTGTCGCTGAGTCCAGTCTGGGTCTTCCCCAGTGCCTGCCGGTGACGTCATCCTGGGAGCTTAATATGGTTTTGTATACACTGTATCAATTTCATTATTTCCTTTTTATTTTATTATTAATATTTCATTAAAGTAGTTTAGTTTCTTCTAAACTCGTAAATCTCTTTGTCTCTCTCTTCTCCTTGGAGCGAGAGGTGGGGGAAGAGCATCTGTCACCTCATCATTGGCCAATTTGGCTGAAACCACGACAGATTTATTGGTGCCTAACATGGGGCACAAATGGAGCTTGACCAGAGCTCTGATAGATTGTTTGAGTAGTTTGAATTCCAGCTTGCTCAGGGAGAACAGACAGCTCACATCATTTCATTCTTATGTGAAATGTTATATCGTGCCTTTAGAGAGCTTTGTATGAAGTTAATTGATGCAGTGGGGTTTAACTGGCGGAATATATTGCATGGTTTATTTGTTTTTTGTGTTTGTATGCGATGGTCTAAGCATGCTATGTTGGTGTTTGCCTTCAGACATATAAAATAATTGCTTGGATAACAGATATGCATATCTTGGGCATCACATGATGGATTCTTTTACTAATTACACTTTTGGTTTTACCTGGGAAAAGTTTACTTTGCCCTTTGATGATTATGCCAAAGTGACACTAACGGAATTAGGGGATGAAAAACCTTTGGGCTGTTTAGAGAGTGAATGTTACTTTCATTTCTACGTGATTTTGTTGTCGGTTTTCCTGAATGTGTTGCAGGGGTGGTTTATTGTTAAGTATCAGTACAGGAGCAAGTATTATGTGACATGTGATATTGCTACTCAAACCCGACGGCTGAAGTCAAAGATAGCAAAAATTCAGACAACCCCACCACCGAAAGCCACAGCAGAAACACAAACAACTAAAATTACTGCCCAAGGCACAACACACAAACAACGGTGCCAGCCCCGACACCAGCCCGAGCGGCATCAGTTGCCCCCCTACAGGCCCCGACGTCGGCCAGGCCCACACCTCTGCCCATACTGGCGAAAGCCATGCCCCTGCCCATAACGTCACTGGTGCCAGTGTCATCGGCTGACTCTGCCTCCTGCACCAGTGACCCCACACACCTGTATTGCCAGCCCCTCCCCTTCCTGTAGTGGCACCGGTTGCTCCAGACCCACAAGGAGCACGGTCACTGCACCAGCTGCTCGGACAACAAGCATTGCTGCTACTCAGACTCCAACAGTACCGGCACAAGTTGCCCTGGTGACCAGGAAGCAGAAAAGAAAGTCAGCTCGTTCCCCTGCCTCTTATGACAGAGACCAGCCAAGCCAGACATCATGGGAGAGGGTTCCTCTGACGAAGATCCAGGAGAGGGTCCTTCTCAGCCAGCATTAACACAGGATGAGGATTCAGATGCAGAGATAATCATTAAATTCTTCTCTATGAAGGATTTGAGAAATATAAGGAAGGACTTTAGTCAATATGAAGGGGAGGCACTTATCTTCTGGTTGCTTGGATGCTGGGACAATGGGGCTGATACCATAGATTTAGATGGCAGAGAAGCTAGGCAGTTGGGAAACCTGGACCGAGATGGAGGTATTGATAAAGCGATTGGGAGAAAATCAAACACTCTCAGTCTCTGGAGGCGACTGCTATCAGCTGTAAAGGGCAGGTATCCCTTTAAGGATGATATCAAATGCAGTCCAAGCAAATGGACCAGCATAGAAAAAAGTATTAAGTACCTGAGGGAACTGGCTGTACGAGACGTGATTTATAGCAACTGGCAAGTGAATGTAGACCCTGATGAAATGCCATGCAAAAGATCTTAATTGAGGAAGTTTGTGCAGAGTGCACCATCGATGTATTCACATACATTGTCAACGATGTTTTGGGGAGGATCTGATGTTGATGCACCTACTGTAAATGAGGTGGCTAACAAGGTGCAACAGTATGAAGAAAATCTCTCGTCCCTTCACTGTGGCAGACATGGACATAATTGAGCAAACCAAGAAAATGGCTGAGAAAATCAAGAAGATGTCTGAGAAAACTGAGAAAATGACTGAGACAATAGCTGAGCAAAATGAGAAAAATGATAAATTTTTCATAAACTGCTTGAAAAACTGTCTGAGATTGGGAAAGAATCCCACTCTTCCCCTCAACAGACCCTCTCATTTTAAAGTAGTTTACTTTCTTCTAAACTCGTAAATCTCTTTATCTCTCTTCTTCCTCTCCTTGGAGCAAGAGGTGGGGGAGAGCATCTGTCGCATCATCATTGTCCAATTCAGCAAAAAGCACGACACCATTATCATGTAGTACTCATTAACCACTCACTGCATAAATGTGTAGCTGTAAGTTTAAAATGAGAGATTGCAATAGCTCTCAAATTTATTTAAGAATAGCAGGGAGGTCTCCAATCATAAAGTTTTGATCTACTTATTTTTTGCTATTCTTAATGATGAAGAAAGTAAACTACTTTAATTCTGTACAATATGCTGTTAATTTCAGAGAGTTAGAAGAGGCCTAGCTAAGAAATAAAATTACTGAACAGAAAGTTGATTCTGTTTTACCTCAAACCGGCACCAGGAGGAGCTGTGCTTCAGTACCAATTACCTCTAAAGCAGCTCTACCTCCTTTATATGCTGCCAATATTTCTTTCTCAGTTGGGGCATAGTTGGCCTTGGAGCCTTTGTATCCTCAACTCCAGAATCCTAGGGGTCAACCTCGAGTCTCCCCTGGTGCTTTCTGCCAGAGGCTCCAGGTAGGGCCACTGTCCCTGGCTGCAGTGCAGAGCACATTTTTAACGTCCTGTCCTGTTCGGACTGGTCCAAAGGCTACTCCATGCACAATCTCTTGTTTAATTTGCTCAAAGGCCTGTCGTTGCTCAGGACCCCATGTAAACTCATTCTTCTTTTGAGTCACTTCACAGAGATGTTTCATAAATCTGACTATAGTCTGGAATATGCATTCTCCAGAAACCCACAACACCTAAGAAGGCTTGTGTTTCCTTTTCGTTAGTTGGTGGGGACATAGCTGTTATTTTGTTAATCACATCCATTGGGATATGGTGACGCCCATCTTGCCACTTAATTCCCAAGAACTGGATGTCTCGTGCAAGTCCCTTACCTCTTTTTACAGCAAAACCTGCTTTCAGAAGAATCTTGATTATTTTCTTAGCTTTCTTGAAAACTTCTGCTGTACTACCCCACACAATGATGTCATCAATGTATTGCAGGTGTTCTGGAGCTCCACCCTTCTCCAGTGCAGTCTGGATCAGCCCATGGCAAATAGTAGGGCTGTGTTTCCACCCCTGGGGCAGTCGATTCCAGGTGTACTGGACACCTCTCCAGGTGAAAGCAAACTGTGGCCTGCACTCTGCTGCTAAAGGAATAGAGAAGAATGCATTAGCAATGTCAATTGCAGCACACCACTTGGCTGCCTTGGACTCCAGTTCACATTGGAGTTCTAGCATGCCTGGCACAGCAGCACTCAGTGGTGGTGTGACTTCATTCAGGCCACGATAGTCTACTGTTAATCTCCAGTCTCCATCAGACTTTCGCACTGGCCATATCGGGCTGTTAAAGGGTGAGCGAGTCTTGCTGATCACTCCTTGGGTCTCTAGTTGACGAATCAGGTTCTGGATGGGAATCAGGGAGTCTCAGTTAGTGCGAACTGTCGTTGATGCACTGTGGCAGTAGCAATTGGCACCTGTTGTTCTTTAACCTTCAGCAGTCCCACCACAGAAGGGTCATGTGAAAGACCAGGTAAGGTAGACAGCTGTGTAATATCCAACGTCCTCAGTCTCTACAGCTGCTATACCAAAGGCCCACTGATACCTTTTCGCATCTTTGAAATACCCTTTCTTGAGGTAGTCTATACCAAGGATGCATGGAACATCTGAGCCAGTCACAATGAGGTGCTTCTCTCATTTATTCCCATTCAGGATCACTTCGGCCTCCAGTACAGTCAGTTCTTGAGACCCACCTGTCACTCCAGAAATTGTCACAGATTCTGTCCCTTTATGATTCCATGGTAATAGGGTACACTGTGCACCAGCGTCCACCAGGGCTTTATACTTCTGTGGCTCTAATGTGCCAGGCCATCGAATCCACACAGTCCAATAAACTCTGTTGTCCCTCTCCTCCCCCTGGCTGGAGGCAGGGCCCCCCTAATGTTGAGGACAACATCTACAATTAGCAGATGAGCTCCTAAACAGACAAGAGAATCACTTCTTCCATCTGATTTACCTTGCAACTCAAGCACTTGTGCCTGTAGGGCCAGGGTAGGTTTTTTTATCCCACTTCCTCATGTCCTCTCCATAGTTGCAGAGGTAAAGCCACAGGAAATCTCAAAGTGGGTCCTGTTTCCCTTCAGTTTGTCTCGTAGGAGGGCGTTTTTTCTTAATGACTGAGACATGGGTCTGTTGAGGGGAAGAGTGGGATTCTTTCCCAATCTCAGACAGTTTTTCAAGCAGTTTATGAAAAATTTATCATTTTTCTCATTTTGCTCAGCTATTGTCTCAGTCATTTTCTCAGTTTTCTCAGACATCTTCTTGATTTTCTCAGCCATTTTCTTGGTTTGCTCAATTATGTCCATGTCTGCCACAGTGAAGGGACGAGAGATTTTCTTCATACTGTTGCACCTTGTTAGCCACCTCATTTACAGTAGGTGCATCAACATCAGATCCTCCCCAAAACATCGTTGACAATGTATGTGAATACATCGATGGTGCACTCTGCACAAACTTCCTCAATTAAGATCTTTTGCATGGCATTTCATCAGGGTCTACATTCACTTGCCAGTTGCTATAAATCACGTCTCGTACAGCCAGTTCCCTCAGGTACTTAATACTTTTTTCTATGCTGGTCCATTTGCTTGGACTGCATTTGATATCATCCTTAAAGGGATACCTGCCCTTTACAGCTGATAGCAGTCGCCTCCAGAGACTGAGAGTGTTTGATTTTCTCCCAATCGCTTTATCAATACCTCCATCTCGGTCCAGGTTTCCCAACTGCCTAGCTTCTCTGCCATCTAAATCTATGGTATCAGCCCCATTGTCCCAGCATCCAAGCAACCAGAAGATAAGTGCCTCCCCTTCATATTGACTAAAGTCCTTCCTTATATTTCTCAAATCCTTCATAGAGAAGAATTTAATGATTATCTCTGCATCTGAATCCTCATCCTGTGTTAATGCTGGCTGAGAAGGACCCTCTCCTGGATCTTCGTCAGAGGAACCCTCTCCCATGATGTCTGGCTTGGCTGGTCTCTGTCATAAGAGGCAGGGGAACGAGCTGACTTTCTTTTCTGCTTCCTGGTCACCAGGGCAACTTGTGCCGGTACTGTTGGAGTCTGAGTAGCAGCAATGCTTGTTGTCCGAGCAGCTGGTGCAGTGACCGTGCTCCTTGTGGGTCTGGAGCAACCGGTGCCACTACAGGAAGGGGAGGGGCTGGCAATACAGGTGTGTGGGGTCACTGGTGCAGGAGGCAGAGTCAGCCGATGACACTGGCACCAGTGACGTTATGGGCAGGGGCATGGCTTTCGCCAGTATGGGCAGAGGTGTGGGCCTGGCCGACGTCGGGGCCTGTAGGGGGGCAACTGATGCCGCTCGGGCTGGTGTCGGGGCTGGCACCGTTGTTTGTGTGTTGTGCCTTGGGCAGTAATTTTAGTTGTTTGTGTTTCTGCTGTGGCTTTCGGTGGTGGGGTTGTCTGAATTTTTGCTATCTTTGACTTCAGCCGTCGGGTTTGAGTAGCAATATCACATGTCACATAATACTTGCTCCTGTACTGATACTTAACAATAAACCACCCCTGCAACACATTCAGGAAAACCGACAACAAAATCACGTAGAAATGAAAGTAACATTCACTCTCTAAACAGCCCAAAGGTTTTTCATCCCCTAATTCCGTTAGTGTCACTTTGGCATAATCATCAAAGGGCAAAGTAAACTTTTCCCAGGTAAAACCAAAAGTGTAATTAGTAAAAGAATCCATCATGTGATGCCCAAGATATGCATATCTGTTATCCAAGCAATTATTTTATATGTCTGAAGGCAAACACCAACATAGCATGCTTAGACCATCGCATACAAACACAAAAAACAAATAAACCATGCAATATATTCCGCCAGTTAAACCCCACTGCATCAATTAACTTCATACAAAGCTCTCTAAAGGCACGATATAACATTTCACATAAGAATGAAATGATGTGAGCTGTCTGTTCTCCCTGAGCAAGCTGGAATTCAAACTACTCAAACAATCTATCAGAGCTCTGGTCAAGCTCCATTTGTGCCCCATGTTAGGCACCAATAAATCTGTCGTGGTTTCAGCCAAATTGGCCAATGATGAGGTGACAGATGCTCTTCCCCCACCTCTCGCTCCAAGGAGAAGAGAGAGACAAAGAGATTTACGAGTTTAGAAGAAACTAAACTACTTTAATGAAATATTAATAATAAAATAAAAAGGAAATAATGAAATTGATACAGTGTATACAAAACCATATTAAGCTCCCAGGATGACGTCACCGGCAGGCACTGGGGAAGACCCAGACTGGACTCAGCGACAGACAGGAGCTGGATTCCACAGATGGAGTCAGGAACCCACAGATCGGGATCAAAGGCAGACAAACAGACAGGGTCCTCCTCGGACATCAGCCATTGAAGAAAAAAGGCTGACCCTTTGATCCCTCAGTTTTTATACTGAGCATGGGGCAGATGGGATGGAATACCCCTGCTGGTCAATTTTGGGTCACCTGTCCTATCCGCTCCTCCCTGCAGGTGGGACCCCTCTACACTTTTCCATTTCCAACCCTCCAATGGGGCAAATAACGAAATTAGCTGACCTTGGTTGTTATAGCAATAAGTATAAGCAAGAGCCTCTCTGCGTACCATTCCTTGGCTTCAACTATAAACATTGGTCTTATCACTCCGAGAACTAACAGTTTTTGACACAACATGCTGTTAATTTCAGAGAGTTAGAAGAGGCTTAGCTAAGAAGTAAAATTACTGAACAGAAAGTTGGTTATATTTTAACTCAAACCAGGACATAATGGATACTAACAATAGAACAAAAGAGAATCATAGAATCATTTAGGTTGGAAAAAGACCCTTAAGATCATCAAGTCCAACCCATAAAACTAACACTGCCAAGTCCAGCACTAAACCATGTCCCTAAGTGCCACTTCTACCTATCTTTTAAATACCTCCAGGGATGGTGCCTCAACCACTTCCCATTTGACAGTGTCAAATGCGTTGCACAAGTCCAGGTAGATGATGTCAGTTGCTCTCCCCTTATCCACCAACGCTTTAACACCGTCGAAGGCCACCAAATTTGTCAGGCACAATTTGCCCTTAGTGAAGCCATGTTGGCTGTCACCAATCACCTCCATATTTTTCCATGTGCCTTAGCAGAGTTTCCAGGAGGATCTGCTCCATGATCTTGCCAGGCACAGAGGTGAGACTGACCAGCCTGTAGTTCCCCTTTTTTCCCTTTTTGAAAATGGGGGTTATGTTTCCCCTTTTCCAATCAGCAGGAACTTCACCAGACTGCCACGACTTCTCAAATATGATGGATAGTGGCTTGGCAACTTCATCTGCCAGTTCGCTCAGAATGTGTGGATGCATCTAATCAGGTTCCATGGACTTGTGCACCTTCAGGTTCCTTAGATCGTCTCAAACCTGGTCTTCTCCTACAGTGGGCAATTCCTCATTTTCCCAGTCCCTGCCATTGCCTTCTGCGACTTGGGCAGTGTGGCTAGAGCTCTTACCAGTGAAGACCGAGGCAAAAAAGTCATTGAGTACCTCAGTCTTGTACATGTCCCAGATGACCAGGTCTCCCGTTTCCTTCCGGAGAGGGCCCACATTTTCCCTAGTCTTCCTTTTATCACTGACATACCTGTAGAAGCTTTTCTTGTTGTCCTTGAAGTCCTTGCCAGCTTTAATTCTATCTGGGCTTTAGCTTGCCTAACCTGGTCCCTGGCTGCTTGGACAATTTCTCTGTATTCCTCCCCGTCTACCTGTCCTTGCTTCCACCCTCTGCAGATAAAAGAATATACAAAACATGTGATGTACAATGCTCACCACCCGCTGACTGACGCCCAGCCCATTCCCGAGCAGCGATCACCAATTCCTGCCCCCCAGCCAACCCCCATTTATATACTGAACATGAGATCTATGGTATGGAAGATTCCTTTGGCCAGCTTGGGTCAGTTGTCCTGTCTATGCTCCCTCTCAGCTTCTATGGGAAGCTGAAAAAGTCCTCGACTGCTTAGCAACAACTAAAAACATTAGCATGTTAGCAACATTATTCTCATCCTATATCCAAAACATAGCACTATACCAGCTGCTAGTAAGAAAGTTAACTCTATCCCAGCTGAAATCAGGACAACATAATAGGAAGACAGACCTCACAAGAGTCTACAATATAAGACTGCTGGTACACACAGATGTTTCAGTATTGGGGTCTTTCTGAAGAGAAAACTAATAAGAATTCACTAAAACAATGTGTTTAAACTATATTTGCAGGACCAAAAAAGCCAAATTTTTTGCAACACAGAAAAAAATATGTCTACATTGGACTGCTGGTTCATTGCATTCCCTGGGAACTTGGACTTCATGTCTGAAGGGTTTCAAGAGAAAGAGGTGTGGGAGTAATTAAAGAAAAATATTTTTTAAATACTCCCAGAGAACTTTTATTCCGAAAATGTAATGGCAAGGTATCCAAACTCAGTTACCTAGAAGTGCAGAGTGAAGCCAACAAGAGGGCTCAGTTAGGTTAAAAGCCCAAATCTGAAGTGGTGCAGTCTCTGCAACAGAAGTGGCAGGCAGCTCAAGGATCCTCTGGCAGTCAGTACACCCAGTGCTTGGGGATGCCGGGGACTCTCTGCTGCTAGATGAGTCGTAGAATCACAGAATCGTTTTGGTTGGAAGAGACCTTTAAGATCATCAAGTACAACCATTACTCTAGCACTGACAAGTTACCACTGAACCATGTCCCTCAGCACTACATCTACATGTCTTTTAAATACTCAAGGCTGTTTCCTCTTGTCCTATCGCCTATCACTTGGGAAGAGACCAACCCCCACCTCACTACAACCTCCTTTCAGGTAGTTGTAGAAAGCGATAAGGTCTCCCCTGAGCCTCCTTTTCTCCAGGCTAAATAACCCCAGTTCCCTCAGCCGCTCCTCATAAGACTTGTTCTCCAGACCCCTCACCAGCTTTGTCACCCTTCCCTGAAAACGCACCAGTACCTCAATGTCCGTCCTGTAGTGAGGGGCCCAAAACTGACCACAGTATTTGTGGTGCAGTCTCACCAGTGCCAAGTACAGAGGTACAATCGCTTCCCTAGTCCTGCTCACCACACTATTTCTAATACAACCCAGGAAGCTATTGTCCGCCTTGGCCACCTGGGCGCACTGCTGGCTCATATTCAGCCGGCTGTCGACCAATACCCCTAGGTCATTTTCTGCTGGGCCATTTTCCAGCCACTCTTCCCCAAGCCTGTAGCGCTGCATGGGGTTGTTGTGACCCAAGTGCAGGACCCGGCACTTGGCCTTGTTGAAGCTCATACCATTGGACTGGGACCATCAATCCAGCCTCTCCAGATCCCTCTGTAGATCCTTCCTACCCTCAAGCAAATCAACACTCTTGCCTAACTTGGCGTTGTCTGCAAACTTCCTGAGGGTGCACTCCATATCCTCCTCCAGATTATTGATAAAGATATTAAACAGAACTAGCCCTAATGCCGAGCCCTGGGGAACACCACTTGTGACCGGCTGCCAACTGGATTTAACTCCATTCACCACAAATCTTTGGGAACGGCCATCCAGCCAGTTTTTTTACCCAGAGAAGCGTACGCCCATCCAAGCCATGAGCATTCACTTTCTCCAGGAGAATGCTGTGGGAAATGGTGTCAAAGGCTTTACTAAAGTCCAGGTAAACAACATCCAGAGCCTTTCCCTCATTCACTAAGTGGATCACCTTGTCATAGGAGGAGATCAGGTTAGTCAAGCAGGACCTGCCTTTCATGAACCCATGCTGACTGGGACTGATCACCTGGTTGTCCTGTACGTGCCGCGTGATGGCACTCAAGGTGATCTGCTTCATAATCTTCCCCGGCACTGAGGTCAGACTGACAGGCCTGTAGTTCCTTGGGGCCCTTCTTGTGGATGGGCATCACATTTGCTAGCCTCCAGCCAACTGGGACCTCCCCGGTTAACCAGGGCTGCTGATAAATGATGGAAAGTGGCTTGACGAGCACTTCTGCCAGCTCCCTCAGTACCCTTGGGTGGATCCCATCTGGCCCCATAGACTTGTGTGTGTCTAAGTGGTGTAGCAGCTCGCTAACCATTTCTTCTTGGATTATGGGGGCTTCATTCTGCTCCCTGTCCCTGTCATCCAGCTCAGGGATCTGGGTACCCTGAGAACAATTGGTCTTACTATTAAAGACCGAGGCAAAGAAGGCATTAAGCGCCTCAGCCTTTTCCTCAACCTTTTCATTATGTTTCCCCTCTGCATCCAATAAAGGATGGAGATTCTCTGTAGTCCTTTTGTTGCTAATGTATTAATAGAAACATTTTTTATTGTCTTTTAAGGCAGTAGCCAGATTAAGTACTAGTTGGGCTTTGGCCCTTCTAATTTTCTCCCTGCATAGCCTGACAAAATATTTGTAGTCTTCCTGAGTGGCCTGCCCCTTCTTCCATAGGCCATAAACTCTCCTTTTCTTCCTGAGGTTAGAGGTTACCTCGTATTAGCAGTGTACTTTTGCCTGTAGAATATATTTGAATTTTGTTGATAAGTCCGATTCGACCATCTGCTGAAGCTTTGCTACTGGTTGCAATACATGAATCATATCATTTCTCTGTAGAAATCTTTCTCCAGCCTCTCGAGCCCTGTTTGTGGGTGACCCCTCTCTCCTTTGCCCTTACGCAATATGGTGTTATGCAGAGGGGAGAGCCGTCTTTGAAAGGGCCAGTAAGGTGGCTGAAGGCAGTCAGACGTTAGCATGATGCTTTTGGGATGATTTAGCCTACTTTTAATACCTGAGCTCTCTCAGAGCTTGCCTTGATATTCTTGCACAACACTGCTTTCTGCTATTGTGGACTTACTTTGCACTGGCAAGCACAAGGTCATTTTGTCAGTGCAACAAGAGATGCTTCTCCCTGCAGGACTGTGTCTATGTGAGGGAGAAGAATATGAACCAAACCCAGACATTCGAGCATGCTTCAGTTCTGTGTTTGATATGGGGCCATGTGGCATGAGGGCAATGGATGCTGCTGTCCCTGGGATGCCCCTGTGAGTACCAGCTCTGCAGCATGAGCCTCAGGCAAAGCAGTGCGGTGCACTGTGCCATATGTAACACACTGGTTCTCCGGGGGAGACAAGAGGCCGCCTGATGGCTTTCACCATCTCCCCCTCTTTGCAAGCACTCATAGCTGTCTCCGTCTGCCCTGGGAAGCAGACTGTAATCCTGCCTGTATGTCTAGGCATACCCCTTTGCTGAACTACTTTCTCTTCACAGCAAATCATTTGTCAAATTGTAGTGTCTCTTTAGCTTTCTGCAGTAATGTTGTGGGAAGGTAGATGGTTACTGGGGTGGAAGTGTGTCCCCTGTATGCTAGCTGTAGGAATAGTGAGAGGTGTGTATGTGTGTGAACTTCAAAATATTGAAAAAAGACCTGTGATACACCTAGGCTTCAAAGTAAATTCTTGTGATTACATTAGGCTGATTTATGATTGAGCTCAGCTGAAAGGACTCCCCCCAGTGCTGGCAGAAGAGCTTTTGGGACTGCAAGTTTAACTGGATCAGGCTCCTGATGGAGCTGAACACTCTCTAGCTTTTGGTCAATTCAGCCAACAAAGGAGCAAGGGCTGAGGGTAGAGACACCCTCTCTGGAGACAGCACCATCTTAGAGAGGCTTGTGCTGCCTGTAGAATAGCACTGCTACCTTTTTTTGTTAATGTCTCTTTGCTGGAGCAATAATAAAATCTCAACTTGACTGGTGTTACACTGGGCAGAAAGAGCCTCATCAACTGCTCAGTGCTTCTTGTAGTTCTGTTTCACCATTCCTAAGGGTCCAAAATTGTACAGATGCAGCGTTAGTAACTCGTATCTGTTTGACTGTCTCCACCTCTTTGTGGCTAGAATCGGAGAGTAGGGACTGAGAAGGAGAACTGTAGGCAAACTGTCATTGCATTGCACCAACTTCCAACTGAGTCATGCAGTCAGGAAACAGGCTTGCTTCTGTTTGTTGGAGGGTCACTCTCAATGAAATAACATAATATCTAAGATACTTCTTTGTCTTGTGGAGAAAGCTGATGTTTTATCCCGGTGTAGTTGTTACACTGCCTAAGAAACTAGTCTGTCCTCTTGCTTATGGTATTAAGTAAGCACACAAGTGGAGCTTGGCTGGTGCCCCTACACTCTTGGAGGACTGGGGTTGTGCTCTGCGTTGCTCAGAGCTGAGTGCAGTCCTGCTTTAAACAGTGAGCAGCACAAATTAAGATGGGATGAGGGTGGCAATGAGCACAGAGAAGAAAACTTCCTGAAGTAACACTCTGCTGTCTGAATGTTAGCCAATGCTGTAGCCTCTGGAAAATGCTGTCTGCCTTTTTTGTAAGTCTGTGACGCTGAGATAACTGCCTTATCACCTGTCTCACACCCTCTGCTCCACAGCCATAAGATGCCTTTACTTTCAAAGACGATCAAATCGATACATATCTAATAAAACCATGATAGTTTGCTCTCAGCATGTTCTTGCATTTGCAATCTTCTAATTCTGTTTCAGATACCAAAAGGAGCTTGTCTACTCTTTGAGCCATACAACTTAGTCTAATAAAAGGTATCACTGCTACTGCAACACTTTACCGAGAGCCTCATTCATCTGAATTCCAGTGGGTATAAGATTTGTTCTCTCTTCTTTTGCGTTACAGCTAAAGTAAGGCCTTCATTTGAGTAATGTACGTTGAAATGGAAAGAAATGAGTCAAGCCCAACCCACTGCAAAACACTTTATTGGCAATCTGAAATGATGGGGCACCGTTCTTGTGCTCGGTAGCTCTGTGTTGACAGCCTGAATAATCATTATGAGCCTTGAAAGTTTTTTTAGGAACATCCATTGCAACTGAAGTAACTTTGGTCTGATGTATTAAACAACTTACTGTCCTGCTATGGTTCACAGGGCACTGGTGGGGATTTTTGAGAGCTGAATAGAGTAGATGATAGCTTTGTGTGTATGTGGAGGTGTGTGTATAAATATATTTAATCACAAAGAAGAAAAAAAGTGACAGAGAAGACAGTTTTTCGTTCTTCACAGTGTGACCATAGTATGCATCGTGTGTCGCACATATTGTCTGACATTTGAGGAGAACAGCAAAGATGACAGTTGTTTTAGTACCTTGTCTGCAAATGGAGTCCAGGGCTCTGCTGGGTACCCTATTCCAGCTTGTGGGCTCACAGCTGCCTGGGCCTTAGAAAACTGCAGCCGGTAGCTAAAATGTCACAGGTAATGGAGTCAACCTACAGGATGCTCTTTCCTGAGGTGTCCAAGATTGCATCCGTACAGTCAAGCTTGGAAGCTGTCTGCCACGCTGGCATAGCATTGGGTCTGAGCCAGCAAGTTGCTCTATGGGGCTGTTGTCTGCATTTTGGTGACTGTGTAGCTTCCAGACTGGGGCTGGCTTATATTTGTTTTTCCAGCAAACAGTAAAGAGGGATTGAGATCTATCTGCACTTGTTGGAGTAGATGGACTCTAAGGCTCTGACTGAGCAAGAGACTGCCTTTTCCCTATAAGCTCTGCTTCATTCTTCTTTTAGCTCAAGATAAAATCTGTTTTTGGAGCAGGCTAGCTGCAAGTCCCTCCAGCAGTAGAGCCAGTTCCTCTGCTTGCTCCCCTTTCCATGTCCTATGCAAGTCTGTAAATGAAATTACAGTACACTTAACACAAAGCTTCCTAAGTACGCGAAGCTGAAGTAATGCTTGCCTCTGTCCAAGTAGTACATGGGTTGGTAGGCAGCTCTTGTAAGAGCCATGTTTCTGGTTTTGGTTTCAGTGAATCCACAGGGATCTTGTTAATTCCTGTTTCATAACTTTTCTCCTTCTGCAGAGTCTCAGTAGTGCAGCTCCAGGAATCAGCTCCATGCTGACTGGGCGTGATCTGCCACATAGGCTGCCTGCAACAGTGGGAGCCTCTAAATAACTTACATAAGGCTTTTAACAGATTGCTTATATAAGGGATATATTAAAATAGGGATTGATGGCTTTAAAGCATAGGGTGATGTGGGTGGTGTGTGGCCTGGCTGTGGTGTTGGGAGTCAGTGTGCTGGATGGATCCTCTGCTGTGGATAAAGACTAGAGGCCAATGGCGAGCGCAACGGCTCCGTGTCCTTTGGGGGAACCTTCCCAGGCAGCTTCTGAAACATCTGCTCCATTATCTAGCTGCTAAATGGGATCCTTGAGGCCCTCTGCCCTGTGTGCATATTCAAACACAAACCCATGTCTCCTCTCTGTTGCTTTTCTCAGTTTCTTGGAGCTGAGCTAACTCCAAAGCTGCAGTTTACAACTTGTGACTTACTTCCTTTGCCACTGAAATGCAGCTGCCTCTGACAAGTTCATTTCATGCATACATTTGAAGTGCGAGGGTGGAGCAGGAGTGCTGCTTTCTTTCGATTTCATATTTATAAACTTCTGTTGTATTCATGGATGTGTGTGAAGGGTACCCAGAACTCTGAATGGGCACTATCTCAGGGAAATTTTTAGTACAGAAACCTCATGAGCCAATATATTTAGAGTGGCGATGAGGGATAAATTTAAACTGAGATTACAGGGGAAAAGTCCAACAGGAAAGATAGGACGCGAATGCTTACGGGGAATTTTGTTGGGATAGGATTACCTCCACTACCTTGCAGATGAAACAATTGAAGGGCTGCAAGAAGTCAGTTCTGTTTCACACTCTTATTTTAAAATCTCCAGCTCTTGTAGTTTCTTTTCCTCTCTTCAGCGTATTACTGGAGGAACAGTTTTGCCTACTCGATTCACGTGCCTATAAAGGATGTTTACTTTGACTGATTTTTACCCAAAGAAAACCACACATCCCTTTAATTCGTAGTACATTTTTTCCT
Organism: Rissa tridactyla; assembly: GCF_028500815.1. Classification (NCBI taxonomy): domain Eukaryota; kingdom Metazoa; phylum Chordata; class Aves; order Charadriiformes; family Laridae; genus Rissa; species Rissa tridactyla. The sequence goes on from NC_071496.1 coordinate 27,167,574, forward strand.
CTCAGGATCTTTTACAAAGTGGCGCGTGTGGAAGAATGGTTCAGGTCCGGGAAGAGACTCTGAAGGGTCTAAATACGAAGTCACTGCAAAGCTGCTTGTTGCGACACATGTGGCATGGAGCAGCTTTGTGTATGTAACAGTGATCCTCCCACCATGACAATGTACTGTTCCCTGAGAAGAAATTTCCTGTAGTTTTGTGTTCTACACAGTTAAAACATAATTATTTCAGCAGTAAGTGTAATCGCTCTCTGGAAGGCAGACTAATATCATAGCTTCACAGACTTAAAGCCTACCAGCATTATGATCATCTTCTCTGACCATTGTAAAGGAGGTGCCACAGTTATCCAGTGGTTCCCAATTTGGGCCAATAGCTTCTGTCTAGACTGGGCAGCGTCACCAAGTGTTAGCGCAGAACAGCCTGTAAAAACTTATCCCTTGGAGAATGGCATTCTACTTTCCCTCCTACTCCTCCCAAGGGCTCCAGATGTCTGTGTGTGTCAATGTGAAATTGAATATTAACTAATGTCGTGGTTTACGCTGGGCTGGTGTCCTGGTTTGAGGTAAAACAGAACCAATTTTCTGTTTTGTAATTTTACTTTTTAGCTGGGCCTCTTCTAACTGACTAAACTCTGAAATTAACAGCATATTGTTCAGAAACTGTTCACTCTCAGAGTGATAAGACCTGATTATACCAAGGAATGGTACGCACAGAGGCTCTTGCTTAGACTTATTGCTATAACAACCAAGCTCAGCTAACTTTGTTATTTGCCCCGCTGGAGGGTCGGATGCGGAAGAGCATAGAGGGGTCACACCTGCAGGGAGGAGCGGACGGGACAGGTGACCCCCCAAACTGACCAGCAGGGGTATTCCATCCCATCTGCATCATGCTCAGTATAAAAGCTAAGGGGTCAAAGGGTCAACTCTCTTTCTTCAATGGCTGACGTCCGAGGAGGACCCAGTCTGTTAGTCTTCCTTTGATCCCGATCCGAGCATTCCTGACTCCAGATCCTGAATCCAGCTCCTCTCCGTCGCTGACTCCAGTCTGGGACTTTCCCTGTGCCTGCTGGTGACGTGACCGTCATCCTGGGAGCTTGATACGGTTTTGTATATATTGTATACTTTTTTTTTTATTTTATTATTATTTATTATTTCATTATTTATTATTATTTTCATTAAAGTAGTTTAGTTCTTTTTCTAAACTCCTAAATCTCTTTATCTCTTCCTCTCCTCTCTTTGGAGAAAGAAGGGGGAAGGGGCCATCTGTCATTCTGATTGGCCAATCCGGCCAAAACCACGACAGCTGGCCACTAAATGAATGACAGATGCTCTCTTTAACCTCTCTCTCCTTTCCCAGAAGAATAAGGAGAATAAGGGAGAGAGACTTATGGGCTGAAAGGAAACTAAAATTACTTTAATGAAATATTAATAATAAAAAGAAAAGATAATAATATCAACAAGAAAATAATGAAATATATACACTTTTCCACATCCAACCCTCCAACTTGGTATATAACAAAGTTAGCTGACCTTGGTTGTTATAGCAATAAGTATAAGCAGGAGCCTCTCTGCATACCATTCCTTGGTATTAACTATAAACATCAGGCGTTATCATTGTGGAATAAGACACTGTCTGAAAAAATATGCTGCTAATTTCAGAGAGCTCAGTTAGTTAGAAGAGACTTAGCTGAAAAGTAAAACTACTGAAAAGAAAAATGGTTCTGTTCTATCTCAAACCAGGACACTAATATAAATTTTCTTGTTAAAGGATAGCATTATTAGTACTTGGCATGCTCACTTTAATGCAAAGAAGCAAAACGTAAGTGCGGTGGTGCAACACCCTCCCACCCCCCCCCTCCTTTCTTTGGCCACTTGGTGCTTGGTGCAATTCCCCATCCCTGGGCCACGTACCAACCAAGGAGAAGTCAGGCATGAATTGCAAAAGAGAAAGGACCAGAGCGTTAAGACACTCCCTTAATGCACCTGGCTCCTGCTTCCCCTATCCCTTGGGACTATCACTCCCTGACAGCCTAGTAGATCTGTACCTGAATCATGGCCCAAAGGGAGGTGATACCAGAACTTGCAGATCTAGCAAGTTCTGGACTTGCACAACTGGTGGAAAGTACCAGAATATCTCATTATCCGAGTTGGGCCAGAGTGGAAAAATACCTGACAAAAGTCAATTATCTTGGACCCTATAAGTAGCAATTCTAGCGAGACCCTTTGAGCTGTCCTGGATCACAGCAGGCTGTGGCCAGCACCTCCCCTGAGTTGGGACGCCACTCAGGCAAACACCTCGAGGACTGGAAGGCCAGGGCGAGTCTCTTCCCCTCAAGTCTCAGTTATCACCTGCTGAGGAATGCCAATGCATTGTGAGTGTTTACTCTAAACGCAAAGAGGGAACTTTTAACTATAGGCCAGCCTCTCTTTCATCCACCTCTCTATATACACTATACACAATAGCTCTTATGAGGGTGGATGTTCTTATACTTTACTGGATCCAAATATTTGTCTGTGAGCGCATAAAAGGGACATCCGTCGGCTCATCGGGGTCACCCGTTGCAAAGGGACCTTTGGTCCTAGCAGTTAAAAACTTGGGTGTAGGTGCGTGTGTGACCCCTCAAGTGATGTGTGCTTGTATGTTTGTGCTTATATGTATATGTATTGATTTAGGATACCTTATAGTAAGTTAGTGTGAACCTTGCCATTTTCAAATCTGTAATTAAGACACTGTTCAATTATTTTGTTGAATCATCTTGTAAATCCTTAAATCGGTTAACGATTAAGTGCTGCTAATCTGCTGCTAATCAAGTGCTCTTGATCTACCTCAAATCATTAATAAATTTTGAATTGCTACTAAATCATAACTGTGTCAGATATTTCCATCCGTGACAAATAGCCATCACTAGAAGCATCCACTGAAGAGATGTTTTTGGAAAGATCTGTAGGTATTACATTGGCACAGGTGCCACCTGCGGGTTATTAAATGGGCAGTGCAGAAAGGAGACAGCACAATTCCTCCTAATCTACTTTTAGTTTTCTGTAAAAATTTTCTTTTCTGTCTTACAAGCAATGAAAATAATTTCATGGGACTGGAGCTCTTAGACTTCCTCCTTCTGCGCAGCTCTGACCGCTGCACAGCAGTGTTACCTGGTTACAGCAGCATGATGCACCACGCACACCCCAACTCGTGTAGCATCACCATAATCATCAACCTGTGAAAGATGTAACCTGCTCTGCCTCTGCCATAATAAGAAGAAATCCTTAAATTTGAAACTGCACAATATTGCTGCTGAAGCTAAGGGCAAAACAGAAGTGCCCAAGCTCTTCTTACAGGGCAAAAAAGCAACTGAAGTAGCGGTGAAAGATGAGGGCAAAGGGCTTCTTCTAAATGACTATTTGCAGGTGGTGGTGGGGGGATGTTATGTTTTTTGTATTTTGGCTGGTTGGTTTGTTTTTTTTAAAGGAGTGAAAAATCTAGGCCCCGATTTAAATGGTGAATGTAATAAATAGCCAGATCCCTTAAACAGAAATGGCACTTATTTTATTATAGGGACAAAGTCAATAAAGCAAAAGCACAGCGCTGGGTGCATGACTCAAGTCAGAGGCACCCCAGCTAATACTTCACCCACGTCTTATATACATTCAATATTGCATACGTATTCACTCTTTTAGGCAGAGTAATTGTTTATAATGATTGATTATCATTAGTCCCTTTTCTCTTCTATTTGTGTGTTTCCTTCTGACAATTGTTTCTGAGGATCGATGATCTTCAGCTCCCTTTTCCCATGCATCTGTTTCCTGTTGGAGTGGGAGACGGACCCGGAGTAACGATGGAGTCTCAATATGAGTATGATCGTTCTCCCTTTATTCCAGTTTTCACAGAGTAGATATAGACAGGCAATAAGAGCACGCACTAGCGGCAGCTATATGATTGGCTTACAGTCTCTGTTCACGCGCTGTCCATGCAGTTCATTCACAGATCAGGTTGGTTACAAGAATTCACATAGTAAATTGCTTAGTCATTAGCACAACATGTTTTCTACCTTCTCAGTCCCCGTTTTTCCCATGTACTAATTCCATCTTCTACCACCTGTTTTGCTCTTAATCGAATCTCTCATAGTAGGGAGGCTGGCTCACGTGACCATTTTCTCTCAGACACATTCCTACAGTACCCCCTTTTTCTTCTTGAGCCAGCCAGACCTTATGCATGGCATTTTCTATCATGTCAGTCACTTTGCGGAGAACACACGAGGCTACCATAATCAATAATAATATAACCAACAATAGCATGAGCCCTTGCTTTAGTAAGTCTGATAACCATCCCGTTATACCCCATGAGCTTAACCAATCATCGAAACCATTTTTAACCGCTTTTAATTTGGACATGTTATCCTTCAGCTCCCGTAACTGCTTATGAATGGATGATGAGTGGTCAGAAAGGTTCATACAACACATACCTTCAAAATCTTCACACCCATGACCCTGAGCTAACAGCAAAAAATCAATAGCCGCTCGATTTTGCAACGTAGCATGCCGAATGCTATCAGCATCAGTAAGCAAGCTAGATATGATTTCAGTTGTAAGGTTTATCTGTTTACTTGCCCAACACCCTATCTTGTTCAACGCATTTAATGCCGTTGCTGTTCCTAGCGAAGGAAGAATACTTAGCCCTATTCTTTGTCCGAGATTCGAAAATGTTATATGGTCGTCACAGGATGGAGTGAAGGTATGAACTGTTCTCTTGGCTCTGTGTTTACTGTGTGCTCTGCTCACTGTGTCTTTGGCCGTACGCAGGCCTCTGCTCGTAGATCTGCCACATCTCCCCCTTTTTTGTTTATCACCAGACCATTTATTAACAAGGTCGCCATGACTTGTGCCTCTACTCGTTGTGACGCTCTTAGCGGGTTATATACTAAACACAATTAAAAACAGAATCAAAAAGAACCCTGCTAAGGCAATAAATACCCAGATTCCTAAATTTAGCCCAGAAAGCCAATTTCTTTGGATTTACCCACGAGAAATCCTTTTGTAATATTTCAAATACATTGCGGTTGCTGACAGCACAAGCGACCCTGGAAAAACAATCGTGGTAACATTTCAATCATCATAGTTACTGGTTTTGAAAAGGTATGTGGCAAAAATACCCACTCTAACGCAGTCAGGCTCTTTGCGAGTGCATCATCCCACTGTCCTATCAGGGCATAAAGTTGAAATTCTTGTAGGAAGGTGTTCAGTGCGTCTTGCAGCAGTAGTAGACTATATCTTATCTTTCAACATGCTGTAATGCCTTCTGAGCTGTTGGGGTTAATGAACATAGAACTTATGGGGGGGGGGGGCGGGGGCAGACACAGTGCTTCAGGGCATCCCCTGTACCTTCAAAGTGTGCTCATGTCTCTCTCCCCCTCTCTGACCTGAGACAGCCTCCCTATATCCTGCACTGGATTGAGTGGAGAAGTACAGGCTAGAGTCGCTGCATGCATGGCCAGCGCACGCAGCGAGTCCCACCAGACTCTCCTGCACTGGATTGAGTAGAAAAGTGCAGGCTAGAGTCGCTGCACGTGTGGCCAGCGTATGCAGCGAGTCCCACCAAACTCATGATCCAGCTTTGCCAACAGCAGCTGTCTGATACGTGACTACATTGTTGTAATCCCTTCTTGTTATCTTCTTCTGTGAAGGTCAGGTTCTCATGGATACACACATAGTTTTTAGAGCAACATATGCTACAACTCGTACAAGGGTACGATGCAAAGCGGCATCTACAACTGACCGTATAATGCTTATTAAACACGGCAAACAGCATACTAAACATAACAGACAAATTCCTTCCACACAGGCAATGAGTATAATTTGCTTCAACCAACCCCACCCCCAAGTCCATCCAGCAAAGAGATTTCACCCAGTGGTCTCCACAAGTTGCTGGTTCGGTCGGTGCAGTTCCTGCAGCTGGGCATGGATGGATTTGGAGTGGTCACTTAGATTCATACAACACAGTCCTTTAAAATCTTGACAACCATGTCTGTGAGCTGAAAGCAAAAAATCAGTAGCAGTTCTGTTTTGCAACATCGCATATCAAATACTATCTACATCTACCAATAACTCAGAAATAGCGGTACTAGTAGCATTGTTAAACTTAGCCTTGGCAGCAAGAGAGTCCTTGTTAGCTAGAGAGCATGCGGACTCCCTGTTCTTGCTGGTACTGTGCTTTGATCTTCTTCCACAACAGGCCAAGATTCTCAAGCAGCTAGATAAGGTGTCTGTGAGTCCATTACAGGCTTATGTCATCCAAATGTTTTTCTTGCCAGCACCCGAGACTGAATAACAATTGGTGTGATATCTGTGTTTTCCAGCACCCAGGTGCGAGTCCCTTGCGTGTATTTACAGTCCTCCTCGCCGATTTTACGTTGCTTTCCCATATTCCACCCCCTTGCTCAAGAGACCGCTTCTGCTGGGGTTCATTTTAGTCTCGCAGGGTATAACACAGAGCAATCTACTAAGGCATGCAATAACATATACACATATAGGAAAAAACCAAAAACATATCTCTATGGTACTGCTTTGAATCAGGTGTCCTATTTCTCTTTTTCTGATGCTTTCTCGTAATGCTTATGGCATACTTTTGTGCTAACGTGGCACATTTCCCATCTAATTGTTCCTGTTTGGTTTCTTTTTTTTTTTTCCTCTTTTTTTTTTTATTATTTTTCTTTTTTTTTCTTTTTTTTTAATTATTTTTCTTTTTTTTCTTTTCTCTTTTTTTCGTTTTTTTTCTTTTTTTTTCCCATCACTTACGACTGACATAAAAGTCTGCCTTTGCAACAAGAACTCAGTTTCTCATTTTTCCTTAAGTTTCTCATTTTCATACAGAGCATCCTATAGATTTTGGCTCAACTCCTTTTCCCAATCAACCATGACCTTATAGACAAACAACAAACAACCAGCGATACGCCCTGCACGGGCGAGCCGTTCCCGAGAGTGTAAACGTGTCGGCTCATGAAAACTGCCCCAATATTTCAGGACTTCCATCGGTTCTACAGCCCATCCTGGTGTATCTACTTGGGGCGCGCTCGCCTTACGTCTAAACATTGTGTATATACAAACTTCTTCACTTGACAGAGTGTCAGCCCTAGATGCATACGAGAACAGTACCACACCGGGCAGAACACCTGCTCAAGGGGAGTCACCTAACGACACTGCACACAACAAAAAGCAAACAGTAGCACACATGCTGATCAGCAGGTATAAGCTGGCGCCCACACACACTTACACAGCAGACATACAAAACCAGCACTTCTATCTCAGGGAGACGACTGGGGAGGGGAGGGGGCGAGGCGGGCGGGCAATGTCAGGAGCAAACAGCTCCGGCTCTGTCCTTCTCTGCTGACATTCTGCCTCCTCCCTCGGCCTCAGGTGGAGCAGAGGGGATCAGCAGGGGATTGTCCCAGACCTTTGGACCTGGCCTGTTCGATCCCCCTCCCGTGGGTTGTAATGCTGCAAAAGCCCCGGCTGCCGTGGCTCGCTCCGCCTTCATATCTTGTAAGGTCAATAACACCAACCACCATGTCGTCGCCAACGGTGATGCCTCTTTGTCTCCTTTACTTATCACTTCCCACAGTTTATTCCCAACAGTCTCCCGTATTTCTGGTTTAAAAGCTGTCTGGGGCTCTGGTGCGAATCCGTTCTCTCTGCACCAGGTTAACAACCTTCGGAGCATACGCTCATCGTATTTCACCCCTCTCTTAGAGAGGATATGCAGGAGAAGTCTTAATATAGCCCCTTCTTCTTTCGTTACTTGTTGCCCCATCTCCTGCCCCGGCTTAATCAGTTTGAGCAACAGTTTCGCTGGTGTTTCAATCCCTCTCTTAGAGAGGATCCCAGCGAGTAGCGTGGCCGCAGCTTCTGTTTCCATAGCTGCGCCTGGGAGGTGAGGAGCGACCTCACGCCGTTGTCTGCTCCCGCTGATGCGCCCAAGCAGCACGTCTCCCAGCCGAAGTTTCCCACTCCCCTCCTCTAGCTGCTTACTGCAGTCTTGGAGAACTCAGTCGCGCTGAACCATCCTCTGCTACCAGATGTTGGAGTGGGAGACGGACCCGGAGTAACGATGGAGTCTCAATATGAGTATGGTCGTTCTCCCTTTATTCCAGTTTTCACAGAGTAGATATAGACAGGCAATAAGAGCACGCGCTAGCGGCAGCTATATGATTGGCTTACAGTCTCTGTTCACGCGCTGTCCATGCAGTTCATTCACAGATCAGGTTGGTTACAAGAATTCACATAGTAAATTGCTTAGTCATTAGCACAACATGTTTTCTACCTTCTCAGTCCCCGTTTTTCCCATGTACTAATTCCATCTTCTACCACCTGTTTTGCTCTTAATCTAATCTCTCATAGTAGGGAGGCTGGCTCACGTGACCATTTTCTCTCAGACACATTCCTACAGTTTCCTTCTGTTAATCACTTGTGGAGTCTTTTGGAGAAGTTCTCTTTTGTTTCTCTCGGATGTTTTTCTTCATGATGTTTTTCTTCATAGCTGCTGTTAGTTGTTATCTTTGAGGTTTCTCATGTTTCCTAATTTACTAAAGGTTAGTTATCCTTATAAGTCAAAGATTTATAGCCTTGTTATTATGGCGAAAGCCAACAATACCTTCACTATTTTTCACAATTCCCCCTTTTTGTCTTTTATACTACCATTTGGCTTGAGTCATAACTTTCATTTTGCTTAATCCATTTGTTTTGGTCATAGATCAATTCTGCTTCTTCCAATTGTTGTGGAGTATTTCTTATTTTCCTTAATACCATTATCTTTTTAGTTGAGCCTGGGGCTGCCAATTTTGGATTCTTGGGTATGGAAACTTCTTGCGTGCTTTGGACTACTGTTATAATTAAGCGTATAAAACGAGGGATTAAGCAAGGAAGAAATAATAAACCAGCAATTGAACATAAGAGAATGTAGCCTAGTTTCTTCCACCAGGTTCCCCCAAAAACATTATTCCACCAATTATCATTTAACATAGATTCCCATTTTTGAACCGGTACATGCGCAATTTTCCGGATTTCTTCTGTTATTTCCAATATTGCATCCCCATTATCATCTATCTTTAAACAACAATCTGAAGTGTTCCATTTTCCACAAACGCCCCCTTCTTCCACCAGTAAGTAGTCTAAGGCTAATTGGTTTTGGTAGATAGCAGCCCTCGCTATTTCGGCTTTTATCATATCTTGTACCCCACCTCCGTCTGATATGTCCCAATGCCCGGCTTTAGTAAAGCAGAGCCATTGCTCCCCTCTAGGACAATGTACTCCTAGTCTTGTTCCGCCTATTCCTAAATTCTTCCCAACCCAATATTCGTGTTGGTCGTATTTGCACACTGTTAACTCATGGCAGTTATAACAGCGGCTGTTGATATGCGAATGCACTGTCATAGTGGAAACCATCTTCCTATTCCAGGAGACCTGCTGGTAACACTTCATGCATTCGTTACTGGATACTAAGGATACCGCTAATAACCATACGAGGAGTGGAGGTCCAGTATGGCTTATACTCCTACCTCTCATGCCTATTGGGGTGCTTCCAACAGCCGAGAAATAATTCTTCTTGGCAGCGAGTACAGTGGCCAACCTGGTCTTGCCCTCCATCCTCTTTTGATCCGGTATCCCTGGCTCTTGTAGCAGGTAGGGTTCTTATCTCTTTTTCCAAGCAAATTGATTTTTACACTTAGAGACCACTGTTTCCCACCATTCTTCAGGAATTTCCCACAGAACCGGCACTAGCAATTCCCACCCACAAATTAATGTTACAATATTGGTATATTGTATCCGAGTTGTTTGAGCCAAACTCGAATTTTGCTTCCGGCAATTTAAACAGAAGGGATGTCTTCGGGATGAACGATAATACCAATTTTGCTTACAACCTAAACATTCGCACTTCACCCAACTATGATGTCTAGCATAGGGATGTATCAGACAAGGTATACTACGGGGTACCGGAGGGGGCTGTAGTTCTTCCTCAAGGTTAGGATATAGCCGACTATCTTCTTCATATAAATCGCATGCAAGTGCAAACAGAGAGTTTTCAGTTTTATACAACCCTGACCCTCCTGTCTGTAACGGGAGTGCTCTTCCTCAAGGAGGATATCTAATTTTCCTTAAGGTTTGCCCCGGCCGTACCCGAAACCAACGATAAAGTTCTGGTTTCACTCCCCAAGTTTCTGTGATTTCTAAGTTATTATTCAGTTCCTCTCCCATACATCACCGCGTTGGTTGGCGTTTTAAGGTGAGTCTGGTGTCCCCGGGAGTTGAAGTCAGAGTCCAATCTCTAGGTTCTTCTACTAGTCCTTTTGTTCTGCTGGCGTGAGTCCACCCTTTTTCCTTCGTCCGTACTGCAGCTTCCGTAGTCAACAGCACCTGAAAGGGACCCTCCTACTGGGGAGTTAAAGATTGCTCTCTCCATGTTTTTACTACAACCCGTTCTCCAATTTTAATGTTATGGATCTTAAAATCCAACAGGGTAGTTTGTGGGAGCAACCCTTTATTTCTTAGTTGTTCCAAGTTCTTTGCAATCTGCATTACATATTGTTTAATACTAGCCTCCCCTCCTTCATAAGTGAGTGATTTGAGTTTTCGGAGGGGTGTGAAAAGATTGTAACAGCTCCTCCAGAGCCTGTCCAAACAGGTTGGGAGACTCCGTAAACCCTTGAGGTAGCTTTGTCCATCTAAGCTGCTGTTTACGTCCGGTGTTTGGGTCCTCCCGTTCAAAAGCAAAGATATCTCGACTTTCCTCAGCCAGGGGACATGCCCAAAACGCATCTTTTAAATCCACTACACTAAACCAGCTGTGTTCCGGGGGAACTTTGCTCAGAAGGATATAAGGGTTTTGTACAACAGGGTACCGAGTCAAAGTTCTCTTATTCACCTCCCGTAAATCTTGCACCAACCTATATGTCCGCTGCAACCCAAACTTGCTGATTAATTTTGGATTCGTCCTCCTGACTTAATATTTTTGCAATCATTTTCCCCTCTTTGGGGATTACTCCAACCCCCAGGTGGCTCTGCAAGTCTCTTCCCAACAGATTGCACCCAGCTCCAGGCACTAACAAGATATTCCCTACACCTATTTTGTCATTACCTTCAAAAACCACCTGCTTGATCACTGGGGCTTTAAAACTTTCCCCCTTTGCTCCCATTACATTAATTACTTCTTTACTTATAACGCATCCTTTAGGTATGTTACAAACACAAGTTCGCTCAGCTCCTGTATCTACTAGAAATTCTAATACTTCCTCCTGGGGCCCACTCTTAGGTTTATCAAGGGCTCAAGGTGATAGATATCCTCCAGGAGGTAGAGCCCCTGACACCCCTAATCCTCAATTTCTCTAAACATTTTCTGATCTTTATCCCTTCGAGGACATTCCTTCTTAAAATGCCCAAGTTTCCCACAATAGAAACATCCACTTCCTTCATTCCTTTTCTCAGTTCACGATGGTCCCCGTCTGGGAGGGATCTGATTCCGTCTAAAAGTCTCCTCCCGCCTTTCAGGATTCCGTCCCATCCCCCCCCATCACCCTGGGATTTTTCTGAATATTTCCTTCCCTCACGGTGGCTACCGTGATTTTAGCTTTTGCTTTAGCCTTCTCCTCATCTCTTCGTACATATGCTTTCTGAGCTTCCCTCAGTAATTCGTTCAGGCCCCGATCCTGCCAGTCCTCTAGTTTCTCTTAATTTTCTTCGAATGTCTGGCCAGGCGTGTGTAACAAATGGAACTCTCAGTAATGTTTGCCCCGCGGGACTCTCTGAATCTATTCCTGAGTACTGTCTCATGTCAGGTCGCAGCCTTTCAGGCCATTCGGTCGGGGTTTCCTCCCTTCCCTGCTGCCCATCAAATGCTTTGGTTACATTCTGCCCTCTAGGGGCGGCTTCTTTTATACCTTTAATAATTAAATTTCGATAATCACTCATGTTCCTACGACCCTCTACATCATTTTGATTCCAATTTGGGTGTACTATTGGCATCTTCTGGTCCCCAGGTGGGCCTTGCTGATTTTCCCTTTCCCAAATTCTCATCCCAGCTGTTCTAATCATTTGCCGTTCTTCGGGAGAAAATATTAAACTTATTATTGACTGCATTTCCTCCCAGGTATAAATATTAGGGCCTAGGAATTGGTCTAATTGTTCTGATAGGCCTATTGGATCTTCCAGTAACCCTTTTAATTCCTTTTTAAAGTTCCTGACTTCAGTGGGAGTCAAAGGAACGTTTACAAATCCTATCCCCCCTTGTGCTCCCCCCAGGGGTACTTCCCTTAAGGGGAATAAACTAACTCCTGGTGTTTCCTGCACCGTGTCTTGGTCTTCCGATTCCTTTACTTTAACAGAAGTTTTCCTCCGTAACCTAGGAGAGTTTGTAAGTGATACTTTTTCAATTAACCTCTGAGACCTGTCCGACCTTCCCCTAGCACTAGGTGTCAGCTCTTTTCCAGGAGAAGGGGGGCTGTTGGAGGGAGGCGGTAGGGAGGGGGCAAAACTTCCAGAGGATCCCACCGCTTCTCCTTTTCTTCCCTTGAGATCTCAGATATTTTAAAGGTACTAAATCCTTTTGGCCAAATCTCCCCTTTCCAGCAGGAGGCATATTCACTCTCCTCTGGGCTGAATGATTCTTTAGAGTTTACATAAAGGTTTAAAGCCTGGCACATCCACCCTTCGAAGGACCCATATCTAGCCCAATACAAATGGTCTGCTCGTATAGGTTCCTTTGTCCATTCTATCATATGATACTGAATCATTTTAACTTTATCCTTATTTTTAGTATCTGGATCAATATTCCAATTAGCCAATTTTATCCCCAAAGGACTGTCTTGGGGTATATCTGCCGGCACTTTCCCGCTCCCCTTTTCCCTGGGGCTGTCTTCCGCTGACCACAGCAGTCAAGCACCCAGTTTTCCCGGGGCTGTCTTTCACTCAATCTCTGACGCTTTGTCTCTTCACCGGCCAATTCCCTCGCGGGAGATTGGAACCGCGGTTAGAAAGACTCCACACTCGCTCCCCAGATCCAGACTGTCCGGTCCGAGTTCCACACACACACAGCAATCAAGCCCCAAACCCGCCCAACCAAGCAGTACTTACAGTCCTGTTTTCTTGCCTGGGTCTTCGTGCACAAGAATTATGGGCTACCGCAGTTTTTCCTGGGGAGACTTACCCCTTTTGCTTTATTCAGTGTGAAGTTTGCCACTGATTTCAGTAAAGGACGGACATAACCTCAGCTGTTTGCAGGGTCAAAGCTTCATGAAGCGGAAATGGCATTGTACCTTCTTTTATGAAACAATTAAAGAGAGAGAAATCAAACCCATTTCCCATTACTAATTTCCCCAATGACTACCACAGCTTTTCCTGCGATTACTAATATTGATGTGGTTATTGTCACAGGAAGGAAATAGAAGGATCATATATGAGGCAACACAAACAGAAACCTATTAGGAGGATTGAAATGGGTGAATTTATAACCTCCTGCTATTTATTGTGTCTCTCTTTTGATACCCACAATATATCATCATGCTGGGTGCTATTGAAAGGCATTTAAAAAATAATGCAATCATCAGGCACAGTCAACATGGGTTCACAAAGGGAAAGTCCTGTCTAACTAATTTAATATCCTTCTATGATAAGGTCACTCGCCTAGTGGATGAAGGGAAGGCGGTAAATGTGTTTTTTCTGGATTTTAGTAAGGCTTTTGATATTGTCCCTCACAGCATCCTTCTGGACAAGTTGTCAAACTGTGAGATGAGCAGGTACACAGTGCACCGGGTGAAGAACTGGCTGAACGACAGGGCTCAAAGGGTTGCAGTGAATGGACCTACATCTGGCTGGCGACTGGTCATCAGCAGTGTTCCTCAGGGCTCAATTCTAGGGCCAGTTCTGTTCAATATTTTTATCAATGATCTGGATGCATAAGTTGAATGCACCATTAGCAAGTTTGATGATGATACCAAACTGGGAGGTGCTGTTGACTCTCTTGAGGAACGAGAGGCCTCGCAGAGGGATCTGGATAGATCGGAGCATTGGGCAGTCATCAGTGGGATGAAATTTAACAAGATCAAATGCCAGATTCTGCACCTGGGACAAAGTAATGCCAGGCACAAGTACAAATTGGGAGAGGAGTGGCTGGAGAGCAACCCTGCAGAAAGGGATGTGGGAGTGCTGGTTGACAGCAGGCTCAATACGAGTCATCAGTGTGCCCTGGCAGCCAAGAGGGCAAACCGCATCCTGGGGTGCATCAAACACAGCATAACCAGCTGGTCAAAAGAGGTGATTATCCCGCTGTATTCAGCATTGGTGTGGCCTCACCTCAAATACTGTGTGCAGTTCTGGGCCCCACAATTTAAGAAGGATATTAAGGTCCTTGAATGCACCCAGAGGAGGGCAACAAAGCTGGTGAAAGGGTTGGAAGGTATGTCCTATGAGGAGTGACTAAGGACTCTGGGTTTGTCTAGTTTGGAGAAAAGGAGGCTGAGGGGAGTCCTCATCGCTCTCTACAGCTTCCTGAGGAGGGCAAGTGGAGAGGGAGGTGCCGATCTCTTCTCCCTTGTATCCAGTGATAGGATGTGTGGGAACAGTTCAAAGCTGTGCCAGGGGAGGTTCAGACTTGGCAGTCAAACACTGGAACAGGCTTCTTAGAGAGGTGGTCGATGCCCCATGCCCGTCAACGTTTAAGAGGCATTTGGACAATGCCCTTAATAATATGTTTTAACTTTTGGTCAGCCCTGAAGTGGTCAGGCAGTTGGACACTGTAGGTCCCTTCCAACTGAACTATTCTATATAATGTATTGCAAAGCCAGAAGGTGCTCAGAATAGTTGTGCAGAGTGGAGGCTTTAGCCATAACTCACTCAAATGAATTGAAAGATCATTTCAGATCATTAATATAGTCTTAAGTGTGTGTTGCCAGAGTGGCCTGGAGATGCTTTATTGACTCTATACACTTAGTTTTCATGTTGCTTTGGGTTCACCTCTTATTTTATTTTCCTAAATATTGTTACCCATCATATTTTAGGATTGTATATGTCGCTTTGGGACTTGTATATGTATATGATCCCTTTGGCCAGAGCTTTCTTGGTATTACATGTGTTTGAAGCACTCAGCATAGTGATTCCTGGAGTCCTGAGATTTTTTTGGTGACTTTTCCTGGTTGAACAAACCTGTTAGCTTCTAGCTACTACTGCAAAATATGTCTGATATGAGTTAAATTCATCAATGTGTAGGTTATAAATTAGTATTTTGAAAAAGATTTTAATAAAGAAACTTGAGAGTGTAGACAGTTTTGGTACTATGGTCCTAGTGACCATAGACACATCAGACTTGGCTCCATGGTTCAAGTCAGGCCAGGTGGCTTGGCAACAGACTGTGAAAATAACTGAGTGGCGCAGGGTATGCTCCATCATCCTACCTGGAAAGCCTTACTTTTGCAGCATAGGTCAAAGTAAATAAAAGGCCAAACAATTTCAATGATGAGGTAGAGAAAGGAGATTGCAATGAAGTCAAGATTGTGATAAGCACCTAAAAAACCACCATTGTTGTTAGAAATTGGAATTGGGGTTGACTAATCAGAATTGAGCTGAAGGCAAATGAGATGTTTTAACAATTTTTTAAAGATAAAACTCTCACATCTTTTTCTATTTTCTAATTGTCTCAGTTGTTAATTTTTGCTTTCTAGTACTTTTATCAAATGATGAAAATGGGTTATTTTAAGAGCATATATATGTCTGCAAAATACATTAAAAATACTACTATTTGTCAGGATTCTGAGGCTTTTTTGTAAAAAATCAGCACATAATTTCACTTCTTACAATAATTTAAATCTCATAGAGGAAACTGCCAATGGAAGAAAATACAGAATCAAATACAGGCTCTAAAAACATTTGCCAGTACCCTTTTGTGTGAGCCAATGCAGGCAGGACGCAGGAACAACCACACACCACAGATGAAAGGCAAAGAACAAATTTAATCTCGATACCTCGCAGACCGGGGAATCTCCAAAGCAACACCCAGGCAGAGGCACGCAAGCAGGGACCGCGGGCACCGCGGTGTGAGAGAGAGTCCTTGTTAGCAAGAGCGGGCATGGGCTCCCTGTTCTTGTTGGTATTTATAAGGTTCAAACAGGCATAGCCTTCTCACTGTGCTTTGATCTTCTTCAACAACAGGCCAGGATTCTCAAGCAGCCAGATAAGGTGTCCCTGAGCCCATCACAGACTTATGTCATCTAAGTGCAAGTGTTTTCCTTGCAAGCACCTGAGACTGAATAACAATTAGTGTGATGTATGTGTTTTCCAGTACCCCAGGTGCGAGTCCCTTGAGCGTATTTACTATCCTCCTCGCCGATCTTCCGTTGCTTTCCCACACCTTTCGAATTATTTTTAAATGTAATTTTGTATATTTAATTTTTCACATAATTAACTGCAAAAATAATTTGACTTGCAATGGAAATGAGATTTCAAAATTGCAAAATGTTAATTCAGACATTTAGTTCCCAGGCTGCAAAAATCCATCATATTTCTTTCAAAAAGGTACACATTGAATGACTGCACATACATTAAACATATTTCCACTCTTAAGTTTGTAAGTTGAAGCTATTTCTATCAATTCAATGAGGATGCTATTTTTTCTCTTGTTTAAATGGTGGTTATAGACTCTTTTACTTGCTTCAGGCCCTGCTGGCTCTGTGATTTAATTCTGTTGCATTTGTGAGCTCTGCTTAGTGTTGCTGAGATGCAGATGACCTTCGGTCTTTGCTCTGCCTGCAGCTGCAGGCCCGCTGTACCCCCACCGCCCACGTGCCTCGCTCTTGGGGGCAGCGGGGCTCTCTCTGCCACCGACCAGGTTGCTCTCGAGGCCGGTGGGACCGGGGTCGCCCTCATCGGCCGTTCCCGCCCACGGCCGCAGTCGTCCGCACGCCGCGCACGGACCTTCCAGCGGCCAGCTAGGGCCTCGCGACGCCTGCTGAAGCTGGTTCGTACGACTATACCCTGGGCCTGTGTCTCGGTTTTGGTGACCCGTTTCGGCACTACAGCGTTCAGTCCGGACCGCAGCAGCTCGTACCGCCAGCCAGGGCTGCCGCTGCCTCCCGAGTACCCGCCTTCTCAGGCCGCTCTTCTAAGCGGCTGCCGGTGCCAGTAAAAGCGACGCTGTAGAGCTGCACCGCCACACGGTTAATTACGGCGGTGCCGAGGACTCCCACGGGATGGGGCACGCCCTGGGGGTTTCCCCGCCGCCCCGCGCGGAATGTTCAGGATTGTTCCCGTGGCGTCACAACGGGGGGTGTGCGTGGGTGTGCGTGTGTTCCCGACAGCAGGGGCCTTGGTGGTGGCCGGGAAGCTCCGTCCGGAGGCCCGCGGCTGATCTTGCGAGGTTTGGGCGCGCAGAGGATTGCGACTCGGAGCAGCACCATTTTGGGAGCGAGGCGAGCGGGGGGTGGGCGCGCGCGCGCGCGTCGCTCTCGCATCCGGGGCTGCCACGGTTTTTGTGGGGCGGGCGGGAGGGGGCAGCCCCTGCTAGGGGTGGCCTGGCGGTGGCGGGTTGGGGGAGAAGGCGTGGAGGGGGTTTCCCCGTTCCTCTCCCTGCCGCGAAGTGAGGCCTGCCCTCGGGGAAGACGAAGAGAGCTGCCCCTAGCGCGGCGGCTGCTGCTGCTGCTGTGTGGGGGTGGTACGGCCGGTGAGTGCCTGAGCGTGGGCCGCGGCCTCCCTGGAAGTCAGGGCGAGCGGCCACCGCGGGCCGGCGGAGCCCTTCCCCGGGCCCGCCGCGGCGCCGCAACAAAAGGTGCAGTTGGGGCTGGGGAGCTGGGGGTCTGCCCGCGCACTTCACAGGCAGGTGGCCCCAAAGTGGTGAGGTTTCCCTCAGGGCCTCGCTGGGGGGGGGTTCCTCAGACGGCTCCCGCCGCTCCCCGGGCTTGTTCTGTGCTTAAGCTCAGTGTCCCTGGCCCAGGTCAGCGCCTTCCTCCCCAGGTGCCTCCTGCAGATCTATGTATCTTCCCGATAAAACGAGAAATGCCCCTTTCCGGTTGTTTTTTATTCTCGGAAATACAGAAGAGACAGGAAAACGTTTTCACTGATAGGCTACGTTCTCCGATAAATATGCCTGCTGCTTTCTCCAGGATGTAAGTGAATGTTTAACTGAGGCTTTTGTGCTCGGGTTTGGCTGCCTGATTGCGTGTGTGTTTGTCGCTTAAGATTCGCATTTATGTACTTGTCTAATGCTAATTCAGGTTTCAAAAGGGAAAACTGATTGTTCTGGTTCTTTTTCCCGTAGGCAATTTGGGTTACAAAGAGAGTCCTGGATATTCGGAGCCTTTTGCTTCAGCTGGTAGGCAGGAAAAAAGGGGGAAACCGTCTTGCAGCAGTTGCTCCTTGTGAAAGGGGAAAAATATTGGACACTGCTCTGGGATCACTTTTCCAAGTGCTTGCTTCTGAAATAATCATTAGGCATCTGAGAAGTGAATTAGAAGTTTGAAGTCATGAGTGCCTTGCCCTTGGATGCTTTTGTCCACATGGCACTGATACATGGCTAAATTTATCAAGTTAATTAATACTTCAGCTGCCAAGATAAAGTGCTGTTTTGCTTTTAGTTACTTTTTTCTTCCAAGCAACGTTCTGTCTGAGTCATAGTCATAATCAGTTTTGTTAACTGGTTCTAGGTTAAATGCAGCCTGAGTCACTGTGTAAGCGTTGCTGAAAAGTTTCATGGTAGATACTTTTACTTTTTTTTTTTTTTTCATTTTTCTGATATAGCCTTCTGTCAGTTTGTAATGAGACCTATTTTCTAAATGAAGTGTCTAATACAAATTTATAACTTTTATATTTTATTTTTTTATTGAAAAACGTTGTTGTCAATAAGCAATATGGTGGTATCCAGATAGCTGTTGTTTACAAATGCCTCTGTTACCTGAAGTGAAGAAACGTTCCTCAATTCAGATGTGAAATTTGGATTTTTGGCTTCACAGTTTGTGGTGTAAAAAGTGTATTTATTTCACCTGTAGCTGGTGCTTCTTATAGTGAAAATGTACATGGAATAGACAAGAAAAGAAGCTGTCGGGGTGGCGGGGGAAGCTTCTTAAGGCAGAGACTTGGCAAATTTTGGAAATAGCCTTGTGGAATCTGTGAGTGAGAAGGATGGGTAGCTGATTTCTGTGAGGTCAAATCTATGTCAAACGGCTACGAATCTAGTATTGATAAGAACTCTGGATATTATCTCAAGGAAAACAAACTGGAAAAATATAAGTCACGCAGTACTAACATCTGCAGTCTTCTTGGATTAGGTAAGTGTTGTAGTGTTAATAAATCAATTTATACTTGAATAAACATTTTATCAGTAGAATGGTTAAAACAGTAACATTTACTGCCTAGATGATGTGTTTGTTTTTTTTTTTGAGAATGTTGAAGTGAGCTTGCAGAATCTAATTTTTACTTGCCATTTTTAATAATTAATGGAATATTTTTAAGAATATGATGAATATATGTATTACTACAAAGAAAAATTTGTATGAGTGATTTTTCTGGGAGATTAAAAAAATATGTACATCTAGACTGAATCTCTAGGTAATTTATCCTTCATGTTAATATTGTAATCTCAACAATGAGCTGTTATACTTATTGAACAAGTCTGCTGGATGGCTTGTGGATCTCAGTCTTTCCATTTGCTTGAGGCATTTCTGTAGCATGGAGGTACTGATAACATAGCATTGCTTTTTTTTTTTTTTTTTTTTTTATTTCGTTCCACTGTTCTTTGTCACTTATGGAAGTCAGATATTTATTATCAAAACTGACTTTTTAATTTGTTGATATTTTAAGTTTGGGTTCAGAGTAATTTCCTATTCTGTAATGGGAATGAATGAATCTGGTTTGAAAGTATACCATAACAACCCCCTCTACCTTTTTGGAAGGATTCAAAACAAAATATACTGGTGAACTAACCAATTTTACACGTTATTGTTAGATGTATTGCTGCCCCCTTCCCCCTGTAGTGGTTAAATGTTTCTGAAGATAGATATAGTTTAAAGGTTGAAATGAATATATTTACAATATATTTTTTGTAGGTTTGCTTTCAGCTGAATTACTACTGCCTCAAAGAAAATTAAGATGGACAGAACAACTTAATTCAGAAGTCAGTGGTAATTTTACTAAGTTCTCTTTCCTCTATCCCACCATGATTATTCATAAAGTTTTAAATAATTAAAGCGTTATTGGGTAGACTGTAAACTGAGTGTCTGGTAAAGGTGACGCATTTACCTTATTCGCAACCTTTTCCAAAATTTTTCAGAGCTTCTGCAATACTGAAGTATTAGTGAGCTGATGGGGGAAAAAAAAAAGTTTTTCTCTAAGGGCACTGCAAAGATGTTTGGGAAGATGGCTTGCGTTTAAGCCTTGTAGAAGAGTAATTGTAAGCATGTGAAACTGTGTCTAAAGATTACTACAGTGGTGTTGTTGCCCCCCCCCCCCCCCCCCCAATTTGTTATTTTGACCATAAATGAAAGACTTGCACCTAAATAAGTATTTTAAATTCTTAGGATCACTGAAGTAGTTCTGTTCTGTGTGTTGTCTTGTCAGTATCTAAAAGTTGATCTAGCTTCGGTATTTTGCTTTCTTTGAATGGCTTTGCTGTTTTGTTATTTTAACTTCTGTTTCAGTTTTGCTGTTTTCAAAACTTGGAAACTGTGGAACATGAATAAGAGTCTTTCTGTAATCTCTCATGGCTGTGGCTTGGGGCTCTTCTACATTGAGTCTCAAGTGTGACTGGGATTGACTGAATGAACTGAGCCACATGTAAAGGAATCAAACTAACAGAATTATCATCTTCATTCTTTTAGTTGCGTTTGTCTGCGTTTTGCTTTAAAACACTTGGTAAATGGGAAGAATTCAGGTGTTTGGCCATTTTATTAGATTTTGTCTATTATATGGCCATAAACAAAGTATTTGCTTCTTAAATCATAGAAAAAGTAATGTTTGTCTCTTCAAGCTATTAACTTTCAGTGCTATGAGATACTTTTACCTCTTGACAAGAGGTTCTCGCTGAAATCAAGGAACTTCATTCCCCCTGTGGGTGACATCTTTATCTGGACTCTTTTTCTTCTGTATGTTTTAAAGAGTTTGCTTTTTAACTTTATAAAATTAACTCTTTCTTTACATCTTTCTGCTTGCTGGTAGGATAGTTCTTTTTTTTCTTTTCACCATGTTTGTACTTGTGAAGTGCAGCAGTTCTTATTTGTATGCATATGTATTTGACACAGATTCAGGCACATTTTACAGCTGTGCCCTTGTACCCTAAGCAAAATTCATACTTGGGTGAGGAGAAAATGCCTAGCATGCTGGTCCACTTTAATTCCTTCTTTAGATTTTTATTTGTATAATGCTGACAGTCTGTTAAGTGGTTTACAGACAACTATGAAGATAAGGTCCTTGCCCCAGAGAGCTTATACTTTAAGCCTTGATGTAAACATAGCTTTTTGTACTGGAATAACTGTCAGAAGCTCCGCTCTTTTACTGATGTGTTTATTCTGGTAGAATCCTAAAATTGGGTACGTTTGTATTGAGAATTTGTCTTGAATGGTGTAGGCTGCTCTGCTGTGTGGGGAAAAAAACAAACAAACAAAAAAATCAACAAACAAAACAAACACCTGCTGGTGGAAACTTCTAAGAGTAAGCAGAGTTTAAACTTGCAGCAAAGCTTAAGTGGAATTAAATCTGTAAAACAACATAAGGAAATTGTGTGGATATTCACCTTCATTAGTACTTCACAAGCTAATGTATTTTAAGCTCCCCCCCCTCCCATTCTAGTGAGATTCTTCTGTTTAAAATGTATGGATAAAACAGTTTGACAATGATAGTTCATCAGTAACTTCTGGGGAAGTTGCTCTTAGTTCTTTATTTTTCAGTACTAGGAGTGAATTCTGTCCTGCAAGGAAAACTATTTGCAGACCTTATTATAAATGAACTTGAATGAGACTTGGCGTGTTGTGGTTTGGTTTTTTTGTCACTATGTGGTTTTGAGCAGTAGTATTACACAGTGACTGATGATAATGCCCTATGTGGTGCAATCAACTCTTCCACAATCATCTCCTTTTATATTTTGGGTAAACATAGTCTGGGAAACAGCTAAAATTATATAGAATTGTTTTTCTGCTTTATATGCTCAGGATATTTTAAAACTGCCACCTTTTCCAACTGCTTTTTCTTCAGATCCTTGTGAAGACTCCAAAGTGCAAAAGTATTCTGAGTGATTTCGTTACATAATGTATGCTGAACTGGGTGGTTCAGTTTTTGGACTTTTAACCTTGCAGAGGAGAAGAGATTAGTGTTTATCCAACTTTCTGCTAAATGGTACTGCAAGTGTAGGATTTCAAGCAGGAGGAACCTGGTTGTAGTTTACCTTCAAATATGAAGTTATTGTGTGTTACAAAATAGTTAGCTTTTTTAAATTTACATTTTTGGTACAGTGCAAGAAGGAAAAACTTTTTTGGATAAAAGTGACGATCGAGGTATTTGAAGTGCTCTCATTAACTTTGACTCTAAAACGTTTCCCAAAAGATGTTTTGATTTTTGTGACAATAATATTTGAGTCTTGGAAGTGACGTAAACCCTGTTGCTTGTGAACCATATCTATATACAGAAAGGGGACCATATGATAAGGAACAGTGGTTGGGATTTTTAGAACACCAGTGTCCCACCAAGTCTGCTGACATTCTAGATCCTTATCCAAAACAAAGGTAGCGAGTGCACTTTAGTTGATTCATCCTCACATAAGGAACTAGAGCCCTAAGTAGAAATGAAGGTAGGTTTTTCTTAGGTGTTTTTGTTTGTTTTTGCTAAGTCACTGTAAAGCTAGGTTTTAGGACTGTGTCTGTACTAGAGAATGTGTTGGCTTTATATGGTTAAACATTGACTGTTACAGTTTAATTCCATACACTTCTCATACCCTGGCATGTCATAAAACTTTTGGAGGTGCTCAGATTTGACAGAGGACTTTGTCCCATCCTCAGCGTTCTGCGGGAAGCTTTAGTTCTCATACTTTTTTTTTTTTTTAAAAAAAAAAAAAAGATGAGGCAGAAAGGTAAACTAAAAAAATAATGGATATTTTCTTTTATTCTTCCTCATTGTCCACTGTTAGAATACTCATCAGAACAGTTCTGTATTGGATGGTGGTAACAGTGAGACTAAAACTGGAGATTTTACTTGCTCTGCAATAGCACAGTTGAGAAAGAAGAGGCTTCAGTTGAATTGTTAGGAACTTTTTAATGTCTGTTGAACCAGTGGGAGAGTAGATCTTTAAAGGTTCAACCTCCTTCTGTTGGAGGTGTGAGTCTTTGATAATAAACTTTAGAGAACGTGAGAGAATTACCATATCCAAACTTAACCTTGTTTGTAAATTATCATATGTCCGTAAACCCTCTTTTACATTGAAATGAGGGGGGTGGGGATAGGCGGGTGGGTGACATGTATGTTTTCCTTTCAAAGTGTTAAAAGGTTGGTTGCAAAGTTTGAAGCTTATTCTTTTATTGTGGCTGTGCATTTACATGGAGAGAAAATAAGGGAAATAAATAATCTTTAGTTCAAGTAGTTGTAAGGCTTTTACAGCAATTTGTGATCAGTAGAAATGTTTCTATTTTCAGAAACACTGTACAGTTTGGGTTTGAATATTCTTTTCTCTTTTATTAACATACAAATTTTGGATAGCAAAATAACAACTTGAAATTAGCTTGTTTTGCTTTGTTCAAACTAAATGAATGACAGAGTAAGGAAGAGCTCTAATAAGCTGTGTTTTTAAAGGGGAATAAAAATGTAGATGTATAGGGCTTAAACAAAAGTATTATTTAAAACTTATACTTGCCCACTTCAAATTAGCACTACTCTTGACTAGAGATAACAGGGAAGGATATTTGATCATAAGAAATTTTCAATTTAAAAGAAAACGTGTCTTTGTGGCAGAAGGAAAAAACTTTTGATGGAGTAGGTTATTTTAATGGCCTGCTTGGTTGAGAAAAATCTTGAACAGTTTTGTTTATGAAGAAGAGAGACTGTATAGTCTAATGGTCAGGATTTGAGCATATAGTTTCTTTACCTAATTAAGAGCAAAATTTTGTAGTTCTATGGCTGATGCTAAATAGGTGAAGTAAACATTTGAAGCTGGCCCAAAATGGGAGAATGTTAAGGGTCAATTTATTCTGTAGCTCTGTTATTCCAGAGTTGCTCTGTTTTAGTGAGAACTTTGCCTGCTGATGAGGCTTCTTCAGGGAAAAAAAAATTGACCTTGGCAAATAGCTTTCTTTTATTGTTGTCGTGAAATGCAGTACAGTTTGTATTTGGCATATCTCTGATAGTTTTAATTCCCTCATGGAAAATTGTGTGCCTCCCTTCCCTTCTTGTAGATCATAGAATGGTTTAGGTTGGAAGGGACCTTAAAGATCATCTAGTTCCAACCCCCCTGCCATGGGCAGGGACACCTCCCACTAGACCAGGCTACTCAAAGCCCCATCCAACCTGGCCTTGAACACTTCCAGGGAAGGGGCATCCACAGCTTCCCTGGGCAACCTGTTCCAGTGCCTCACCATCCTCGTAGTAAAAAATTTCCTCCTAATATCTAATCTAAATCTACCCTCTTTCAGTTTAAAACCATTACCCCTCATCCTATCACTACATGCCCTTGTAAAAAGTCCCTCTCCAGCTTTCTTGGAGGCCCCCTTCAGATACTGAAAGGCTGCTATAAGGTCTCCCCGGAGCCTTCTCTCCTCCAGGCTGAACAACCCCAACTCTCTCAGCCTGTCCTCATAGCAGAGGTGCTCCAGCCCTCTGATCATCTTTGTGGCCCTCCTCTGGACCAGTTCGAACAGGTCCATGTCCTTCTTATGTTGGGGACTCCAGAGCTGCATGCAGTACTCCAGGTGGGGTCTCACCAGAGCAGAGTAGAGGGGCAGAATCACCTCTCTCGACCTGCTGGCCATGGTTCTTTTGATGCAGCCCAGGATATGTGGTTGGCTTTCTGGGCTGCGAGGGCACATTGCTGGCTCATGTTGAGCTTCTCATCCACCAACACCTCCAAGTCCTTCTCCTCAGGGCTGCTCTCAATCCATTCTCTGCCCAGTCTGTATTTGTGCTTGGGGTTGCCCCGACCCAGGTGCAGGACCTTGCACTTGGCCTTGTTGAACTTCATGAGGTTCACACGGGCTCACCTTTGAAGCCTGTCCAGGTCCCTCTGGATGGCATCCTGTCCCTCCAGCGTGTCGACCGCGCCACACAGCTTGGTGCTGTCAGTAAACTTGCTGAGGGTGCACTCAATCCCACTGTCCACGTTGCCGACAAAGATGTTAAACAGCACTGGTCCCAGTACCGACCCCTGAGGAACGCCACTCATCACTGGTTTCCACGTGGACATTGAGCCGTTGACCGCAATCCTTTGAGTGCGACCATCCAGCCAGTTCCTTATCCACCATGTGGTCCATCTGTCAAATCCATGTCTCTCCAATTTAGAGACCAGGATGTCATGTGGGACAGTGTCAAACGCTTTGCATAAGTCCAGGTAGATGACATCTGTTGCTCTCCCCTTATCTCCCAATGCTGTGGCAACATTGTAGAAGGCCACCAAATTTGTCAGGCACGATTTGCCCTTAGTGAAGCCATGTTGGCTGTCACCGATCCCCTCCTTATTTTCCATGTGCCTTAGCATTTTTCTAAGCGACAGGACATTCTGAAAAGTCTCTGGAAAACTGTGTAATGAAGTATGCTTATCAATGCAGTTGTTAAACTGCTAATTTTCTAGGGAGTGCTCAATGTACAAGTTGATGATCTTGATCCATAAAAGCAGACTCTTAGACGTGACTAATAAACCTGTCTGTGATTTTAATGTACTCTTTAGTTTTGAATAAATGAGTTGTCCAATGAGTTAAATAGGCCCAGTTGTGTTTTTATCTACATCCAGTGTATGGTGTTAACCCTATGATAGGTAGCTACATTGCACATGATGGACAACAGAGTCATTTAAGAATTCTGGAGCCTGTTTGCAAAAAGGATAAGAAAGATCCTAGCAAGGAGACCATGAACCATTAATTTCTTACTGAGAAATATGTTGTATTGAAATGTAACCTCTTCTTTGCCTTTAAATTCAGCCTTCGTGTGGTTTCTGCAGCATCCAATATGAATTACAATAAAAAAGTATGTGACAGAAAAATGTGGGGGGAAAAAGCAGGGCAAATTTTGAATATAAATTCTTAAATCCCTCTCAGAAGTTGTTCAATAGCCTTCAATATCATCTCAACCCAACCTGCTAAGGATAGCATCAATACCAGAGAGAAATCACTGTGTTTGCTTCAACTCTAAGTCCTAATTGTTGTAAAAGGATTTTACTTTTGAAGGTTCCTTTCGGAAACTTTCGAGGTTCCTTTTGAAGTGTGCATTTATATTTTCGAAAATAGTAACTCCTGTACATAGCCCCAATAAAACAACTAATCTCTCAAGCAGCCAGTCACATAAATGTTATTAAATTTCTTGTCAACACCTAGGAGCTTCAGTAACAAACAAACGTGAAACTGCTATTGCTAGACAAGTACAGAGCCAGCAAACAGCTTCTTTTCCTTACAACTTAAGTATAGGCATTGTAGGCATTGCTCAGTGTCATGTCCCACTCAGGAAAGAGGGGGGGGTAAGTGACTCAGATTCGCAAATCCCCAGTGGCGCAGACTAAGGTGAGACAAATATCAAGGTCTGTATACAAGCATTTATTAGATTCCCAAAATGGTTAGTATAGGTTTAACTAAGTCCATGATAATTGGTTAGGTATATAGCAAACTATGGCAAGTGGTAAGGTACGCATTGTGTTACTTAGCAAAAGGTATACAACGAATTAAGGCAGGCGGTAATTCAACTTTAAAAGAAAAGAGAAAAGTGAAAAGAAACAAAAGGATAGAGAAGGGGAGAGAGAGATAGAGAGAGAGAGAGATATATCACTGGTACTGGTTCCAGCATTGGTCCAGCCGAGGGGGGTTTATTCGTAAGAGCGCCCTTCTGTATATCCCCAGGGAAAAATCTCTTCAGGGTCTCTTCAGGGAAAAATCTTTCCAGGCAAAATCTTCTTTTCTAGGGGCACTTATTTTCCCCTTCTATGTTTGCCGTATTAGCATGGCCCACCCCACTTGCCATGGGGCAGCCTTGTCTCAAGTTTCTTCCCCCACCCAGGTGACGTGTAGCATGATTTGGCTGGGGAGGCAAGAGCTATAGTCATATATGTTTAGCATGCTCTCAATAACCTTCATTAGCATATGCAGGGGTGTTAACTTTAATATGCATTTCACAGGTAATGAGGCAAAGGTCAGTCATCGGACATGGTAGCCTCTCAAAGAAACAAAGAATTACACAAGTTTCTGTTATCTTGATTTTTTTGTCTTTGCTGACCAAAAGCAGGGCTGTCCTGTTTCTGTAAGACTCCCCCCAGCAAGTTTTCTCTCCCGTGAATCACACGAGATAAGCAGCTGTTAGCCTTATCAGTTATCAGTTCTTTGAGCAGAAGGCCTGGTACTTTCCAGTGTTTGAGACCCTCAGGAAGGCTGGAGGGCCTCCTCCCACTCCTTTGTCTCTCACCATTTGTTTCTCTTCTCTCAGGCTACTTCTCTCAGTCTTTGTTTACAAGTCATCTCTTACACTCAGTATGTTTCTTTCTATTTTTCCAACCACCTGAAAGAAAAGGTTAAATTGAGAATTCTGGAGGCCCTGCTGTTTGTCAGTGTCTATCTCCTCCAGAGCAGCTTCTAGAGCATCCAGTGTGCCTGATCTTTACCTCTCAGCCAAGCAATACAGTGCTATTTTTTGAGCTCTTCTGTATTTCATGCGGGGTAAGACAATTCATCTCCTGCCTGAGGGCAGTTCCTGTGCCCTCAGAAGTGCCAGTCCCCAGGAGGCTGGAGTTTGCTGCCTGTACAGTGAAGCAGTGGGAAGAGCTATGCTGGTCTGCAAGACAGGGCATTCACCTACAAATATCTTTTCCTCTAATCACAGTTTATCTTCTCTGCTCCTTTCTTCTTCTGCAGAACAGCTATAAAGCAGTATATTTTCCACATGCTACTGAATTCATTTGAGCAATCAGTTTTCTTGTCTCTGCACTTCTATTTTGGTTGCTGATAGAAGTAGAAAGGCCAAAATGCCATGAGAAAAAGTACTTTCACAACACTTCAAGTATTGCTAAAACAAAAACGTATTTTATATTTTGGAAAATGCTTGCCCTCTTAAGAGCTCTAGTCCAATTTTAGGGGCCTAAGTTATGTGAATCAGTTAGGGATATTTTTGTCCATTCTCTTCTCTTAATATTGGCATGGAGCGTGACTCCCTTTTGCTGTGTTGCCACATTTATCTAGTCGATACAAGTATGAAGTGGAGCAAAGCTAAATGACAATGACTGGGTTTTATAATGGTTTCAAATTCATCTTAAAACAAGACAGCTGCTGAAAGACAATGAAAGCCAGCTACATGGGGATCTGTCCATACCTACTCTTTCTTAATGTTTCTGTGCCATGTTTAACCTTGAAGGTCCAAATACAATATAAAAGTTAGATACTCATGCTTACAAAAACTTTTACCAAAAAACTTTTATACTTACAAATACAATATAAAAAGTTAGGTGAAGGAAGCGAGAGAGACTGTCACAGGGAGAGGAGAAAACTAGAGTTCTGGTCACAGTTCTGCTCTGACCCACTGCAAATCTGATCCTTTTCCTATAACATTTGCTAAAGGCACTATTAAAGAGCAATATGTCATTCATTATCTGTCCCGTGACCTCCTGCCATGTCCCCTACAACAAAATTTTTGAGCAAAGGAACAATTTAATTTTCTAAAGCTGTTTACTTTTGTTACGCTCCCTAAAATGAAGCATGTTGTTTTAGGCACATTGGTGAAAAGTCTGGATTTGCTTATTAGACTGAAATTAGACATTTCAAGTCTCCACAAATACAACTATTTCACGATTTGGCAATGACTTTAAGGGAATAGGAAGGGATTTCCTAACCACAAAAAATGCACAAGTTTGAGCCAATGCTCAAGTTTGTGCCCATTACCTCTTGTCCTGTCACTGGGCACCACTGAAAAGAGCCTGGCCCCATCCTCCTGACACCCACCCTTTAAGTATTTATAAGCATTGATAAGGTCCCCCCCCAGTCGTCTTTTTTCCAGACTGAAGAGACCCAAATCCCTCAGCCTTTCTTCATAAGAGAGGTGTTCCAGTCCCCTAATCATCTTGGTAGCCCTCTGCTGCACCCTCTCCAGCAGTTCCCTGTCCTTCTTGAACCGGGGAGCCTAGAACTGGACACAGTAATGTGACCATGGCTAAAAGCCCAAAAAGTAATAACTGAAAATCTTTCTGAAAGATCACATTTACTCATTTTTAAAGCCTGCAGGTTTATGTGACAGAAAAATCATTGAAACCGCGTAGGTGGGTGTAGAGATGCAGATAAATTAGGCACCCTAATGCACAGCCTGTCGTCCGTGCCATTAAGGTGGACACAGACACCCCAACATCGACAAACCTCACCAGATGCCTCATCTGGGCAGGGAGGAGAAGCTGGGGCTGCACACTGAGACTTCCTGGGAGGAAACTGAGACCAGATGAGCAGCACAGAAGAAA
Organism: Rissa tridactyla; assembly: GCF_028500815.1. NCBI lineage: Eukaryota > Metazoa > Chordata > Aves > Charadriiformes > Laridae > Rissa > Rissa tridactyla. The sequence goes on from NC_071496.1 coordinate 27,197,197, forward strand.
CCAGGAAGCCCTTTGAATGATAATCACCATGATGATGACTGTGCAGATAGGCCACTGGCTCCTTGGGTGTGCTTCAGCAGCAGCTGGAAGCCAAGGGAAGGAAAGGAGGAGGTGGAGGAGACACTCCTCTTCTATCCCCAGTGACTGCTGTCTGGGTCTGCCCTGAAGGCAGAAAAGGGGCGCCACGGTGGGCAAGCCCGGACCCTGACTGCAGGAGCTGGGACACCTCCAAGGCATCTCTGAGGAGAAACTGAGGAAGTGGGAAGATATTTAATGTCTAGGCTTAGATAAAAATTGCAGTTTACATTTTATTTTGCCTGTTTTCAGTTCTGTAACTAAAGCCGGACTTCAGATCTCACTAGGGAAAAAAAAAATTCTTACACAGCAGGAGCCTGGAGCATCTGATGTGTGCTGGAGTTTGGAGAGGTACCATAACTGTACAAGCAGATCTGAGCAGGCCACTGACTTTGGGAGGAGATGGACCAGGAGATCCCCTGGCTCAAGAAGGAAGCACTCATGTTTTCTCTTGACTACATGGAAACAGTTCCATTAATCACTGTAATGTAGTAAAAATAAGCCAGTAGATGTGTAATTCCATATTTTGGTAAAAGTAGGGAATATGATTCCAGAACTATTTTTCCTAATGTCCACATAATGGTATCTCAGGTGTTAACTCATCACCTGCCCCAAAGGCACATGGCAGCACATGTGTCAGCGCAGCCTCAGTCAGCCTGTCCATACCATTCAGCACAGAGAGACTTTGCCAAACAGGAGCAAGCCCAGTGGAGGGCCAACGGGATGCTCAGGGCACATGCTCCAGGGCACAAGCCCAGGAGCTGAACTTGGCAAGGGATGCTAAGAATAGCAAGAAGGGCTTCTACCCTGGTATGTCAACCACAAAAAGGAAGGTTAAAGAAAGCGTACCCTCCCTGATGACCAAGAATGGCAAACTAGATGAGGAGAAGGCGAGGTTCTCAGCAACTTTTTTGCCTCGGTCTTCACTGACAGCCTCTCTCCTCACGCCTCCCGAGTTGAAGGACCGCAAGATGGGGACTGGGGGAGCAAAGTCCCTCCCACTGTAAGAGAAGATCAGGTTCATGACCACCTGAGGAACCTGAACATATACAAGTCTATGGGATCTGATGAGATGCATCCCAGAGTCCTGAGGGAATGGCCTAATGTAGTTGCCAAGCCACTCTCCATGATATTTGAAAAGTCATGGCAGTCAGGTGAAGTCCCTGGTGACTGGAAAAAGGGAAACGTTGCACCCATTTTTAAAAAGGGGAGAAAGGAGGATCCTGGGAACTACCGCCCTGTCAGCCTCACCTCTGTGCCTGGGAAGATCATGGAACAGATCCTCCAAGAAGCTATGCTAAGGCACACGGAGGACAGGGAGGTGATTCAAGACAGCCAGCATGGCTTCACCAAGGGCAAGTCCTGCCTGACCAGCCTAGTGGCTTTCTACAATGGAGTGGCTGCATCAGTGGACAAGGGGAGAGCAACGGATGTCGTCTCTCTGGACTTCTGTAAGGCCTTTGACACGGTCCCCCACAACACCCTTCTCTCTAAGTTGGAGAGATACGGATTTGATGGGTGGACTGTTCGGTGGGTGAGGAACCGGCTGGATGGTCGCATCCAGAGGGTAGTGGTCAATGGCTCGATGTCTGGATGGAGAGGGGTGATGAGTGGTGTCCCTCAGGCATCCGTACTGACACCGGTGCTGTTCAATATCTTCATCAATGATATAGGGGGATCAAGTGCACCCTCAGCAAGTTTGCAGATGACACCAAGCTGAGTGGTGTGGTCGACGTGCCAGAGGGATGGGATGTCATCCAGAGGGACCTGGACGAGCTAGAGAGGTGGGCCTGTGCAGACCTCGTGAAGTTCAACAAGGCCAAGTGCAAGGTCCTGCACTTGGGTCGGGACAATCCTCATTATCAATACAGGCTGGGGGATGACGTGATGGAGAGCAGCCCTGCAGAAAAGGACTTGGGGGTACTGGTGGATGAAAATCTGGACATGAGCCGCCAACGTGCGCTTCCAGCCCAGAAAGCCAACCACATATCTTGAGCTGCATCAAAAGAACTGTGGCAAGCAGGTCGAGAGAGGTGATTCTCCCTCTCTGCTCTGCTCTGCTCTGGTGAGACCCCACCTGGAGTACTGTGTCTGGCGCTGGAGCCCTCAGCACAAGAAGGACATGGACCTGTTGGAGCGGGTCCAGAGGAGGGCCACGAAAATGATCAGAGGGCTGGAGCACCTCTCCTATGAAGACAGGCTGAGAGAGTTGGGGTTGTTCAGCCTGGAGGAGAGAAGGCTCCGGGGAGACCTTATAGCAGCCTTCCGGTACCTGAAGGGGGCCTATAAGAAAGCTGGGGAGGGGCTGTTTGCAAGGGCACGTAGCGATAGGACGAGGGGCAGTGGTTTTAAACTAGAGCAGGGTAGGTTTAGATTAGACATTAGGAAGAAGTTCTTTACACTGAGGGTGGTGAGGCACTGGAAGAGGTTGCCCAGAGAGGTGGTGGAGGCCCCATCCCTGGAGACATTCAAGGCCAGGCTTGATGAGGCTCTGAGCAATATGATCTAGTTGAAGAAGTCCCTGCTTACTGCCGGGGGGTTGGACTAGATGACCTTTAAGGGTCCCTTCCAACCCAACACATTCTATGATTCTATGCCCTGCAAGGAGAGACTGTCCAGCCTGGAGAAGGTAAGGCTCCGGGGAGACCTTATAGCAGCCTTCCAGTACCTAAAGGAGGAGTACAGGAGAGATGGGGAGGGACTCTTTATCAGGGAGTGTAATGATAGGACGAGGGGTAACAGTTTTAAACTGGAACAGGGTAGATTGAGATTAGATATTAGGAAGAAATTCTTTACTGTGAGGGTGATGAGGCAGTGGAACAGGTTACGCAGGGAAGTTGTGGATGCCCCTTCCCTGGAAGTGTTCAAGGCCAGGTTGGATGGGGCTTTGAGCAATCTGGTCTAGTGGGAGGTGTCCCTGCCCATGGCAGGGGGGTTGGAACTAGATGATCTTTAAGGTCCCTTCCAACCCAAACCATTCTATGATTCTATGAATCTATGATTACTTGTCTGCTAGCCTTCCCCTCTTCCCAAGTCTTCTTTCTTGATTTCTACAGAAACAGTCTTCAAGACTTACCATTTCCCAGACCCTTAAAATAATAAAAACCAATGAGCATAGCACAAAATTATTATTTTTTTTTTTATCAAATGAAAAGACCTTAGGAACACTGAACTCCAGTGTATCATTCACATTATATTTTATTCAAAAATAAATGACCAAATTTTCACTTACATGCGAAGGCCACCAAAGTTTGTGAGAAAAAATGCTGCATGGAAAGCTGGTTGCTCCATGTTTTAGGCCAGTCTTGGTGCATTGTACACATGCCCTTTATTAAAAAGGTTTTAATTATCTATTATTAAAGGGAGCTTAGGTTCATTATATAGACAAGCTTGATGCATCCTTTTCCTGAATATTGGGTCAGCAGTGCTAGTACATATCATTAGAAGTATCATGCACCATGGACTGACATGCTTTTCTATGAAAATTTAACATGAATGTTAAATACAGTCATCTGATAAAGCAAATAAGCCCACTGGACAAAATATAGATTACAAAAGCTTTCATCCAGAGGGAATTAAATCTTCTTATGGCAAGACAGCATAGAGCTCCCTACAACAACTGATATCTGCCCTAGGAGCTAGAGCAGTCATCAACACTCCTGGCAATTGCACCACAGACTACAGACATATTGCATCTCTGGGCGCAGATCTACAAATGAAAGCGTAATCCAAGCCCATCAACAAGAGCGGGATTTTTAGTAGCACTTTTGTTACCTGGTGACTTGAATAAGTCCTGGTACAGTCATAGGTGAAGGCTTACTTTCATAAGTCTCTTGGAGGCAGATGACAAAAGAAGTTTTGAGACCATCACTAAGGAGGTCCTGCCCTACCTGACAATTATACCCTTTTCCTATAGAGCTGCTCAGGGGAAAGCCCATCACTGACCTCAGTAGAGCCATGGAAAGTGTTGTGTGGCCAAGGCACCCTCAGATGGTGGAACATACTGGCAGGGCTATCATCAGCAGCACCACGCATCACCACACCACCCCCCATGTAAAACAGGAGTAGAAAAGGAGGGACAAGGAAAAAAATTCAACAGATCCAGTTCACATGATAATTAGAAAGTACACAAATGGGATTTTAAATAATCTTTTTAAGATAAATTTTAAAAAATCTTGGGAAGAAAATAAATATTTGAAGTCAGATCTCTCCAGAAATAAGTGTATATTAGACGGATGGTTTTATTAAAGCCAGCTTTCTGAGCAGTGTCCAGAGGGCTCTGCAGCATGTGTCTGAAATAACAGTCAGATGCAAACAAGGAGCACAAAGATGAAACCCGGCCAAACCTCCAGGGAGATTAGCAAGTTCCCAAGTGTGGTTTTAAGTGAAGGATCATCATACTTGCTTTATATACACCAATTAACCTTGCACCAAGAATACCACTGAGAAAGCATAGCTATTCTAGTGTAAAACCAGCATGAGATCAAAGTTGGGGGGAATAAATGATTTTTTAATGTAGCCTCTCACTTCTTATACAGTTTATTGTCCTGGTTTGAGGTAAAACAGAACCAATTTTCTGTTTTGTAATTTTACTTTTTAGCTGGGCCTCTTCTAACTGACTAAACTCTGAAATTAACAGCATATTGTTCAGAAACTGTTCACTCTCAGAGTGATAAGACCTGATTATACCAAGGAATGGTACGCACAGAGGCTCTTGCTTAGACTTATTGCTATAACAACCAAGCTCAGCTAACTTTGTTATTTGCCCCGTTGGAGGGTCGGATGCGGAAGAGCATAGAGGGGTCACATCTGCAGGGAGGAGTGGACAGGACAGGTGACCCCAAACTGACCAACAGGGTATTCCATCCCATCTGCATCATGCTCAGTATAAAAGCTGAGGGATCAAAGGGTCAGCCCTCTTTCTTCAATGACCAACATCCGAGGAGGACCCTGTCTGTTAGTCTGCTTTTGATCCCGATCCGAGCATTCCTGACTCCAGATCTGGAATCTTTGGAGGGAGAGGGGGGAAGGGGCCATCTGTCATTCTGATTGGCCAATCTGGCCAAAACCACAACATTTATACAGGTGAGAAACCCATCCCTTTGACAAAAATATCCCCACATGCTGGAGACGTATTGAGGGAGAGAAAGGCAGTACGAAGAGATTTCCTTCAGTAATATTTAATGGCTTAGGCTTTGGGGACAGGGAAGCATTGGGCATAATTTCATGTCACCTCTGTGGGGTAACAGTTGAGGTCTGTTCACAGCACCAACTGGTAGCTCAGCAGTGAGAAATGGGTGGGAGAGGGTTGCAGAGGAGAAGGAAGGATGGCTGCAATCCAAAGGAAAGGGGCTGCAATGCTTGCCAGCAGCTGCGCTGGGTGCACAGGAGCCAGAAGTCAGGCAATCATTTAGACTAATCTGTTATTTCAGTGCTTGTGTTTATGGCGTTAACCTCTATTCCTACTACAAATCTTTCTCCTTTCCTCTAAGACTTCAAGTGTGCAGCAGCCCTGTGGGATCCCCTGTTGAAAGGCTAGTAAGCCATGCAGACTTTGTCCTTTGGTGAGCCAGGATCCTATGGAGGCTCATCAGGATCAGATCAAACCGCTGGTAGGCACACAAGGTGCTGTGCCATCATGTCTGAGCCAGCAGAGACTCAGCCACAGTCCCCTCTGGGTACCTTTTCCCTCCACCTTCCTCCTCTCCTGACTTTTTTTTAGCTTCTCAGCAGCTCCTGAGATCACAGCATGTTACAATATTTACCTGGGCACCACCCAGCCTACAAAGACTGACTGGATGAGGCCAACGCCATGCGCACAGCAGAGCTAAGCACCGGGGCTCAAATGCCAGGTGACCCAACCCAACCCACCTGCCTGGCAGAGCTGGCATGAGCAAGTAGCACCTCCCTGCCTGGGAGCACCAGCAGAGTGAGATTTCTCCCCATTAACGCTTCTCTCCTGTTAAAAGCAGGAGCAGGGATTGCAGTATGTAGTGGTCCTGATAACAGGACTGACACCTTCTTTCTCACCCCAAAAGACTAGCAGACAGACCACATGCTGCACACAGCAGCCCTGCCTGTAGGAGGGATGTTCACAGGTTCTGATTAAGCCTCTTTGGACACTACCTGTTTCCCATTTCAGCGTGCTTTATTTTTCGTTTTTCCTCTGTAAACTAATCAAGGCATTTCAAAAGGCTGGTATGTTGGGTTTGCATGGCAAGTTTTTGGTAGCGGGGGGGGGGGGGGGGGGGTGTGGGGTGTGCTACAGGGCTGGCTACTGTGAGAAGCTGTTAGAAGCTTCCCCTATGTCTGACAGAGCCAGTACCTGCCAGCTCCAAGATGGACCCACCAATGGCCAAGGCTGAGCCAATCAGCAACAGTGGTAGCACCTCTGTGATAACATATTGTCGTGGTTTAGCCTCAGACGGCAACAAAGAACCACGTGCCGCTCGCTCGTGCCTTCCTAATACAGGAAGAATCGTAAGAAAAGGCAAGACTCTTGGGTTGAGACAAAGGCAGTTTAACAGAACAGCAAAGGGAACAGGCAAACAACAACATCATCATCATCATCATCATCATCATCATCATCATCATCATCATCATCATATACAAACGCGATTACAGAACCACTGCTCACCGGCTGGACCCAGGCCGCCCCAGCCCGCTTTTAAGCAGCAACTTCCTGCCCCCTCCCCCGGCAGCTCAGGGTGGGCGTGGCTCACATGGCATGGAATACCAGGAAAAATTAACCCTATCCCCACCGGAACCAGGACATTATCCACCCCTTATTCCATACCATCTATGCCATGCCCAGCAGGTTCCAATGAATTGCCACCACTTTCCCCTGTTATATATATATATATATACACACATATAATGCCCTTAGTTTATGGGCCATCCCTCCAAAGTGTCCGTTGAGTTCTTTTAATCCACGGCTTTGGGCTCCATCTGTTAGAACAGTCTCTCAGGGCAGGTGAGATGCTGGGTGGTGCTGGTCTGTTGCATGCTGTATTTTTTTCGGAGCTTGTGACTGGTGCACCCGGTGTGGCTCATGCACGCAGTCTGTAGGCTGAAGATGTAGATCTTGAGGAAACTGCTGGGCGCCAGCTGCTGAGATCAGTTCTTATCCCATCATCCCTGTGCCTTACTTGTAGTACAACTGATAGCAATTATAGCAATGAGGACATACAGTGACAGGGTTACTTAGCAATCAACAGCACACAATCTGATTCATTGGCTATTCTCGCCCAAAATCAGATCCCCATGAGGTACACATCGGACTTCCCCATCCTTCCGCATCACCCACCAAGTGCACCCAGGTCCTTGGGCAAAAGCAATCCCACAGATGGGTTTGCCTTTGCCTGAGGCAGGACTAACCCAGACTGTCTTCCCTAGCATATTCTTCATGTGCACTACGGGGACTTTATCCCCTTCTACAGTACGTGGAAGTTTTGATTGGGCAGGGCCAGCCCGATTGTTAGATCCCCTGGTGTTAACTAGCCAGGTAGCTTTTGCTAAATGCGTATCCCAGTGTTTGAAAGTCCCACCACCCATTGCTCTCAGTGTAGTTTTTAACAGTCCATTGTATCGTTCTATCTTCCCAGAGGCTGGTGCATGACAGGGGATGTGATACACCCACTCGATACCATGCTCTTTGGCCCAGGTGTCTATGAGGCTGCTTCGGAAATGAGTCCCGTTGTCCGACTCAATTCTCTCTGGGGTACCATGTCGCCACAGGACTTGCTTTTCAAGGCCCAGGATAGTGTTCCGGGCAGTGGCATGGGGCACAGGGTATGTTTCCAGCCATCCAGTGGTTGCTTCCACCATTGTGAGCACATAGCGCTTGCCTTGACGGGTTTGTGGCAGTGTGATATAATCAATCTGCCAGGCCTTCCCATATTTGTGGGGATTTGTTCACCTCTGAACTCTGTAGGTGCAGTTAGTCCACCAAAAATCAACACAGCAGTGTCAAGCAACACTTTTTTTTCTAGTAGTGAGACAATACAGTGGCAGCCCATCGGGATGACACTGCATGAAAGGGGAGGACAGAGATGCCCATGAGTTAGGCAGAGGGTCCCACAGCAGCCACTGCCAAGCCCTGCAGGGTTACAAGGAGCAGGGTCCGTTGGGTAAAACCCCTCCATTCCCCCAGGTGTAGCCAGGCTGGGGTTAGGCAGGGCACAGAAATTTTAACAAAGGGACCCTGCGTAGCTGCAGCCATGGTGAGCTCACACAGCAGCATATGGTTACGTTTTCCTTTTCAGCCATTTGATCAGGTGAAAAGCCTTTCTGTTCCCAGGGAAGTTCTCAAATTCATTTGTGGCTCAAAGAGCAGATCCCGGTGGCAGGAGGCAGGGTGGAAACTTGCCGCCTTCAGAGCCCTGTGTCCCACGGAGGGCCGGGACACCGAGGTGGGAATGCACAGCTATCACAGGCGGGATGGCCCAGAGACATGGGAGCTGCAGAGAGGCTGGAGGAGAGGCATCTGCAGGAAGGGCCATCAGCAGAGGCTAATTTTACAAATTGAAACAACAAGTCTAATGGTATAGGCATGACAAGCCTTTCCACAGCTGGTTTTGGAATCAGCCAGCTTTATGTTTTCATTAGCCTTATGTTCATCTGGTGGGATGCTTGTATGGGCACACATGTGGGTGGGAGTATGATGAGCATACTCACAGATGAGCAAATCTGATTTGGTCACAGATGAGCAAATCTGATCCCTCATCTTGCTTCTGCACAAGCAAACGGGGAGGCTTATCCTCAGCTCAGATCAGAGCTGTAACTGTCATCCAAAAAGGTGCAGCTGTATTAAATAACAATGTATCACAGGAGCATTTGTGGCAATTTTGCTGATGTTTGTTGCTATAGTCAAAGCACAAATGCTTTTAATGCTGTGTCAAGCTGATGAAACTCAGCTGTGAAGAAGAAGGAAAAAAAGGTACTGAGTCACTTGGGGAAAGAGGAAAAGAAAAGGAGCTACGTTGTGATGGAGAAAATATGACAGTTTAAATAGGATTCTTCCCTATCAGGCCAAGATACCCCTCCAAAAAGCCTACTTTCAACCAGCTCTTTACTGCAGAAGCTAGACAGAGTTCGTTCAAAGCCCATATTTTTGTTTCTATGGTGTTTTAACGGCAACTGGTTATAAACACAAATGGCTTCTGAAAGAACAGCTGGCCCTAGGGGACTGGGGAAGGGAAAAAAAGGGAAAATATTAAGCCATTAGAAGGGGGTAAAGCAAATGTATGAATGGGTTGAGAAAGAAAAAATACCATCAGCCTCCCAAGGTAAATTGTTTAAGTTTTGGGGTTCTCAAGCTTCTTCAGATATACTCTATACCTGGTATTCTTGCCCCTGTTTTAAATGGATGGTTTGACTTTTTCCAATTCCATAACCTTTAAAAAAGATAACATATCTTTCCTATAACTTCTATAAAAGGATAATAGAACTGAGCAATAAAAGCTGTGTCTTCCATCTTCCCCTATAGCTTCTGTAAACTGCATTTTTTTTCATGATGAATGGTAAAATAAGTTCTAGCAGCCGCGAGCCTTTCCAGCCACTAATAAATGAGCACAGCTGGCTGAAAAAGCACAGCCATGACATTGTGCCTCAAGGTGGCTTCAAGGCTGTAAACTCAGGCCTAGTTTGATAATGTCCCTCAACAGTATCTCAGTGCCCTATGAAATCTTCATTACCAGTGAACATTAAGAAATTCCTCTTTAGAGCATCTAAAATGTTGTCGTGGCTTTTGCCAAATAGGCCAATGACGAGGCAACAGATGCTCTCCCCCCACCTCTTGCTCCAAGGAGAGGAGAGAGAGAGACAGAGATTTACGAGTTTAGAAGAAATTAAACTACTTTAATGAAATATTATTAATAAAATAAAAATGAAATAATGAAATTGATACAGTATATACAAAACTGTATTAAGCTCCCAGGATGACATCACTGGCAGGCACTGGGGAAGACCCAGACTGGAGTTAGGAACCCATGGATCGGGATCAAAGGCAGATGAACAGACAGGGTCCTCCTCGGACGTTGGCCATTGAAGAAAAAAGGCTGACCCTTTGATCCCTCAGCTTTTATACTGAGCATGGGGCAGATGGGATGGAATACCCCTGCTGGTCAATTTTGGGTCACCTGTCCTGTCCGCTCCTCCCTGCAGGTGGGACCCCCTACGCTTTTCCATTTCTGAACCTCCAATGGGGCAAATAATGAAATTAGCTGACCTAAAAAAAAAGAGAACTTGAAGTTTCCTGTGGAGATTTGCTCATTTGTATGAATCTAGTGGAGAAGAAAAGAAATCCATTTCTCTGTTCCTGCTCCCACATTTTCTGTCTCCTGAGTAAGTGACAACTCTACAGCGAGGATTTCTGTCTGTTTATATCCATGCCACGATAGCTTTAGAGACCAGATAGCTTTTGGTGCGCCTGCTGTAACAACCAAATTGAAATCCATAACTAAACAAATATACATGCAACCAGGCAGGACTAGAGGACTCATCAGCTGTGGTGGGTTGACCTTGGCTGGACGCCAGGTGCCCACCAAGCCACTCTATCTCTCCCCTCCTCAGCAACACAGGACAGGAAGAAAAGAAGATGGAAAAAATAACTTGTGGGTCAAGGAAAAGGTAGTTTAATAAAGCAAAAGCAAAGGCCGCACATGGAAGCAAAGGAAAACAAAAGATTTATTCTCTACTTCCCATCAGCAGGAAATGTCCAGCCACTTCCTGAGAAGCAGGGCTTCAGTTCGCATAGTGTTTGCTCCGGAAGACGAATGTCGTAAGTAACGAATCCCCCCCCCCCCCTCCTTTCTCTTAGCTTTTATTGCTGAGCAGATGTCATATGGTATGGAATAGCCCTTTGGTCAGCTGGGGTCAGCTGTCCTGGCTATGTCCCCTCCCAATCTCTTGCCCACCCCCAGCCTACTGGTGAGGGGTGGAATGTTGGAGAGACAGCCTTGATGCTGTGTGAGCACTGCTCAGCAGTAGCTAAAACACTGGTGTGTAATCAGCACCTTTCTAGCTACCAATACAAAGCTCAGCACTATGAGGGCTGCTAGGGGGAAAATTAACTCCATCTCAGCCAGACCCAATACATTAACCTTTAAGGTCTTCAGAGTAAGAGTAATGAGGCATTATAACCAGTTATACTGTACTTCCTAAGAATTTTAAATTTATCTCCTCTGTGATACTGTGAAATGTTTTTCATCACAGTATTTTCTGCGTCTTTCCTCTCTTATTTGCATGTTCTTCAATTTTCAGGTCCAACAGACAGATGCACGCTCGCAACTGCAGGATAAACTTGAATTCACACACATGTACGTGCACCAGTAAAGAAATAGAAAATCAGCCTCCATGGATAGGAAGGGTGATAAGCATTAATCTCAGGATTCATTGTTGCATACAATGGACTTGGAATAAACCACCTTGGGTGGTCTTTTTTTCTTTTGAAATTGTATTATATTTGAGGGCTGCTTCCAGTTTACAGTTGCAGGGCTTCATGGGACACTCGAGTCTTTTGTCGCGTTCAGTGAGAAACCGAAACGACTAGCTATTTAAACAGTGCAGTTTATTTAAACAACAGATATATAGGTTCTTAGGATTGCCGGTGATAAATACACTGTCTGCAAAGCACGTGCAAATGACAGTATTCCTACATATACAAAACGTGTGACAAAGTTATAAAGATACAGCCTGGCTATAAATGTAGAAAAGAGAGTCTCTAGAGAAATTTCTAAGTTTCCCGAGGAAGCACTCGGTATAATCTAAGTCTTACCCAAAGGCGTCCCTATGGAGGGGGGAAGAGAGGCTCAGCCCGTCGACTGACCCCAGAAGTCAGTGATGGAATTCTTTGTGATGGTGTCTTCCCTGATATCCCCCTCTCTCGGGCTATTTTTATACTATTTGTTATTTTCAAGGTGGCGTTTGAGTGACTGTAGTCATACATATATTTATCATGATTGGTGTAAATTTCTCTCGCTTCACAATTAAAGGTATAGTTTACGAGAAATTCAGGGCGCAGACTCAAGAAGGAGTGGTCGCACCTTGGAGGCGGGTAGCCTTCGGGATGGAGGTGTGTTTTGGTATTATAATGACATTATAATGAGCAAAGTTTGCACAAAGGACAGCATTTCATCAAAATTTGACAAAATGTTGGCTCCGAGTATCGAGCGGCTAATTGGCAGCTTATCTGTTTCATGGTATCATCCCATTCCTGTATCCGCTATACATCATAAGGTAAAGACGCGGAATAATTGCATCCTGTCCCGTACCTCATGTAGCTTCACAAGCATCCTTATCAGGGAACCACAGGTGTTGTATCCTTCATGCCAGCTGCGGCTATTTTCTACCTCAGAAGCCTCTTGCTTTTTCACTTTACTTTAATGTGTGAACAATGCTGTACTTTTGTATTTTTAGTCAATTTAGTAATTATTCCACAATCCTCTAGTGTTAACTAGCCAAGTTGCTTCTGCTAAATGTGTATACCAATGCTTGAATGTCCAAGCACCCATTGCTCTCAGAGTAGCTTTTAACAGTCCATTGTATCGTTCAATTTTCCCAGAGGCTGGTGCATGATAGGGGATGTGATACACCCAGTCAGTGCCATGCTCCTTGGCCCAGGTGTCTCTGAGGTTGTTTCAGAAATGAGTACCATTATCTGACTCAATTCTTTCAGGTGTACCATGTTGCCATAAAACTTGCTTGCTGGCAGTGTGATATAATCAGTCTGGCAGGCTTCCTCATATTGATATTTCAGCCACCGTCTTCCATGCCAGAGAGGCTTCAGCTGCTTGGCTTATTTAGGTGTTTATGAGGTTGTTTCATAAATGGGTCTTGTTATCTGATTAAATTCTTTCAGGGATGCCATGTTGCTTTTCAAGGCCCAAGATAGTATTCCCGGCAGTGGCATGGATAACGGGTATGTTTCCAGCCATCCAGTAGTCACTTCCACCATTGTAAGCACATGGTGCTTGTCACATCTGGTTCGCAGCAGTGTGATATAATCAATCTACCAGGCTTCCCCATATTGATATTTCAGCCATCGTCCTCCATATCAAAAAGGCATTAGCCACTTGGTCTGTTTGATTATGGTGCACGCTTTACATTCATGGATAACCTGTGCAATGGCATCAATAGTCAAGTCCACCCCTTGATCACAAGACCATTTGCATGTTGCATCCCTTCCTAGATGTCCTGATGTGTCACGGGCCAATAGAGCTATAAATAGTTCACCCTTATGTTCCTAGTCCAGATCCACCAGAAACACTTCAATTCTAGCAGACCGGTCCACCTGCTGGTTGTTTCCATATTCTTCAGTGGCACAACTCGCGTATGTGAGCATCTACATGATGTATTTTTACAACAAAGTTCTCTACCCGAAGAGAAATATCTTGCTATAATTCAGCAGTTGATCTGCTTCCATTGCTGTAGCCACCCCATAAGGCATTAACCACCATCCAGGAGTCAGTATAAAGTAATGGCCATTTTTCTCATTCAGCAATATCTAAAGCCAGGTGGATGGCTTTCACTTCCACAAACTGGCTCAATTCACCTTCTCCTTCAGTAGTTTCTGCAACTTGTCATGTAGGGCTCCACACAGCAGCTTTCCACCTTCAATGTTTTCCCACAGTACAACAGGATTCATCTGTAAACAGGGCATATTGCTTTTCATTTTCTGGTAATTTATTATACAGAGGGGCCCCTTCACTTATCAGTGCGACCCATTTACTCCATGTAGTATAAGTTGCATGATGTGTAGGCATCCCTCCCTTTGAACATCCAGCCAAGAACAGGCAATCGAGTTGCGAAATCCTTGCCTTCTGGCCAGTCCATGATCACTTCCAGAATTCCTGGGCAACTGGGGTTTCCCATTCGAGTTCGCTGTGTGATCAGTGCAATCCACTTGCTCCACATTGCATCAGTTGCATGATGTGTGGCAGGGACCCTTTCTTTGAACATCCAACCCAGCACTGGCAGTCGAGCTGCCAAGAGGAGCTGTGCTTCTGTACCAACTACTTCTGAAGCAACTTGAACTCCTTGATATGCTGCTAATATTTCTTTTTCAATTGTGGTGTAACAGGCTTCAGATCCTCTATATCCCCAGCTCCAAAACCCTAGAGGTCGACCTTGAGTCTCTCCAGGTGCTTTTTGCCAGAGGCTCCAGGTGGGGCCAATATCCCTTGCTGAGATGTAAAGCATATTGTTCAGATCTTGTCCTGTCTGGACTGGCCCAAGTGCTACTGCATGAACAATCTCCCTTTTAATTTGTTCAAAGGCGTGCTGCTGCTCAGGGCCCCATTCAAAGTCATTCTTTTTCTGGGTCACTCGATAGAGAGGGCTTACAATCAGACTATAACTTTGCGTGAGACGACACAGGCAGGATGCAGGAACAACCACAAACCCACAGATGAAATACTGAGGAAATTTAATCTCGCAGGCAGAGGCACGCAAGCGGGAACGCAGGCACTGAGGAGCTCGGTCCTTGCTAGTGAGAGAGAGTGAGAGAGAGTCTCAACTTGCTGTTCTCGCCTGTATTTCAGGGATTCAAGCAAGCGTAGTTTTCCATTGTGCTTTGATCTTCTCTGACAGCAGGGCAGGAATCTCAGGCATGTTTGATAAGGTGCCTCTGAGTCCAGCACAGGCCTATGTTATATAAGCGCAGATTTTCTACTTGTCAAGCACACAATGATTAGTGTGAATCTTGTGTTTCTTTTTTGTCAGTTGGTGGAGACATAGCTGTTATTTATTGGTCACATCTACTGGGATATGATGATGCCCATCTTGCCATTTTATTCCTAAAAACTGTATCTCCTGTGCAGGTCCTTTGACCTTACTTCGTTTTATGGTAAAACCATCTTTCAAAAGAATCCAGATAATTCTTCTCCCTTTCTCAAAAACTTCTTCTGCTGTGTTGCCCCAATCAATGATGTCATCAATATACCACAGGTGTTCTGGAGCTTCACCTTGTTCCAGTGCAGTTTGGATTAGTCCATGACAAATGGTAGGGCTGTGCCTCCACCCCTGGGGCAGTCGATTCCAGGTGTACTGGACACCTCTCCACATGAAAGCAAACTGTGGCCTGCACTCTGCTGCCAAAGGTACTGAGAAAAATATGTTAGTGATATCAATTGTGGCATACCACTTGGCTGCCTTTGACTCCAGTTTCTATTGGAGCTCTAGCATGTCTGGTACAGCAGCACTCAGCAGCAGCGTGACTTCGTTCAGGCCTCAATAGTCCACTGTTGGCCTCCACTCTCCGTTAAATTTTTGCACTGGCCATATGGGACTATTAAAGGGTGAACGAGTCTTACTGATCACTCCTTGACTCTCCAGTCACTGGATCTGCTTATGAATGGGAACCAGGGAGTCTCAATTGATGCAATGTTGTGGTAGCAATTGGCACCTCCTGTTCTTTAACCTGCAGCAACCCCACCACAGAACGTCCTGTGAGAGACCATGCAAGCAAAACAGCTGCTTAATATTCTCTGTACTCAAGGCAGCTATACCAAATGTTTACCAGTACCCTCTCACCTACATCCCTGTATTATCAACTCTCTTCCCATCACAAATCCAAAACATAGTCCCATACAAGCTACTATGAAGAAATTTAACTCTACGCCATCCAAAACCAGTACATCAGGACACAATGTGCCAGTTATTCAGAGGCTTTAAACAGCAATGCTCATCTGAGTGTATTTTGAAAGTTACAGGTTATGGATGCCATAGAAATGACATGGCCATCTAGCTAAATTGTGAAAACAGACTGATCGCAGCAGGAGAATTACATTTTTTTAAAATGCTCTCATTTTACATTTTGAATATGGAATATTGACAGGTTTGCAATGATCACTGAATTAGAGTGCCTTTTCCAAACATATCCAGGTCAAATATCATGGCCTATATATAAGCAGAAGGAGGTCAACAAGTGTAGCGGCTTTCTGAATGGTTTGTGTGCTTCTTTCTAAGGCAGTGATGGAAACAGTAACAGGTCTTCAGATAGGGAGGAGGGTGACTGAAGGGGGAATTCAAAAAGACCAAGGGACACTACGGCTCCCCAAACTGCTAAGGGGAACAGTGCAATACATGTGATGGGGATCATGCGATGAGATGACTCACAGATTGACTAAGTAGTCATTTCCCCAACCTATTGCATCCACTCCTGATCATATTCCCCACCCTTCTGTAAGAGGAATGAAAAATGCCATAGTATTTGAAAAGGTCTACACCTGCTTCTACCACAGGTTTCTAAAATGTTTCTAAAATGTAAGCACCTGGGTTCTATCCATAAAGAAGCGTTATTATTTCTAGCCGTGTATTCTCCTCCTTCCATACCCCACAGGGGTTGAGGCAGCTGGAAGGAAATGCCTCATTTTAGGATAGAAAGTTTTTTTTCCACATTCCAGTAATCAGACACTGCTACAGTATTTTTAAAAGTCTCTTTCACACCCATGTGTACTAATGCAAGACATATATATATATAGCACTCACAACACAATTACTGTGACAAAGAACTTTCCAGACCATTGGCAGGAAGCTACAGGGAAAGGGATATAGAGCTTGGGAAAGTAGTTCTACACTGTGTGGAAAGGAGATACTCTTTTTTAAAAGCGTCTGAAAATCAGCTTATCATTTTCCAGGTAAGAACAAAAGAAAGTGCCAGTTTCAGATGTTTGTGAGTGAAAATGATGTCTTTTATATAGTTGCAATCTTATGTGCCAAGGCAGCAAGATAATTAAATGTATAAATGACATCGCATCTTCCTCAGCACATTTTCACTCCAAAAATTGCAGACAAAAACAGGAGGCTGCTTTTCAGATCTGAGCTGATAGTCTGCATGAAAAATATTTGTAAATAAACTTGGTCCATTTTTTTGTGTAACAGGTAACCATCTTGAACCTTCTTCCTAAGCTGTTCTAATAAAGAATGAATACTGACACAACTTTGGCAAACTGGACTGCAAGATAAGAGCTCTCCCAGAACAACTGACCTTTCCAGACATCCTGTCAGCCATAAGATGAGGAGTTATGTATCCCCTCCACATCTCCAGGGTTAGTTTGATTTTCATAGACAAGTCCATGTTAGAAAATAATACAAAACAATGAAGTGTCTTACCAACCAATATTTGAACCTGAGTAGATATAAATAAATTCTGAGTTTTAAAGTTTTACAGCAATCTCTTTTATAGTGAGATTTGTCATAAAAGTCAGTAAATTTGGTCTGGACTTTTGGTTCAATTTTTTAAAGTTTTTTGGTTGGAGTTTTTGCTAGACAGCACTAACTGTTTATTATATATATGCACATATCAAACACACACACATATATAAATGTTTTAGTCTTTCCACAATATTTATAGACTAAAACCAGTCATGAAATGCTTAGCTGTACCTTTTTTATTGACACAGTCTTCCTGTACCTATAACTAGTTTCCTCTACAGAAAATGTGACATGCTGGATGAGTTACCATTTTCTGTTCAGAGAGGAAGTATACAGGCCAACAAACATTTGGCTTTTCTGCTAATCTTTAGTCACTGAAGAACACCTGCAGCCTAACTGTTAGCTTGTTCTTCTGCCCAAGGTCTGTAACTATCAAAAAGCATTGTTCAACAAGGGAAAAAGTTGACATTACATCAGCTGGTAATAAAATAATTTCTAATTTATATGTAGCGGTATAAAAGAGACACACAATGCAGAATCGTTCAAAGGAAAGATAAGTAGCCATTTAGAATCATGTACAGAAAGCCTACTTCTTCTTCCTAACCCAGGAAGATGGAAAGTGTGAAAAACTTAAAGGATTCTACATTCTGCTTTAATTACAGTCACAACAACAGAAACACTGCTGCTGCAACCTGCAAGAGGAAAACAGGAGGGAACAAAACCTCCCATTTCATATTTCACTACTGGGTTGTGTAGTGTCGCACATGTTAAAACAACATATCTAATTAGATTTATGATATAATGGGATTGCTTTCATATGATCAAATTGGAAGTAAATACAGGGAACAAACCCAGGTACCTAGGAATTACCGGAACACCTCCACAAATATTTCCATGCCATGGAGGAAGAAACATTCTCCATTCAAGTTTTTCTGGCAGACATGGGACCATGGAGATAACTGTAATATAAAAAAGTACATGTTGATATTATGCATTTCACAGCAGCTGACCATATTCCAAAACAGGAATGTGCCTGGACCACACATTTACATTACTTCATCGCAATTTTGTACATGTTAAGGTCATGTTTATTTCTTATGCATTATCAGCATCACAACATCCAACGTCAGCCACTGATTGGTTTTTCTGTTATAACTTACAAACTGCAGACAGGCAACTTCCATGGATTTTTTTCTTCTTGGCCTTCACATCTCATGCTATGTATTCATTACATCACTATCGCTGTTTTTTGTGACAGTCTCAATCATATATTATATATACAATGCAGTGCATTATTATAGAATATCAACACTTAAATGAAACTCTCAGAAAATTACTTTTGCTGTTCAATTATCAAGCATGATCAGGATTAGACTAAAACTAGAAGAAGCAAGAAAGAACCAACAGCTCCAAAGACTCCAAAATGCTTTTTGAAATTCTGAAAGCTTAGAGTACATCATAGGGGGTTCGGTTAAGAGCAAAACAGTTGTTTGTTGCATACTGCAATTCAAATTGTTTTCCTTTCTTATCTTACCATATTAATACACTGATGTGTTTTACAAACATCCCTTCTGCTATTTCTCTACATCTCTACTGTAGCAATAGGACGAGGGGCAATGGCTTCAAAGTAGAGCAGGGTAGGTTTAGACTAGACACTAGGAAGAAGTTCTTTACAATGATGGTGGTGAGGCACTAGAACAGGTTGCCCAGAGAGGTGGTGGAGGCCCCATCCCTGGAGACATTCAAGGCCAGGCTTGATGAGGCTCTGAGCAATCAGGTCTAGTTAAAGATGTCCCTGCTTACTGCCGGGGGGTTGGACTAGATGACCTTTAAAGGTCCCTTCCAACCCAACACATTCTATGATTCTATACTAGACTATGCATTTCTTCTTTTTAGGATCAGTGCTGAAGACATCTTGGTGCTCTCAAATATGGGAAGGGAGTAATGGGAAAGTCCCATGAGAGAGAGGTGAATGGCTTTCATTAGAGGAAGGAATGCAGGCTTATCTGTTCAGAAAGACACGTGAGATTAAAATAGTACTTTGCAAGAAAACTGGTGACATTTTCACTATTAGACAACACAGAAGAGGAGTGGAAAAATGTCAGGGTGAAGTCATTTGCATCGGTTGCTGCTCATCAGTCAGCTGATGTGCAGAGGCTGATTAGAGAGATCTGGCTGTGGATGTAGGAAAAATGTAACTTATCCCAAGGCCCTGTTTTTCAGGGGAAGGTTTCACAATAAATTTAAAGTCTTTCGTAAAGCTGATGTGTCTGAAAAAAACTGAGCAAATACAGATTGATAAAGTTTGTTCTTATTCCTCGCTCTCTGTCATCAATTCATTCCATGACCCTTAAGCAATTCTATAATCTCTTGGTGCCTCAAGTTACCTGCTCTGAAAAGAGAGATTGAGGATGTTGGCCTTATCTGAGTGGGTTTCATCGCAGGTAACTTTACTTTCAGAAAGGCTTTTTGTTGAAGCTCATTGCCTAGACTATTTCTATAGACAAAAAAAGAGAAACAAGGACTTGCAAAGGGTGTTGCATCCTATCTATCTGTTTCTCTTCAAAAGCCTTGTCTGTGTCTATTCAGTGACTAGAGAGAGAGCCTAGATGACCAGTTTAAAGCAGACAACTAAAATAGAAGACAGACTCACATTTGTCAGGAACTGAAATTAAGATTTATCACCTAAATGCTACACATTCCTATGTAATATTTGTGTGCCAGTATTTCTTCCATACATGTGCACTTATTGCACCAATAAACCATGGATTTATAGATAAAATGTACTCTTATCTTGAATCTTGAATCTTGACAGCAGTGAGGAATTAAAAAAACCCCTCATGCTGATCACTCCGTTTCAGTATTGACCTGAGCAGTATTACCTTGCTTTTACTTTTTATCTGTGACCCAATTTGATTTAGGTGTCTGCTTGTCATAACCACTGTGTTCTGTCTCAGAAACTCTACTGGCCTCTGCAATTGTGTTATACTTCATGCCACTTCCTTACAGGACTCCAGGGTACTAGAAGGGAACAAAATGTATTTTCAAATCCCCAGTAGAGAGACCTGAACCCACCATTTGGGTGTAAAATTGCAAAAGATTTACTATACTGTTCAAAATGTGGACTTGATCCTGAACTCTTTATTTGAGTGATGCTACCACTGCAGTCAATAGAAATTTTGTTTAAATAAAAAGGCAGATCCAGGTTTTTAGATTGTAAAAAGTTATTGCCAAAGGTTATGTTTGGTCTACAATAAGCTGCAAAGCTGCAGACGCCACACTGTTAAAAAGGACACAGTGTCCTAACAGCTGACCCTTTTACCCAAACTTTTCTGCAATACACACAGGATCGGTCATGGTTTGTCCAAATTATAGTGATTTTGCAGTTCTACTGACTCTGATAGTGGATTTTCACAAGGGTAAATAACAGCCAAGTCATGCTGCTTTGAGTGAAGGGTAAGAACTTTGCACCATTACAGTTAGGTAGGTTTTAGTATCCTGACAGCTCATTTTGCACCAGCTGTGGTGCATTACACTGCACGGTGCAGGTCTATTCAAATCTGTAGTGTGCATCTACAAATTTGAATTGTCCAAGCTTGTCTTAGGTAAATGTGTGCAAATTTTCAAGAGGAGAAAAGTACATCATCTGTAGCCTGTACTTGCCAGATTTCAAATCCTACACTCTGATGTGTTTTAGAGCTCTTATTTTAAGTTTCCTGAAATGAAATAACACCCCAGTATAGTTTTTTCCCCTTAGCTTCATTCCTGTAGAAGGCTAAAACTTTCTTGCTTATTTCCTCCCCTCTCCCACAAAAATAGAAAGGAAATAATCATTCCAAAGTGGTTATCCAGCATGAAAAAATTCTGCAAAGGAAGTGTGAAGTTAAAGATATGTAAGCTGTGCACACCACCTAAAACTGAGAAATAAAGTCCAACTGAAATGGAGTCCAAATAAATGCAATTTGCATTACTTGGTGTACTGTGCTTTTATGTCTGTCCAGTCTTGGCTAATAAATAAGCCTTACAATATCCCCCATATGCCATTCTGAGATTATTCATGGTATTTGCATCTGTATCAGTCACATACTGTGAATATTACCTCTTTAAAAATGTAATCATCATCCTCTTGACTTTCTTAGGAAGATTACGACTTTCTTGCTTTTCCTAAACTAAGCATGTCGCTAGAGCAAAGGCAGAACACTTACTGTGTTTCAGAACTGACATGTTGTTCATATCTATGTTAATGAGGATTTGTCAGTTCTAGTTTCTTGCATTAAATCTATTAGTATTCCTTATCCCTTGGACAGGCTTGCTCTTAATTTATCAAGACCATGACTTTTTGCTTCAGTAAATGCCAGTGCAGAAAACCTGGCAAGGTGCTACCCATGGGCTTTAATTTATATGTTGCTAAGGAAAGTGTTCATACATAAAAAGGAAAGAAACATTTTAAATGATCTACCACTCCAATTTCAGCCCCTCAGCAATTTTTACGGATTACATGTATTTGTATTCTGAAGGGACCTTTATGACTCTTGGCTGAAATATTCTGTATCCTTCAAGTGACTTTCCAGTAACAGTTTTAATTGCAAAATACAGAAATGTTCACTATACTTTTCAGTATCTATCACCCTGTAGCCATTGTCACATGTTCTCATCTGTTGCAGCAGACTGTGAGGAGGAAATTAAGATACTCCACACAACAGCTTCATGGTAAGAAAAATTCTGGTGGAAGTAAACACTCTCCTCTTTGGAATGGCTAGCACAAGACTGCATTGCCAATGACATTATCTTCACACAGTATCTTTGTAAAGGACAAGTTTAAATAAGCCCTAACACTTCTGAAACACTATTCCACTTGCAAAACAAGTAACTTGCTTTCCATTTTGCACACTGATCTGCCAGATTTCACAAAAGTTATTGTAGTGTAATGCACTAGATGCTGAAGGAGAGAGATCCTTGATAAAGCTGGGAAAAAAATTCCAATGGAGATTTTAAAATACATTGTTGCAAGACAAATCACAAATAAATATTTGGGGACTTTTTTTTAGAAACTGAAATATCTCTGAATTTAAAAAAAGATTGGGTTGACAAAGTATCCAGAGCTTCCCTTAATATCATGAAGTAGTCTCTGATGGAAAAAAAATATGGGTTCACCCTTTTATGTCTTAAATATTTTTTTCTCAAATGCAATAGTGTCAGGCATCAGAGGGAACATGCACAGGAGGCAGGGAAAACAGGAGATGAAGTGATGATATGTAGATAACAAAACAGCTCCTACCCTCAGATGAGCAATGACCTGTCACATTCAGGTTCAGTGATCACATTTCCATTTTTTTCTAATACTTGGAGGGGCGAAAGAAAATGCTTTGTTGTGGGACACCTAGGACTTTTCTCCATCTAGCAAAAAACTCAAGCTAAGCAACAGTATGATATACATATTCAAGAATAAGGCTGTCCGTGTGTGAGAGTTATGCATGAGGAAGTCATCCTTGAAGACCTCTGCATATAGATAGCCCTTTGAAGTGTTCAGTCCATTTCCTTATTTTTCCCTCCAACCTGAACATCAATGTCACAGAAATATGTTTGCTGTGATTTGTATGACACACCAAAGCATTTATGACATCCCTTCCAGTGCCAGCAAAGCTGAAGATATTGTAGTACAATATTGTATTTCATATTCAGACAGACCCAATTGTCCTTCCTGTGTACTTCAAATAAAAGAATGAACCAGACATGAAGCAGGTATGGACAACTTTTGGTATCTGGATTTTTGAACCATTGGTTTTCATGGTGACAGATACTCCTTTTTTTAACATGATTGCACATATTAGACTTCAAGAATCTGAAAAGAAAGAAAAATACAGTAATGGGAAAGGAAAAGCATAAATATATTTTTAATATGTATTAAAAATGTTACTCTAGTTTGGAAAAGGAATTTTTTTTAAAAAATAAAAGAAACTCCTTGCTGAGTGGAGCCATTCCTGGAGAAATTCCAGTTTAAGAGAAAAGAATAATATAGGTAGGGACAGAAAACCTTTAAAATTCCTGGTTTACGAACTGCCCCCTTGGAAGTTTAGATGTGTGCTATTCCCCCTCTGCACCAAACTTTTATGGGAATTCCTAAAGTGCCTTTCCATCTCTCATGTCCCAGAGTTGTTTTTAACAGTGTGAAAGCATTAGGATGCCTCACCCTCTTACCAAAGAATAGGAGGGAACTTGCAACCAAGACAGATTTCAGCATTGCAATGAAGGCCTAGATGCACTCTATTTATGCAGATCCTGCTAATTCTCTCTACTACATCTTGTGTGCCACCCTCTGAAGCAGGTAATAAAGCTGTGTGCCAGCACATCCAGAAATACAGTCCTGTGTTGGATTGCATGAGTGATAGCTAACCGGAAGACCTTACAGTTTTTAAAAGCTAAAGGAGCACAATAAAAGAAGTTCTGCTCCGAGCCAAAACATTGCAAATTTTGAAAGAGACTTTACAGCAAGATAAAAGCTTCCAAAACAGTTTGAGAAAATCTCAAAGATTTTGTATTACTTCTAGTGTTGCTTTATAAATGAAAATTTTTACACAAATGCAGCATTAATGAAATTCTAGCTTTGTTCCCTCTCTGCCTGCAGGGCCTCCTCCGCACCAAATAGCACAGCAGAAGGGAGGAGATGCGGTGTCCTCTCCAAGCTGGGGGCATGTGTTATACTGATGGTGCTCCCTTCAGCTCTACACTTCACAGAGCCTTTGCCAGGGACACTGCCAAGTCACACCATCCTGGTCCAGGGCCGTGGCCCCCTGCCACATCTCCCCCATTAACACGCTGACTGTGGACACAAGGTTGATGTGGTCTGGTTACTGTCTTCACTGAATTTAATGCATTTTAACATAAAAGCCTGAGAGATTGCACTCAGTGATAACAAAGGAAGCTTCATCTGCAGCATCTGGCTTCCAGGCTGTGGATGAGAAAGAGGAAACAGACTGTTTCTTAAAAGAGGATAAGGATAGCTAATTATAAACCAGCAAATACATTTTTGTTGTCTTTAGGAGATGCAGAGGTAAATCATATTTTCTACTACTATTTACACTGAGTTTGTTGAAGAGAAAGAATGCTCCACACTGGCACACAAAAGAGCCTCCTGCCTGCTAACTTTGACATTTTGCTGTTCCTCGCTAAGTGTTCTGCTTGTGCAACACCACCAAGTTTCCTCTACGTCACTCTTGCAGCCTGTTTCCTGTCCACTTCGGCCTCTGCAGGAGTTTGGCAAAACTTCTCCATGTGGATGCTTATGTGTCATAACAACTTTTCCTTCCCATCCATCCACCAACCCATCCATTTAATAAATGTGCATAAGTTACCTAGGATTTCCTCCACATGGAATGGAAAGCAAATAAGTTGAATCTGGCATCACTCTCTCTGTTTCAGTGACCTACACACTTTCCCTACAATCACAATGTAACAACCATCTCTCACACACTGCTGGTTGTCCAACATAACAATAGCTCACAAATATAAACAAAACTCTTCCCCAGTCACAATACCTTGACCACATGGATCTTTATATGGATACAATTGCTACTCATCACAACAATGCTAGGAAGTCCCAAATAACTGATACATTCTCTTTCCCTCCAGTCTCTAAAAAGCATCCCAGTTTACAGACTGGAATGGGCAGACACAGACAAAGTGCCCTTCCCTCCTCTCTCCCCCAGGCTCCAGATTTCACATTTAAAGCATAATGCCTTGGTTTCAGTGGATATTTAGCTGAAGAAGTGGGTGAAGGTTTCAACGTTCATCCTTATGCAGAAAAGAGGTTGCCTAACATGGGAGTCATCTGACTATCTTAAGTTGTCCATATCCAAGTTAGTTATTCTACTAACAGGTGTTTATAATCAGTGGAGAAAGCAGGCAATCCTAGCATATTGGTGATCTCATCCCAAATTAGAGACAAGAGGTATTATATTCTTAAAGTACAAACTTCTCTCAATTGGCTATGAAGTCTGGATAACCTGCCCTGATACAGAAGTCTACACTGCAGATAGGTAAGACTCCATTGTCTCATGCACTTCAGAGAAATGGATAAACAAATACTAAATAAATGGCTAAACAAACAAAGAGCCAGGATACACCAGTTCAGTGCATGTGACTTGATTCCACTCTTAAAGCTGATGGTAGCCACTGGAATGCTGCATTAATAGTAATGCAACACTTCACCCTCTGCCAGGGAAGAGTGACTGGTCTCCCTCATCAGACAAAGCTTTTGAGGAAGATGATTCAGTCACTGAGAAGCTGATCAAAACCCGTATGGATCCATGCAATACTGGCCTGTATTAGACAGACCTTTCAGATCTGTTGCCACTATGAAGAAGGGTTACAAAGAGGCAACTGTTTGGGCTGTATTCCAAAGACTGCAATTTCAGCATAGCTCTGCATGTTGGAAGTTGTATTCATGCAGCTGTCACATTTGCAGATTTGCAAAAACTGCTGCTTTGTTTTCTGCATTTTATGTAATTGTAAATCTATCTTTGTTGCTCATGTGTCTAAATTTGGTACTGCAGAAAGTTACTTTATAATCTGAAACTGTACTTGTTACTTTATAATCTGTACTTGAAAAATGGAAAAGAATATAAAGAATAAAGGTCCAGATATTAAAATCTTAACTGACTACTATCCAAAGGGGTTCTGAATGGTGAATTTATCACACCCCACTTTGAAACAGTCTTGTGGCTCAAAGAAGGAAACTATGAAAAGAATCCTCACATAGTTATATAACTAGTGTTTTTCAGGACTTGAAGATAAAGCAATGCTACTTAATCATCTAGAAACAAACTGCTTAATAAAATGTTCTACACAGAAAACACAGGATGCAAAGAAAAAAACAGGCAGGAGATTCATTCAGGTAGGAGAAAACTGATTGAAAGACAGAGCTCAGAGGGTCGTAATTAGGGGCACAGAGTCTAGTTGGAGGTCAGTGAGGAGTGGTGTTCCCCAGGGGTCAGTACTGGGCCCAGTCCTCTTCAATATATTCATCAATGACCTGGATGAAGGGATAGAGTGCACCCTCAGCAAGTTTGCTGATGACACAAAGCTGGGAGGGGTGGCTGACACACCGGAAGGCTGTGCCGCCATACAGAGAGACCTGGACAGGCTGGAGAGTTGGGCAGAGAGGAACCTTATGAAATTCAACAGGGGCAAGTGTAGGGTGCTGCGCCTGGGGAGGAATAACCCCGTGCACCAGGACAGGTTGGGGGCTGACCTGCTGGAGAGCAGCTCAGTTGAAAGAGACCTGGGAGTCCTGGTGGACAACAGGATGACCATGAGCCAGCAATGTGCCCTTGTGGCCAAGAAGGCCAATGGCATCCTGGGCTGCATCAAGAAGAGCGTGGCCAGCAGGTCGAGGGAGGTCATCCTCCCCCTCTACTCTGCCCTGGTGAGGCCGCACCTGGAGTACTGTGTCCAGTTCTGGGCTCCCCGGTTCAAGAGGGACAGGGAACTGCTGGAGGGGGTGCAGCAAAGGGCTACCAAGATGATGAGGGGACTGCAACACCTCTCTTATGAAGAAAGGCTGAGGGATTTGGGTCTCTTCAGGCTGGAAAAAAGACGGCTGAGGGGGGATCTTATCAACACTTATAAATACTTAAAGGGTGGGTGTCAGGAGGATGGGGCCAGGCTCTTTTCAGTGGTGCCCGGGGACAGGAGAAAAGGTAATGGGCACAAACTTGAGCATAGGAAGTTCCACCTAAACATGAGGAGGAACTTCTTTACTTTGAGGGTGGCAGAGCCCTGGAAGAGGCTGCCCAGAGAGGTGGTGGAGTCTCCATCTCTGGAGACATTCAAAGCCCACCTGGAAGTGTTCCTGTGCAACCTGCTATAGGTGACCCTGCTCTGGCAGGGGGGTTGGACAAGATGATCTCCAGAGGTCCCTTCCAACCCTATGATTCTGTGATTCTGTGATTCTATCATAGCTTTCCATCATTCTATCATGGCTTTCCAGCCACTCTTCCCCAAGCCTGTAGCGCTGCATGGGGTTGTTGTGACCCAAGTGCAGGACCCGGCACCTGGCCTTGTTGAATCTCATACAATTGGCCTCAGCCCATCAATCCAGCCTGTCCAGATCCCTCTGTAGATCCTTCCTACCCTCAAGCAGATCAGCAATCCTGCCCAACTTGGTGTCATCTGCAAACTTATTGAGGTTGCACTTGATCCCCTTATCCAGATCATTGATAAAGGTATTAAACAGAACTGGGCCCAATACTGAGCCCAGGGAACACTACTTGTGACTGGCCGCCATCTGGATTTAACTCCATTCACCACAACTGTTTAGTTCTGGCCATCCAGCTCTTTTTTTAGGTCGCCTATTCAGTCTTCCCAAATTGATGCTAAAAGAGTAAGAGCTAAAAGGCTCCTGTTGTCATTACTGTACAGTGTTTGTGTGGTGGGTTGACCTTGGCTTGACAGCAGGTGCCCACCAAAGCCACACTATCACTCCCCCTCCTCAAACATACAGGGGAGAGAGAAATACAACGAAAGGCTTGTGTCGAGATAAGTACAGGGAGATCACTCATCACTTACCATCATGGGCAAAACAGATTCAACTTGGAGAAAATTAATTTAATTTATTACCAATCAAATCAAAATAGGGTAATGAGAAAATACGAACCAAATCTTAAAACACCTCCCCCCACCCCTCCCTTCTTCCCAGGCTCAAATTTACTCCCAGTTTTCTCTGCCTTGTCACCCCTGAGTGGTGCAGGGTTATGGGGAATGAGGGTTGCTGTCAGTTCATCACATGTTCTCTCTGCTGCTCCTTCCTCCTCACGCTCTTCCCATGTTCCAGTGTGGGGTCCCTCTGTCACGTCCCACTCTCAGTAAAGAGGGAGGGTAAGTGACTTGTAAATTCTCAACGGCGTGGACTAAGGTGAGATAAATCTCAAGGTCTATATAGAAACATTTATTAGCTTCCCGAAATGGTTAGAATAGGTCTTAACAAGTCCACGATAATTGGTTAGGTATATAACAAATTATGGCAAGTGGTGAGGTATGCATTGTGTTACTTAACAACAGGTATAGGACAACTTATGATAAGTGGTACTTAAGGTTGTACTTAAGGTCATTACTTAACAACACTAACTGTTACTTAACAATTCTAAGAGAAAAGAGAAACCGAGGGATAGAGAAAGGAAAAGACAGAGAAAAAAGACAGAGATAAAGAGATCACCGGTCCTGGTTCCAGTGTCTTTTTCAGGGAATCTTCCCAGGCATAATCTTCTTCTTTCTTGGAAAAATCTTCCCAGGCACGGTCTTCTTTCTTGGGAAGAATCTTCCCAGGCACAATCTTCTTCTATTGTTTCTTCTTTGTTCCCCCTAGGGGCACTTATTTTCCCCTTTTATGTTTGCTGAATTAGCACGGTCCACCCCCCTTGCTGAGGACAGCCTCGTCTCAGGTTTCTCCCTTCTCCCAGGTGATGTGTGGCATGATTTGGGTGGAGAGACGAGTGCCATAGTCATACATGTTTAGCATGATCTCTATAATCTTCATTAGCATATGCAGGGGTGCGCGCTTTCATATGCATTTTGCAGATAATGAAGCAAAGGTCACTCATCAGACACAATGGCCTCGAGAACTGAGAACTAGCAAGCTCACCACATGAGTGGCAGAACTATCCTGTCTTCACAAGACAGTTCTCCCACACTTTCAGGCGCCAGAAGTGTGAGCCTTATCAGTTCTTTGAAGGCCAGGCCTGCATTATTTATTTCCTTGCGAGTGTTTGAGGCATTCCATTGAAGGCTTGGAGGGCCTTCTGCCCCCTGTCAGGTAATTTACAGTCCGTGTCTTACACCCTCCCACAGGAGACAGTCCTCCATGAACTTCTCCAATGGACTCCAGTTCTTCTCCTTCCCATGGACTGCAGTTCTTCACAAACTGCTCCAGTGTGTGTCCTTTCCATGGGGTGCAGTCTTCAGGAACAGACTGCTCCACCATGGGTCCTCCACAGGGTCAAAAGTCCTGCCAGTAAACCTACTCCAGCATGGGCTTCGCTCTCCACAGGGGCACAAATCCTGCCAGAAACCTGCTCCAGCGTTGGCTCTCCACGGGGTCACAGTCTCCTTTGGGGCACATTCACCTGCTCCGGCATGGGGTTTTCCATGGGCTGCAGGGTGGATATCTGCTCCACCCTTAACCTCCATGGGCTGCAGGGGGACAACCTGCTTCACCATGGTCTTTACCACAGACTGCAGTGGAATCTCTGCTCCAGTGCCTGGAGCACTTCCTCCCCCTCCTTCACTGACCTTGGTGTCTGCAGAGTTGTTTCTCTCACATATTCTCACTCCTCTCTTCTCCAGCTGCTTTTGCTCAACAGTTTTTAACCCTTCTTAAGTATGTTATCATAGAGGCACTACCACCATTGCTGATTTGCTCTGCTCTGGCCAGCGGCAGGTCCATCTTGGAGCTGGCTGGCACTGGCTTTATTGGACATGGCATCTTCTCACAGAAACCACCCCTGTA
This sequence comes from Rissa tridactyla, assembly GCF_028500815.1. Lineage (NCBI taxonomy): Eukaryota > Metazoa > Chordata > Aves > Charadriiformes > Laridae > Rissa > Rissa tridactyla. The sequence continues at coordinate 27,226,928 of NC_071496.1, forward strand.
GCCCCCTCGCTACCAAAACCTTGCTACATAAACCCAATACGCAAGCATTCCAGTCTTTCAGTACTTTGGAGACAATCCTGGATATGGAAATACAAACAGAATGTAGGGAACTCCCATCACATAGTCTATCTGTCATTGCTGAAGAGAGTGGTGCAACAGCTCAGCCATGGCTGGCCATTTAATGAAGTGCACAGGATGGGGCATTTATAGCCCATTATCCTTAGAGCAGCTTCCTATACCAGGAGCACCTCTGCTCACAGAATATAGATATGTCCATACCTTAGTGATAATGTGTGCATGCAAGATGCACATCTCACACTCATTCAATAGTGCTAGACAAATGGTATGCATTCAGTGGGGCTGCAAAAAGCACTTAAAGCTGTAGCTGAGTATAGCAGCCCTGAGGATCTCTGTGGCACACACTGAAAATTCCAAGTGGCCTTTCCCTGCTATTCTTATGCAGCTGTGCTCTGTCCTCAGTAAGGAAAAGTTATAAGATTAAAGAAGAAAAACATAAAAAGAATGAGAAGAAACAGGTAGAAGAATGATCTCATTCTGTAAGCAATCTCCAGATATCACAGAGTTTTTTTGTGTGAGGAGGGGAAGATTAATAAGCACTGAGTTGTTTTTACTTTATTTCTATTTTGGGTATTTTTTGGTTAATCCATTTTCTAAAGAAAAAAAGTGAGTCTGAAGACAGAAAACAGATAAAACCTGACAAATTTGTAAAACTGTGTTCAGTCTCCTGTGTCTTGATTGTAGAAACCAGAATTTGAGAAAATAGCAGTTGTTTTCTTGCGAGACTTTTGTTAAAGATGCCAAAAATTTGAGCTAATGTGAGATCCTTGTAGGGAAAAAAAGCAACAGGACTCACTAGTAAATAAGACATTTTTACAGCTGGAAATGGCTAGCACGGGAACCATTGCGAAGATAATGAACAGTAATTCAAAGCTGCACTATATTCCTTCCATGCATGTAGCGCTCAGCTGCACCTCCCATCATTTCCCTTTCTCCTCAAGCTTTGTTATAGATGCTGGCTCCTGTGGAGAAGGGTTAGAATCAGACACTCCACTCCCCTATAGTTGCTTTTTGGGAGGAGTCTGTAATGGAAATTTCATCTCACATTCACACCTTTCCTCAGCAATATATCTGCATGCTGTTTTCAAAATGCTAACTCCAAGGAGTCGGACAATGCAGTTGAAATATCAATATCACCGATAACTGTGTGCAAAACTGCAGGCTGAGCCCACAGGGTCATTTTGTGCCAAGGCCTTGCTTTGCTTGCTGGCATTCCATGGCACAAGGAAGTACATCTGCAGACTAAACTTTAAAATAACAGAACTTTATAAATAGAGATTATCTGACTCCAGGGGACTCCTTGAGCTGGAACCAGCCTCTCTTTATTTTTACAGCCTGCATTCCTGACTGAAAAAGACTCAAACAAAAACCATCACAAAACCAGAAAACTGAAAGAGGAACTAAAGAACCTGAAATAGTTCAGAGAAGGAAGACAGAATATACTGTTCCTTAGCAGAGAGCAAAACCAGACAGGCAGGTTTTCTCCATTATATACAGGAGTCAGGATGAAAAGTTTTGATGCGGTACATTACTTACACGATCTCAGGACACAAACTGCAACAAGATTTGTTGGCTAGCAATTGCTGACCCAGTGATTGCTGTGATTTTCCTATGAACGATTAAAGAAGTTCGAGTCACTGTGAAGAAGTGTACCTGGCACAAGACAGTAATCACCCTTTGTGCAGAACATCACTGATCTTGATGAACTGTTCTCAGTATTTCCACTAGCTCTCTCCGTAACACGTCCGAACTGTCGTCTTCTACTGAAAGATAGCGTCATGCACCTTTTCAGGGATTCCTCTTATGAAGAGATGAACTCAGGTGGAAGACTGAGCCCATGGGGCTTTGCACAGGTAGGAGTGCCATGGGTATTTCATTTTCATAACTGGAACTACAAAAGTCTGCAATAATCCCACTAGGATGGCCTGTTTCCATGGCACATGCCAGTCAAGCACACTTACATAGCCTCTCAATTTGAACAGTACTCAGAATGGAATAACATAGCCTACAGTGACTTTTGTAAAAGTAAATATGGAAACTGATATAACCCACTTGTCAGTGAGTGCAGGCCTTCTGTGCTGACCATGTCTCAAATCTGTACTTAAAAAGCTGTCTTTACTCTTTAAGAGTAATTTGTTTTTCTAGTGTAGAAGTTACCAGTTTGGTCAGCTGTGTGAGACAAAGTGGTGGCCACAGCACAGAGGGCTCCAACTTTGTATCTAGAAGATGTGGCTTTGGCAATCTAAGATGTTACCAACTTTAGCATCTTAGTTCAGTCATTGCAGCAGTCCCATGCAGCAGAAGGTGTATATAGGCCTCAGCTATCATGTGTTACTGTCTTATGCTTATTTTATATGGTCATTAACTTCATCTTAGAGTAATACATCAGAATGAATTAAGACTGAGATAATGGCACAATATCAATTCTACTAATGTACTTATGAAGATATCAACATCCATAAGAAATATGGTTTGGACACCTAAGGCCAGTGATTGTTTAAGTTGCCCCAGTATGCACCCCTAGATATCATAAAACTTGGGATGGAAAGGGAAGATGCCTTACCCAAAGGTGATCATAGTTCTAAAACAAAGACAACTTCATGAAGATATTTTGGACTTAACAACAGACCCCAAAATCTTAAACTAGTTTCCAATTCAACAGCAACATGCATGTTTCTTGAGCAAATTTTCTCCGCTTAATATTCTGAGCAAGATTTTCATAAAACAGCGATCAGGCGTCATTAATTTTCACTTTGAGCATATGAACAGCTTCAGTGATATTTATAATTATTTTATTTCTCTTCAGGTCAGTTGCTTTATGAACAAGCAACTGACCTGAAGAGAAGCAAACAACTCTTAACAAAACCTGTTTGTGCACCAAACGACTTGAACATATGTATTGTTATAAAGTGAAAATCTTGATTAACAAATGAAACAACGCAAAAACCAAATCAAAGTGGTTTATAGGATGAACAAAGTGTGAGGGCACTAAATATGAGATGTACATTCACGTGCATCAGTGAATACATAAATAAAATTTTATTTGCTACAGGATCATTGGTAGAATCACAGAATCAGAGAATCATAGGGGTTGGAAGGGACCTTCGGAGATCATCTAGTCCAAACCCCCTGCCAAAGCAGGATCACCTAGAGCAGGCTGGACAGGAATGCATCCAGGTGGGTTTTGAATATCTCCAGAGAAGGAGACTCCACAACCTCTCTGGGCAGCCTGTGCCAGGGCTCTGGCACCCTCAAAGTAAAGATGTTTTTCCTCATGTTGAGATGGAATTTGCTTTGTTCCAGCTTGTGTCCATTGCCCCTTTTCCTGTCGCTGGGCACCACTGAGAAGAGTCTGGCCCCATCCTCTTGACACCTGCCCTTTAGATATTTATAAGCATTAGTGAGATCCCCTCTCAGTCTTCCCTCCTCCAGGCTAAACAGACCCAGGTGTCTTATCCTTTTCTCATAAGAGAGGTGCTCCAGTCCCCTGATCATCTTTGTAGCCCCTTTTTTTTATCTGGGAATACAGTAACACGTGCATATACATCTCCAATTGTGACGTAGATTCACACAATCCTGTTATGAAGCACCAACTAACAAAATGCCTTCTAATAGCGACCATTTAAAGGCAAAAATCTTAGTCCCAGCTGTCCCCCCATCAGTTCTCCACCACACAGGTCCAGAGCGAGGAATTCCCCCTCTGAGTTCTACATCCCAAATCCTTGATTTGTCAGTGGCTTGATCTCCTTACAGGAAGCTCTTGCTGCTTGTTCAGTTTGCTTAGGCTCCTCCATCCAGGCAGGTTACCTGGAAGTGATGCCCCTGCCTGAGTCAGAGATGGTATGTCTTTACAAATCTTTCTGCCCTCTCTGTTTATATATTTTTTTTTATATATGTCATTTATATATGTTTTGTTCTCTTTTATTATTTTTGAGACTTTCTAAACAAAGTTAGCATCTCCTGGTCATCTGCCATATACAGTTTCCTCTGCAGTATATGCACTTTTGCCACATACAGACTGTTTTAATTTCCCTGTCCTTGGTAAACGACACAAGTCAGCATATTAATATATTTATATGTAGTAACTGGAGAATGAACATGGAAAGATTAATGTTGAATTCCTGAAGCTATAAGACTTTGGGGATGCTTTTTAAACTTTGTGTCTCCATATGAAAAAAGGAAGACAAATCAGCCAATGTAGTACAGAAATTTAGGAGATCTCATTAGAATATTTTTAATTCTCCTTTTACTCCCACAGCCCAAAGGCATAGGAAGACAGACTTGGGAACTCATGTTTTGGTATTCATCTATATCAACCTCATGAGAAAAACACTTCCTTCTCAGCAGAGTAGGACAGATACTGTTTGTCCCAATCAGCAAGCAATGACTCTCTTCCTAACCTTGAGTGTCTCCAGGGAATCCTGACATTGATCCCAGCAATAATATTATTCTTATTATGTATGGCCATCTGGAGACCTAAATTCTAAAATGACGAATTGGCAGATGGAATTGATGTTATTCAGTTTTACCTTCTTACTCCCTGTTGTTTGTAGTCAAAGAGACCCAGAATGGCCATGGTCTCAAGCTTACGTAAAACACAATGCAATGGCAGGAACAAGAAAGGGAAAATTGAGCCTGGCCACTGTAGTCCTACATGAAAATGAGGTGTTTTCAAAACATGAGTGGACCTGAAATAGCTGGTACCCAACCCTGAAAGGTAGGCCAGGAGGGGAAGTCCAAGTAGGATGTAGAATGATCAACGGCTCAAACCATGAGAAGGCCACAAGAATAGAAATATTTCGCCCTCAGAACCCATGCTCAATGACAACAAAGCACTGTATCACTGATAAGGGGGATTGCTGGTATAATTTTACCCTTGTGGGCCTGAGCAAACCTCATGAAGTTCAACCAGGCCAAGTGCAAGGTCCTACACTTGGGTCAGGACAATCCTCATTATCAATACAGGCTGGGGGATGAAGTGATAGAGAGCAGCCCTGCAGAAAAGGACTTGGGGGTACTGGTGGATGAAAAGCTGGACATGAGTCAACAATGTATGCTTGCAGCCCAGAAGGCCGATTGCATCCTGGGCTGCATCAAAAGAACTGTGGCCAGCCCTCTACTCTGCTTTGGTGAGACCCAACCTGGAGTACTGTATCCAGCTCTGGAGCCCTCAGCACAAGAAGGACATGGACCTGTTCGAACTGGTCCAGAGGAGGGCCACAAAGCTGATCCAAGGGCTGGAGCACCTCTTCTATGAAGACAGGCTGAGAGAGTTGGGGTTGTTCAGCCTGGAGGAGAGAAGGCTCCGGGGACACATTATAGCAGCCTTCCAGAAGGGGGCCTATAAGAAAGCTGGGGAGGAGCTGTTTGCAAGGGCATGTAGCAATAGGATGAGGGGCAATGTCTTTAAACTAGAGCAGGGTAGGTTTAGATTAGACATTAGGAAGAAGTTCTTTACCATGAGGGTGGTGAAACACTGGAAGAGGTTGCCCAGAGAGGTGGTGGAGGCCCCATCCCTGGAGACATTCAAGGCCAGGCTTGATGAGGCTCTGAGCAATATGATCTAGTTGAAGATGTCCCTGCTTCCTGCCGGGGGGTTGGACTACATGACCTTTAAAGGTCCCTTCCAACCCAACACATTTTATGATTCTATGACTCTATGATTGTATGAAAAATACAGTTAATTGTGTTTCTTTAGGTATGTTCCAGTGTTTCCTTTGAAACGCATGTAGATGAGAAACACTTATAGACATGATGTTCTGAAATTGGGACAGTTCTAGCTCAGTTCATAAAGATAACCTTAAATGATGATTAAAAAAACTTCATCTTTCAAAAAAAAAACCCTGTTAACATTTAGAAATCGTCTCTTTGCATAGACGAGTGTCCTAGGATCAAGGACAATTTGTTTTTAATGATGAATTGAGTAACAAATAACAGAACTTTATTTCACAGTGCTCTTTCTTGCTGTTACGCAATCAAACCTTTTGAGAAACAAGTTTTTGATTCTTTACTCTGCCAAGTTTGCTTTTGCAGCACTGATGAGGCATCATTAGTGAGCTTGTTACGGATCCTTCATTGTCAGGGCAAATTTGCATGACCCCCAGGTAGCACTATGAAACCTATAGCAATCGCCTCTGCTCAGATCCCAGACTGACTGACAAATGTATTTGATTAATTTAGAGGTTCAGAAATCTTACTTTTATTTTTCTCTAGAAAATAATAATTATCAAACGCCAAAACTTTTGTGGAAGTGTACCAGTATCACTAAAGTGTACGCTGGGAAAAATTTCTGAGCTCCCTTGGGTAGACTGGGTAAAATATACTAATAGTTTGAACAAAAGCAATTGCTACGCTTGTGCCACAGGAAGGCCCACAGCACACATTGTCCCTTTTCCCTTAGGGTGGACGAAAGATTCCGTAGGGATGTGGTGTATGATAGCATTATACCAAGAAAAGACCGCCTGGGGAAATGAGACTTGTCATTCACTTTCCTTACTGTTTCCTGCCTTGGAATCTAGGGATGTTAAAGTGCCACCAGCATTTTCCACAGCAATTGGTAACCATCCAGCGTGCCTCTCACGGCAGGGTGTGAAGGCTGCCAGACCTGTGGGGGGAATTCACCCTATGCACTGAAACTCTGAATGTGACCAAAGATGTAGGAGGAAACTACTCAGCGATACGAGTGCCTCGGGCGGATCTCTGGTGGTATTGTGGAGGGAAGACCTTGTGATCTGTGTTGCCGGCTAACTGGAAAGGTCCATGTGGAATGGTACAATTGGCAATACCATTCACCCTAGCATTTGAGAAAGGAACAGGATCCCTGAGCTCAGGCAATAGAGTAAGAAGAAGTTTGGGTGTATCCTTTGATGAACGGATATAGATATAGATCCCATTGGAGTCCCTAGAGGAGTCCCAGATGAACACAAAGCAAGGAATCAGATAGGAGCAGGATTCGAATCTTTTTCTGGTGGGTAACTATAAACAAAAATGTGGATTGGATAAATTAGATTTACTATAACCAACAGAGGTTTATTAATTATACCAGGGATGCATTAAAAGGAATAGCTGAACAAATGGATGCAACCAGCCGAGTGGCATGGGAAAATAGGATCGCCCTGGACATGATCTTAGCAGAGAAGGGAGGTGTGTGTGTAATGTTAAGAAATCGGTGCTGTACCTTCATCCCAAACAATATGGCTCCAGATGGTACTATAACTAAAGTCCTTCAAGGGCTCACCACTCTAGCTGACGAGTTAGCTGAGAACTCCAGAATAGACACCTCACTGACAAGTTGGCTGGATTCCTGGTTTGGAAAATGGAAAGGTATGGTGGTATCAATATTGACTTCTCTTATAATGGTAGCGGGAATGTTAGTGGCTGTAGGATGCTGTATCATTCCCTGTGTGCGAGGATTAGTTCAGCGATTAATTGAAACTGCCCTAACGAAACGAATGGAAGTAGACCCTCCCGCATACCCTGGGAAAATGTTTCAACTCGAGGAAAAGAACAAGAAAGAGGAAGACGAATGTGAATTGATGTTTGGAAACTTAGAAGCTTCTTATGGGACTATACCCTGATAAGTAAATGCAAAAAGCAATAAACTTAGAAAATGAAAGGGGAGGAATTGTAAGAAAAATCTAAGTATTGTTTTTGCAAAGGAACAACTTGTCCAGTCTGCAATAATGTAGCTAGAGAATGATTAACAAGACAAAGGCTGATCAAGAGACATGCAAGGCTGAGATACTTAATGCCTTCTTTGCCTCCGTCTTCAAGAGTCAGACCAGCTATCCCCAGGGTGTTCAGCCTCCTGAGCTGGAAGATAAGGATGGAGAGCAGAACAACCCGCCCATAATCCAGGAGGAAGTAGTCAATGATCTGCTTCTGCACCTAGACACACATAAGTCTATGGGGCCGGATGGGATTCACCCAAGAGTACTCAGGGAGCTGGCGGGAGAGCTCACCAAGCCTCTCTCCACCATTTATCAACAGTCTTGGTCAACAGGGGAGGTACCAGATGACTGGAGGGTGGCTAATGTGACGCCCATCTACAAGAAGGGTCGGAAGGAGGATCCGGGGAACTACAGGCCTGTCAGCCTGACCTCGGTACCAGGAAAGATCATGGAGAGGATCATCTTGAGTGAGCTCTCACGGCAAGTGCAGGGCAGCCAAGGGATCAGGGCCAGCCAGCATGGGTTTAGGAAAGGGAGGTCCTGCTTAACCAACCTGATCTCTTTCTATGACCATGTGACCCGCCTTCTGGATGCGGGGAAGGCTGTGGACGTTGTCTATCTGGACTTTGGTAAGGCCTTTGACACCGTCCCCCACAGCATTCTCCTGGAGAAGCTGGCGAATCATGGCATAGACAAGTGTCCTCTTCGCTGGGTAAAAAACCAGCTGGATGGCTGTGCCCAGAGAGTTGTGATTAATGGGGTGAAATCCTCTTGGCGGCCGGTCACCAGTGGTGTCCCTCAGGGCTCAGTTTTGGGGCCAGTTTTGTTTAATATCTTTATCAATGAGCTGGATGAGGGGATTGAGTGCACCCTCAGTAAGTTGGCAGAGGACACCAAACTAGGTGGGAGTGTTGATCTGCTTGAGGGTAGGAAGGCTCTACAGAGGGACCTGGACAGGCTGGATCGATGGGCCAAGGCCAACTGTATGAGGTTCAATAAGGCCAAGTTCCAGGTCCTGCATTTTGGTCACAACAACCCCAAGCAACACTACAGGCTTGGGGAAGAGTGGCTGGAAAGCTGCCCAGCAGAAAAGGACCTGGGGGTGCTGGTGGATGGCCAGCTTAACATGAGCCAGCAGTGTGCCCAGGGGGCCAAGAAGGCCAACAGCATTCTGGCTTGTATCAGGAATAGCGTGGCCAGCAGGAGTAGGGAAGTGATCGTGCCTCTGTACTCGGCACTGGTGAGGCCTCACCTCGAGTGCTGTGTTCAGTTCTGGGCCCCCCTGTACAAGAGGGACCTTGAAGTGCTGGAGCGTGTCCAGAGGAGAGCTACCAGGCTGGTGAGGGGTCTGGAGACCAAGTCATATGAGGAGAGGCTGAGGGAGCTGGGGATGTTTAGCTTGGAGAAGAGGAGGCTGAGGGGAGACCTCATTGCCCTCTACAACTACCTGAAAGGAGGTTGGAGAGAGGTGGGTGTTGGCCTCTTCTCCCAGGTGAATAATGACAGGACCAGAGGAAATGGTCTGAAGTTGCAGCAGGGGAGGTTTAGGTTAGATATTAGGAGGAATTACTTTACCGAAAGAGTGGTCAGGTGTAGGAATATATCTGAGAGAATATGGTCATGTGAGCCAGCCTCCCTACTATGAGAGATTAGATTAAGAGCAAAACAGGTGGTAGAAGACCAAATTAGTACATGGGGAAAACAGGACTGAGAAGGTAGAAAACATGTTGTGCTAATGACTAAGCAATTTACTATGCGAATTCTTGTAACCAATCTGATGTTTGAATGAACTGCGTGGACAGTGTAACTAGCTAATGAGAAATAAGCGAGTGGCATGTATGGCTACAACGCAGGGTATAAAAGATGATGATCTGTGCTTAATAAATGGCTTCTGTTGATTCACATTGGATTGTCTGGAGTCCAGTTATTTCTCCTCAGTCAGGCACTGGAACAGCCTGCCCAGGGAGGTGGTTGAGTCACCATCCCTAGAGGTATTTAAGAAACGTCTAGATTTGTCACTTCAGGGCATGCGCTAGTGGCAGAGATTTTAGGTTTTTTTGTTGTTTTTTTGTGTGTGTGTATGGTTGGACTCGATGATCTCAAAGGTCCTTTCCAACCATGAAGATTCTATGATTCTAAGACTGCTCATCCCTTAGACAAAGGAGAAACCAGTCTATGCCACATCGGTAGTTTAACGGGAGGATGAATGTTTAACTGAGACCAGCTACCGTGGGCAATAATACCAAAAAAGTGAAGAAATAAACAGGTGAAGTAAGGGGTTTAGGAGGGGTGATGGGGAGAAGTAAACAGAGGCGGAGCGAATGGAAGTAGTTTTAGGCAAATCAGATAGGCTGTAAACCCTGGAGTACCTAGCCAATGGGGAAACAGGGGAGGGAAATTTCGGCCAGGGATAGGAAATAAAAAGAAGTTATTTCAGGAACTCAGGTGTGCCTACCTGCTAGGACACCCGTTCTTGCAAGAATGTCTAAATAAAATGTGCTTCATATCGATCACTGCCTGAGCCATTTTTATTGGATAAGGAGCATTTCTCACAAGTGGCATGAATATCAACAGTTTTCGAGAGTTTGGAATACACTTGGGATTTTTCGACCACAGTGCTTGTGTTGTTAAGTTTTTCGGGCTTGTTCTTATCCATTGTCTGGATCTGCTGTAGAGCGAAACGTCCAGTAGCAACCCTGCCAGCCCCCGCGACAGACATTGATCCTATCCAGACCCTGCCAGCTCCCGTGACAGGACCTGCAGCTGCAATGAGTACTAAAGCTATTCTGATCTTGGTGATGATGCAGCTGACCTATGGACTCAGTGCCCAGTATCAGTCAACCCTGTACAGAAGTGGAAACACACAAGAAGAGCAGGCAAGCAACAGTCAACCAGGTACATCACAAGATGAAGAATCAGAGGTAACCACTCGATCATTATCCCTAAGTGAGCTGCGAGATAAAGTAAAGATTACAGCTGTCATAAACGTGAGCAAGTGGTTACTAGGCTGCTCCAATGCTGGGATACTGGAGCCGATGGTTTGGACTTAGATGCTAGAGAAGCCAAGTGTTTGGGACCATTGGCTGAAGAACTGTGTATTGACAGGCCCCTTGGAAGACCACCACAATCCCTTATCCTCTGGAGGCGACTCCTGTTAAGCATGAAGAGCAGGTATCCCTTTAGGAATGACGTTGTATACCGCCCATCCAAGTGGACAACTATTGAGAGAGGTGGTAAGACTCTGAGGGAAATAGCTGTGCGGGAGATGATTTTCAGTGATTTGGACAACCCACAGACACTACTAGATCCAGATGCACTCAAAATTACCGAACCCATTTGGTGCAAGTGGGTACTGAATGCAACATCGGTGTATGCTAATGTATTAGCACTATTTTGCTGGAAAGATGATGAGACATCGACGGTGGGTGATATGGATGATTGAATGCAGCAATAAGCAGATAATATTCTTTCCACCCAGCAGGCTGGTGTCTCAGCACTGGAGAAATCATCTGATAAGGCCGGCGTCTCAGTTGACGAAAAACCATTTGACAAATCTGTGGTAGTGCTCAGCAAGGAGTTGGACAAATGGTTAGACAGTGTCCCTCTGCAGGTTGATGTCTCAGCCATGGAAAAAAATCATCTGACAAATCTGGGCAACAGCTTGATGAGATGTTGCAGAAACTGTGGAGTGTTCCTCCGCAAGCTGATGTCTCAGCTGTGGGAAAAGCATCTGATAACTCTGAGGAATCATTGTGTAGTGTGCTCAACAAAATATCCCAGCTGATGAATAGTGTGGACTCCCAAACTGTACTGACAGGCATTTCAGCCATTAAGGAAAAAAGTTCCCCTGACCAACCCGTTCGAGAGAAACAATACACCCCGTGACATATCCTGTGGTATACCCTGCCTGATCAGGGAGAAAACATGAAGAATTGCGATGGAAAACCTACTTTGGCTTTACAGACACGTGTACATGAGTTGCTGAGTAAAACACCCCCAAGGTGGGGGTTCTTCCAGGAGAAGTGTTGCTCCAGTTTCCAGTGGATGGTCCCAGAAGGCACAGATGGGCTTTGGAGCCTGATTTACGACATGTGACTGTCATGGATGGAAATCAGGGGTCCTCTAGTCGAAAGTAGAGAAAATTTCTAAGTTTCCTGAGAAAGCACTCGGTATAATCTAAGTCTTACCCAAAGGCGTCCCTATGGGGGGAAGAGAGGCTCAGCCCGTCGACTGCTCCCGGAAGTCAGTGATGGAATTCTTCGAGATGGTGTCTTCCCTGGGTATTCCCCCTCTCTTGGGCTATTTTTATACTATTTGTTATCTTCAAGGTGGAGTTTGAGTGACTTTAGTCATACATACTTTTATCATGATTGGTGTAAAATTCTCTCGCTTCACAACTAAAGGTATAGTTTATGAGAAATTCAGGGCACAGACTCAAGGAGGAGTGGTCGCACCTTGGAGGCGGGTAGCCTTCGGGATGGAGGTGTGTTTTGGTATTATAATGACATTATAATGAGCAAAGTTCGCACAAAGGACAGCATTTCATCAAAATTTGACAAAATGTTGGCTCTGAGCATCTAGCGGGCAGCTAATTGGCAGCTTATCTGTTTCATGGTATCATCCCATTCCCGTATCCGCTATACATCATAAGGTAAAGCCACGGAATAATTGCATCCCGTCCTGTACCTCATGTAGCTTATCAGGGAACCACAGGTGTTGTATCCTTCATGCCAGCTGCGGCTATTTTCTACCTCAGAAGCCTCTTGATTTTATACTTTTCCTTAATGTGTGAACAATGCTGTACTTTTGTATTCTTTAGCCAATTTAGTAATTATTCCACATAATCCACCCCATGACTACAGTCACTCAAGCTCCAGGATACTCAATACTGATAGGAAAGATCACATGTGTTCTTGTGGTGAGGGATATCAAGTGCAAATACATCTCGTGGAGTGATCAAACGAGTTAAACTTTTCATCATAATCCAAAGTCTAATATACAAAAAAATTGTCAAAGTGAAGCACAATACAATGAATATCAGTAAAACAACAACAGGATGGAGCATCTTGTTATAAAGTCCTGTAACTGTTGGCGACCATCCAAAAAGAGTATCTCCCCATCCATGTCCTCCGTCTCTCTTGACTCTTTCCAGCACTTGGTGTATTTCTTCAACATCATGATGGACGGTAATCAAAGTTCTCTGTCCATTTTCTTGGGCCTCTTTCAACAGTCGCTTCAATTCATCGTGTTGTAGCAGCTTCTTCACCAGTGAGAGATTCATTGCGATAGGGGTAGGCAACAAATCTCGAATCAATGTGTAATTAGATTGTAGCAATTGAAAAGATGTAACAGGAGCTGAATAATTGAAGTCACATCCGATAATGTTAGTAAAGTTACAAACACAAAGATTTGAGTGATTACTTATATCAACTACTATGTCATCTATGAATACAAGACTACAGGGAGACCTCATGCAAACGCACCCTTTCCCAATATATACAAGCACAGTTTCTGGGGTTTCATCGGGATGTATCTCAAAGTGACAAACATTCTGGTTGGTGTCAAGACAAATGTCTTGTGCTTTGAGGGTATTACTCTCACAAATGAATCATTGTTGGTCTCGTGAAACGCATGCGTCAACATCAACAGTTTGCCATTTATTCTCATTTTTGTTGTGCCCACACTCTATGCTCTACCGGATGGAGTATAGCTCCATGGTGATTCAACCCCAGCGCGATGATTTGGTATATGGTCTATACCAAAGCATTGTGTATTGTTAAGACAAAAGCTGTGGCCTCATATTTCCACCTATTGTTTTCACGGTGAGATGACGCATCAGTAAACCACACTCCTGTAAGATCACTGCCTTCTTTCAGAGGAGGTGCTTCTTGGATTGGAGATGGTCTGTTTGGTGGGGATTGGAACAATAGGGCACCATCTATATCCTTTTGGAGCTTGGATACTTTAACACTACCTTCAGAGATTGGCATGATATCATTAATGCCTTCTAAATAAGCATACCACTTTCAAACTGTGGGTTTCTGGGCAATGCCGGCTGGTGGTCTTGTCCCTTTACGGACCACATCTAGGAGGCAGAAAGGTCCCCGAACAATCACCGCTCTGTTCTCTCCTTATCTGCTCTGTTCGTTGCAACGCTCGCACCAGGGACAGCAAACCCTTCTCAAGGTCTGAATATCTGCTCTCAGTATCATTGAAGGAGTGAGAGCTAAATTCTAATGGTCTCTCCGGTCCTGCTGGTCCCTTCTGCCATAAATTACAATGGGAACCATGTTCACTGAACCCCCCCATTCTACGTGGACAGGGTCAGTTGGATGTATAGGACCAAGCTGTTGGAATAACCTTAGCTCCTTTATTAGCAATTCCAGAGCATTAGCGTGTTGTTCAGTCCACTCCCAGGATTTACCCTTTTTGAGCAAACTATAAAGGGGGCAAGCAATGATGGAAAAGCCAGGGATATGTTTACGCCAATAACTTAAAGTTCCCAGAACTTGCTGCGTGAACTTCCTTCACGGTGGATGGATTCTGTCCATGCTCTATTTTTTCCAGGGTATCCTGAGGGACAAAAGCAGCTCCCTTAATCCACCAGACCCCCAGGAATTTAACTTCCTGTGCAGGTCCCTGACACTTTGAGCCTGGAATTTCCAATCCTAAATCCAATAATGTTTTTTGGATGTTTTCCATCATGTCTTGTACACTTTCTTGGTTCTCTCCCCCTATTAAGATGTCGTCAATATATTGGTATACCGTACATCCCTGTGAAACAGGAATCTCTGATAGCACTTTAGCTAAAGCATTATGGGCAATAGTGGGGGAATGGTTGTATCCTTGTGGAAGTCGGTTAAAGGTATATTGGACTCCTTTCCACGTGAATGCAAACCGCGCTTTGTCCTGCTCAAGGAGGGGAATCATAAAAAACATGTCTTTTACATCTAAGGCAGCCATCCAAGGATGGGCAGCTCCTTGTATCATTGTCACAATTTCCGCAATATTTGGAACTGCGGCGGTCAGGGGTGCAGTGTTGGCATTCAACTTTCGGTAATCTACTGTGAAACGCCATTGCCCGTTTGGTTTCTTTACGGGCCACACCGGTGAATTATAAGGCGAGTGAGTCCTCTTAATGATGTCTCTTTTTTCTAAATCTGATACCACCCCGTCTGCTCCTGCAAGTGCAGCTGCAGGCAGTGGATACCGCCGGACGTTAGTAATTTTAGAGGGAGGCAAAGGTATGGAAGTTTCCAATAGACTCAATTTCACTCTGTCTATTACTTTTTCGCGTCCTGCAAAACTCCACACAGTTCCATCTGGGAATTTCCACATTCGCCCATGCAGCACATCAAATCCTAGGAGGTTAGTACGCGAGGCACCCACTAACACTTCCGCCCTAGTTATTCGCTGCTCTCTCAGCAACCAGAGGTTATTTTTTGCAACGGGGCATGTTTTTACCACACCATCAATTCCTGCAAAGTTGACTCTGCGTCTGGTGGGATTTATACCTAGAAGTTGTGCCGTTTCGTTAGTGATGGCAGACATTTGGGCTCCGGTATCAATAATAAAATTTACCAATATCTTCTGGGGTCCAACAGGAATGGCGATAATAGGTTCGGAATCTTTATGAGAGAGCCATTGAATAGCTAGTACCCGCCGGACAGGGTGGCTCACTGCCCTCCCCGGGGATAGGAGTTTTTTGGCTGGGACTCTGACAAATCAATCAAGTTACGTTCCGGTGCAGAAGGCACAATTTTCTCACGGCTTGGGGATTCTCCAGTTAGACTTTTCTCCCCAGCCGAATTATTCTTTCTAGTTAGAGATTGGACCAGCGTACGGAGATCTCCCGTAGGGACACCGTGCAAGAATTGTCAGGGCATCCCTAATTGTAGGGCTTTACGCCACAACTCGTTCCGGTCCTTATCAGGCTTAAAGCTTCCCTCCAATTTAGGGTTTTGAGTGTGAGTTCGGACTTGGCAAACCTTTCGGGGGTGTTCGGAGGATTTTTCACTAGTTAGGCTGGCCCGGCCCATTCAGCGCACATATTGGTCTATTTCCTGTACATATCCATTCCAGGTGGGCATGTAGTGACGCCGGCCCCACCCATGAGCACACCGAGCAGCCTGTATATGATCTTGAGTGCAGACAAGGAACGGTTTAATTCCTCTCTGTCATACATGGCTTGCAGACAAGCTGCTTTCTGTACAGCCGCAAACAGATCAGAGTAGCCTGTAGCTCTAATCTCTAACGGCTCCATACCCCCTGCCCAATAGGCTGCTCGAGCGGTTAGGGAATAATTATGATCCCCAGGCATAGTGGTTAAAAACACTCCTGGTCCCCAAGAGTCTCCTGCTTCTTCCTCACTCAACATAATTCTGTCCCCCCTTCAGAAGAAACTCGCCACACATAGTCAACAGCTAACTCTTCTGGCCGCCTTGAATATTTCTCCCTTATTTTTGTTAACTCGGTTGGTGTCCATGGAACGGTATGCACAGTGGTGTGAATTTCATCATCAACCACGGTTTCCGTTTTAACCAGAGGACGTAAAGGAAAAACTTGTGATTTCAAAGTAAAAATCCTTTCCTCCTCATCTTCTTCCTCATCCTCACTATTAGACCAAAAGTCTCCGTTCTGGGTTCCAGAATTTGGATAACACGTTTGTTGGACCTGGGTCGAGGGCTGCATTTTATCTGAGAGCCCAGTCACCCTTTCCAATAACATTTTAAGTTGGAGATTTTCACTCCCAAGTTGAGCATTCTGGTTTCCTAACCATTCATTCTCACTCACAAGCTTATCAACTTGAGTTCTTAATTTTTCTCCTGTCCACTTTTGAAAGGCTAATGATGACTTCAGCACCTCAATTTCCGATTTCAGGGTTGCATGTTCTACAGCTGAAATCAGGTTAGTAGCAGGGGTTTCATTGTACATCAAGGCAAGTTCAGAACCTGAAATAAGTGTCACAGGGCGAACATTACTAAAGCCCATGCTTCTACCAAATCCCTTATGATTTTTTCAAATTCTTTACATTCATAACAATATTTGAAGATGAACTTTTAGAAAGAGAGTTGCTGTAGTTCACACACTATCAAAAGTTACAAAATTAATTTATCAAATCAAGGCAAAGTAATATAAATTAAAAAAAAAGCTTTGCAGTGAAGCATGTATACATAGGTGGAGTGGCAAGTCAGAAAAAAAAACCAAGTAAGGTATTTTTCAGAATACATTTTCATATCTGCATGATGTCACATGGAAAATATCATATGCATAAATGCACCTAAATTAAAACGCACACTGATGTTTTCTCTTCTCATCCCTCCCTCCCATCACAACTACAAAAATTCAATTGTTTAAGTCAAGTTAAACCTATCCAGTACTCAGACCTGGGAATACACAGCTGAGGCTTTGCTGTAAGTCAGACAGAGAGCACACATCTTGGTTTTTTAACCATGTCCTTCTGCAGTTAGCTAAGGCATTCAGATGCCTAGTCAATTAGGCCTAGGGATGCATGACAACAGGATGTTTTTGAGAGGAATCTGGTAGGATGGTAACAGTTATGCTTCTGGTCTTTTTCTTGGAAGGTCATGTGGCTTGAAAAAGCAAGCAGTGGCCTTGCCTACTGCCTCGTACTTGAGCACAATCAACACCTGATGCTGTAACGCTACCTTCTCTAAGAAAAGTATTCTTAACTTGGTCACTCCATATGGCTGTGAGAACAACACACTCCTTCCTAGCAATGGCTGTACTAAGGCACGCACAAAAGGTCTGCTTTTTCCTGCCTAGGCCCACTGAACAGCCAGCTTTGACAAATAAAAGCAGTTACAATTTTCTGCACAGCTTTAGCTTCTACCCGGGGATACTGCACAATCAGCTTGGTTATGTTTTAAGACACAGCTTGCAAATGAACCTGTCATCAATAATTAATACTTTTTATGCAATCACACTTGTTATGTGCTAATATTATTTTCTATTTATCACAGCTAGTCTATCTTAAATCTAACCATATGTAAGTCTATTCTACTCTTTGTCCTCTTTATCTTCTTCTGCAGCAGCTTTGTTTTAAAATCCCTCTAGCTCAGTGGAGTGCCTATAAAAGCTTTGCTCTTCAGATTTCATTAGCCTCATTATGCATTCTCCTGCTGTCTTAAATACATCGATCTTGTGAAAACAGAAACCCTTTCTTTACCTTTCCTTATCCTGATGGTAGCAAAACCATCATAGCAAAAAGAAAAAGAAAGCAAGTTTGTCAAGTGATCTCTCTTTCATACAACGTTTACAAAGCTTGCCTATTTATTATTTTTCTTACAAAGACAACAGGCACTGGTTTATTTTCCTTTCAAACAGCCTTCTGATGATCCCCAACTGCAAAACACTCAACATTGCCAAACTACTTTGGAAGGGCTGAATCTACAGACAGAGCTAAAGTGTGCTCAACTTTGTAATGGAAGTGGAAATGGAAGAAAGTTCCCCCCGGTAATCTCTGTAACACATTATAAAATTCAAGAGTACTTGTCTAGAAGGACCTAGTGCTGCCAAGTACTGTAAACCAACTAACTTCCAGGAAAGAGACCACATCCAATACACTGAAACAGTGCCAGGATTATAGTTCATGTCTTGGAATTTTTGCTAGAGGGTACTATGTATATTATTTCTAAAGTTATAAGCAATGCAAAATAATATCCAGTTAAAAATACAAACACCTATCCATTTACTGAGAAAAGGTACAGAAAAAAGCAAACAACTAATGAACTGCACGTTTCAGGTGCTATGTGCAGATCTTGCAGCAAATTTTGAGAAAACACACTAAACATCAAATTTGTGTTGATAAGAAACTGGTTTGAAACTCCAGGATAACCTACATCATGTATCACACTGGCAAAAATCTCCAAGTCAGTAAACACTGCCTAGAAAATAATGAAACAGAAACGTCAGTCACTAATCAATGAAAAATATTTTCAATAAAAGGACTCTACTTTGGATCTAGATCTAGACAAGCAAAACACATTTGGAATGTATCAGGGATCTTAGATTTTACACATAGACTATCATAACCTTTTGCAAAACTGTCAATTACATAGAATTTCATAGATATTTCAAGTTTGGCCATCAAAGTAAAACTAGATATGGTTTAGTGATGGTTTTTGTCAGTGTTAGGTTGGTGGTTGGGCTAGATGATCTGAAAGGTCCCTTCCAACCTAGGCAACTCAATGATTCTATCCTTACTTCATGCTGACAGCATTACTAAATTAAGTAACAACTGAAGGGTTTTTTTCAGCTTCGGTCTGTAAATAAATCCACTTTTATTAGATCATTAAGTACAGATTTACGTTTCTAACCTACAGCACAAACTGAAGTTAAAAATGTCAGTCTGATTCCTATGTATCATGGTATCATATTACATCTGGCATGTCTACATTGCACAATGAACACATTGTCCTCTATTTGAAAGACGCGCATCTCCTAAATGATGCTAAATAAAAGGTTGACAGACTACAAGGCATCTTGCTTAACATTTACTGATTTTTCTTCTGTATGAGATTGTTAAGAAAACAGGAAGAGAGAACTGCAAGGGACCAGGCGTGTCACTGAGTCCAGTCCCCTGTTATCACAAGTACACACGTTATGTAATTGCTTTCATAACTGATCAAGAAGAGCTCAGAAGTGTGTAGGTCAGCAGTGGCACCAGGCAGATATTTTACTGGCTAAAGCTCCACTGAGAACAAGGCCATTAAAAACAGTTGGTCTGGGGGAAAAAACAAACAAACCAACCCACAAAAAAATGCTACTGACTATCAGTTTGGCTGTTTGGTAAAGCTAGTGGTGATTTAAGAAGATAATCTGATATTCCTTCTTGAGATAAAGAAAATCTTTCCCAGGAGAATTCCTGAGTCTTTTGAGACCTGCCAATAAGCTTAAGGTCCACTTATAACCTTCTCGTTCAGGAGAAGGTAAACAGTAACAAGGTAAATTCAGTAACAAAAGATTGGTCATTATGAAAAATAGTCAAAATGCATCCACCTTGAAAGTGAGGGTAAATCCTTCTGAACTACTAAAATTTCAACTACTTGCTTTATCTGCCTTTTTCCAACAATTTACTGGGATATGTCAATGTTTGCTATACTAAGGGCTAAGCTGTGCTTAAAAAGGGAAAGTAATCTCTATCTATCTTTCACTTTTTTCACTTCAGAAATTTAAGCACTTGCACCAAAAAACCTCCTCAGAAAAGAGCATATGAAATGTTATTGTTTTCCAAATAATTTTGAAGTATTTATGAAAAAAATGAGATAGTCCAGTGAAAATTTAGTACATGTTCCACTCTGCCTCAGGAAAAAACACAAAAGTAGACTTTCAGGATCAGAATGAATATGAACAAGAAAAAACCGAAACCAACCAATGGCCCTATTGAGGGAATCCCATTTTATCACTATCTTTCTTAAGCAATTCTAACTAACTGTGGTTAATGAGAGTCCCACATGGGAAATAATGTCCCAGCATGTAGTAGTCATAATGAGATAGTGGAAACAAGTTACACATTGTGTTACAATGAAAAAGATTATGAGAGCACAAATCTCCAAGTATAAAACCATGATTTAAAAGAAAAAGCTTGACATTTTTTGCACAATATTTATATGTAAATAAACTTTGATTCTCACAAAATATCTTTAAAAGCACAATTAATGGAAGAAATGTAAAGATTTATATTAAAAAATACTGTATAAACTAAGATATTTAACATTTAGTTTAGAAGAGTCTTTGTATGTCCCTTTCTCTCATGCCTGCCTCTTTCCCACCTTAGCGTAGTTTACCTCTAATGCTGGGGTTGATGGCAGGACATGGTTGAGTGAACAACATTCGCAGGATGTATGTTATTGTGATATGACACATCTGCATGGTAATGGTCTTCTAGGGTCATCAAGTAAGTTATTAAAGTGTCTACTGGAGTTTAAAATGTTTTTAACAAGTCCCTTTCCTAGAAAAGGAAAAGAGAAACAATTAAGATTACAAAGCACAGAAAAATCTCTAAGACAAGCAAAAAGAAGTATGGCCACTGCTACTTCTTTGAAAAAAATGGTGTGCATTATGACTGTCAAAGGTCTGCTTCCAGATAATTTCGCTAATCTGAAAACCTGAAGGTGCCATTTGTTCATGTTTTCTAGTTCTTACAACAGAATCAAGCAACAGACATGTTGAAAACTAACATGCATATTTTGTCAATTTTTGATTGAAACAGCCACAAACAACAGAGTCGAAGATTCAGATCTTGCCACTGGGAAAATTATATGCCAAACTCTAAAAGGGGCAAGCCACTGCTACTAATCTTGTAATATTTGAATTTGCAGCTACCAACTTTTGAGATTTTAATTCACTAGACAGGAATGAGTGCCTCAAGTTGATTGCTCCAGAGGGAAAAATGCTACAGTATCTTGAATGTGCTGAACTGACACACTTTGCTATCTCACTGCCCAGAGACAGCATAGTTCTGTGAGGAGAAAACCTCCAGAGAAAGATTCTGTGATTCTGCTCTTGTCTCCCTAGTTCTCAGAAGCAGACTCTTCAAATAAAGGGGGAGATGCTTAAAAACAGAAGGATAGGCATATTTCAAAATGCAAAAATCTAAAATAGAATGAATAAACACTTTATGCCGGTTTTAGATTATTGCCAAATAGTTAGCTGCTGGTGTGAAAGTCATAGGAAATGTCATTAAAAACAAAACCACAACTGATGTATGTAAAGCGATACAGCTTAAGACAGAACCTGCAAGGATAGCTCTAATGCTATATACAGTTGTACATTTTCAAAAAAACCCATAGGGCTGCTATATAGCTCATTCCTCTGATAGTATATAGTATGTTTACTATTCATTCCTCAGATATTATTTATGAATCAGCAGCTTTATTAATATACATACAAATGCTAATTTACATTCCATCAGCAGACAGCAAACATTCCTGCAGAAAAACTGTTCATGCAGAAATTAATCCTCAAAGCCTGATTCCGATTTTGTTATTCTTCCATTTCACCGAATTTATATTATTTCAAGTGAGACCAGCCTTCGGTGCTACAGCTTGAAATCAATGGTTATAAAGCAGAGGATGGAATAAAACTGACTTTATTTTAATGCAAGGATTTAAATATTCTCTACCTTGTCAAGAACATCTTCTTGGTCTGTTTTAACGCCATATCTTGGGATACTGGAGTTAGTCAAGCTGGAGCTGTGCATCAGCTTTTTTTACTCCACTGATCTGGGACAACGGCCTCTTCTTTTTCTCTTTTTGTGTTGGAGAAGGGATTTCAACTTCATGTTCTTTCTCTTCAAAAGAATAAAGAAAAAAAGAATAATTTTGAAAGAAGTTACAAATATTTTTTTTCCACTTTGCTGTTGAGTTGCGTATTATTGATATTGTAATTCTTAATTTTTTTTTATTTTTGTGTTTGGAGATTTTGCAACAGATATTTCATATCAAGAGCAATAAAAACATTAAAAGATAAACGTAGGTCTATACCTCAATATAACCAGATTTCTATTTCACAAATTGCTACATTAGTTCTGATCTGGCTATAAATGTGACTTGCAACTGTCCGGTTTCCACTTTTCTTGCACCCCTAGCTATGTAGATAGGGTTAATCCTTTCAGTTAAAAAGTGTTATTAAAATTGATAAGTGGGGCCGGTTTGGGCCGGGTTGGACAGTGACAAGACAACAGATGCTCTTCCCCACCTCTTTCTCCAAAGAGAGGAAGAAGAGAGATGAAGAGATTTACGAGTTTAGAAAAAACTAAACTACTTTAATGAAATATTAATAATAAAAAAAGGAAATAATGAAATAGTGTCCTGGTTTGAGGTCAAACAGAACCAACTTTCTGTTCAGTAATTTTACTTCTTAGCTCGGCCTCTTCTAACTCTCTGAAATTAACGGCATGTTGTGTCGAAAATGGTTTGTTCAGAGTGATAAGACAGTTTGTGCCAAGGAGTGGTATGTAGAAAGGCTCTTGCTTATACTTATTCCATAACAACGAAAGTCAGCTAATTTCATTTTTTTGCCCTATTGGAGGGTCAGAAACACAAAAACGTAGAGGGGGCTCACCTGTGGGGAGGAGCGGACAGGACAGGTGACCCAAAATTGACCAACATGGGTATTCCATCCCATCCGCCCTATGCTCAGTATAAAAGCTGAGGGATCAAAGGGGTCAGGTTGGCTCCTCTCCAAGGATTCTTTTCCGAGGGCTCTTCTTCTTTGGATCTTCTCTTCTCTTCAATGAACTGCTTCTTCAATGTCTCTCTTTCTTCAATGACTGACATCTGAGGAGGACGCCATCAGCTCATCTGCCTTTTGATCCTGGTCAGTGCGTTCCAGTCCCCATTCGTCACTGAGTCCAGTCTGGAACTTTCACAGTGCCTGCCAGTGACATTTCCCTGAGAGCTTGCTATGGTTTTGTGTATATTTGTATATGTTGTATATATTTGTCATGGTTTTGACCAAATTGGCCAATGGCCAGGAACAGATGCTCCCCTCTCATACATGGAGAGGAGGACGAGAGATACTACTGATATAAAATGACTGAGATATACTGATATAAACTGACCCCTATTGGTCAGTTTGGGTCACCTGACCTGTCCACAGGTGTAACCCTTCCACAGGGTAAACAATGAAGTCAGCTGACCCTGGTTGCCACAGCAAAAAGTATAAGCAAGAGCCTCTCTCTCACTGAACAGAAAGTTGGCTCTGCTTCACCCCAAACCAGGACATTCCACCCCTTATTACATATCATTTGCATCATACTCAGATCTCTAATACTTCTTATCCATCAAATATATATACAGATACATATACAGATATACTGTATATGTATATACATGTATAAATACATATACAGATATACTATATTTACAACACACAAAAGTTCATTAAGTCCATTTAGTTCATAATTGCAGGTTTTCATCTATCATAGCAGACTCTCAGGGCATGATGTAAAAGATGATGTAAAGTTCATTGTGGTCCATGTCTACAGGTAGTATGTCCATCCTGAAGAGTTTGCTGGACACCACTTGATGAAGCTAGCGCAGGTCTCATCACCACTACGTTATCCTGAAAAACACTTACAGAACACTGTTAGTATTATAGAACAATTAACATCATACAGCTCAGAGTTGAGTATTTTCACCAAGGGTTAAATTTCCTTGAGGCACACACTGAATTTCTCCATTCTCCATCATCGCCCACCAAGTATATCCAGGTCCCCGAGCAAAAACAGTCCTACAAATGGGTTTGCCTTTGCCTGAGGGAGGAGAAACACAAACGGTTTTCCCCAAAATATTCCTTTCATGCAACACAGGGTCTTTATCCCCTTCTAGATTAAGTAAAAGGTATGATTGAGCAGGATCAGCTCAAATGATGGATCCCCTGGTGTTAACTAACCAGGTAGCTTGTGCTAAATGCTTGTCCCAATTTTTAAAGGTTCCACACCCCCCATTGACTTCAGGGGTGTTTTTAATAGTCCATTGTATCGCTCAATTCTGCCAGAGGCCGGTGTATGATAGGGGATGTGATGTATCCACTCAATACCATGTTCTTTTGCCCAAGTACTTAATAAGATTATTTTTGAAATGAGTCCCATTGTCTGACTCAATTCTTTCTGGAGTACCATGTTGCCACAAGACTTGCTTTTCAAGGCCCAGGATGGTATTCCGGGCAGTAGCATGGGGTACAGCATAGGTTTCCAACAATCCGGTGCTTGCTTCCGCCATTGTAAACATGTACCGCTTACCCTGACATGTTTGAGGGACTGTGATATAGTCAATTTGCCAAGCCTCCCCATATTTATATTTCAGCCATCGTCCCCCATACCACAAAGGTTTTAACTTTTTAGCTTGCTTGATTTCGGCACACGTTTCACAATCGTGGATAACCTGCGCAAGAGTGTCCATAGTTAAATCCACCCCTCGGTCACAAGCCCATCATTATGTTGCATCCCTTACTTGATGACCTCAAGTGTCATGGGCCCACCGAGCTAAGAATAGTTCACCTTTATGTTCCCAGTCCAAATCTGTCTGGAAAATCTTAGCAGCCTTATCCACTTCCTGATTGTTTTCATGTTCCTCAGTGGCTCAACTCATGGGTACATGGGCATCTACGTGACGCACGTTTACGACTAGTTTCCCTAGCCGCTCAGCAAAAATTCAGCAACCCAGATGGGTTTACATTTGTGCTGCCAGTTGCTCTGCTTCCACTGCTTTAACCATCCCCACAGAGCATTTGCCACCATCCATGAGTCAGTACAGAGACAGAGTATTGGCCACTTTTCTCGTTCAGCAATGCATTCATTTGAACCTTCTGCCTCAAAGCCACTCTTTCTCAGTTTACCAGGGCCGGCCTCCAAAATTTCCATATATCTGGAGAGTGCTCCCACGCTCAAAGAGTGAGGAGGGAAAACTGTGCCTTGTTCTAAAGCTCTTTGGGAACCGCTTGCATGGCCCCACAGACCTTGGGGCTGCATGCTTTCCTGACGCCTTCAGCCTCACAACCACCCTTTCACTCTTGGCGCTGCGCCAGACTCCAAAATTTCCATATGTCTGGAGATTGCTCCCACGCCCAAAGAGCCAGGAGTGGAAACTGTGCCTTGTTGTAAAGCGCTTTGGGAACCGCTTGCATGGCCACACAGACCTTGGGGCTGCGGGCTTTCCTGGCGGCTTCAGCCTCACAACCACCCTTTCTCAGTTCTCCAGGGCCGGCCTCCAAAATATCCATATGTCTGGAGATGGGTCCCACGCCCAAAGAGCCAGGAGGGAAAACTGTGGCTTGTTCTAAAGCTCTTTGGGAACAGCTTGCATGGCCCCGCAGACCTTTTGGCTCCAGGCTTTCCCGGCGCCTTCAGGCTCACAACCACCCTTTCTCAGTACGCCAGGGCCGGACTCCAAAATTTCCATATGTCTGGAGATTGCTCCCACGCCCAAAGAGCCAGGAGGGAAAACTGTGCTGTGTTCTAAAGCTCTTTGGGAACCGCTTGCGTGGCCCCACAGACCTTGGGGCTGAGAGATTTCCTGGCACCCTCAGCCTCAAAACCACACTTCCCCACTTAGCGCTGTGCCAGCCTCCAAAATTGCCACATGTCTGGAGATTTCTCCCAAGCCCAAAGAGCCAGGAGGGAAAACTGTGGCTTCTTCTAAAGCTCTTTGGGAATCGCTTGCATGGCCCCAGAGACCTTGGAGCTCCATGCTTTCCTGCCGCCTTCAGCCTCACAACCACCCTTTCCCACTTGGGGCGGCGCTGGGCTCCAAAATTTCCATATCTCTGGAGATTGCTCCCACGCCCAAAGAGCCAGGAGGGAAAAATGTGCCTTGTTTTAAAGCTGTTTGGGAACCGCTTGCATGGCCCTACACACCTCGGGGCTGCATGCTTTCCTGGCGCCTTCAGCCTCAAAACCACCCTTTCCCACTTGGTGCTACGTCAGACTCCACAATTTCCATATGTCTGGAGATTGCTCCCACGCCCAATTAGCCAGGAGGGAAAACCGTGCCTTGTTCTAAAGCTCTTTGGGAACCGCTTGCATGGCCCCACAGACCTTGGAGCTCCAGGCTTTCCTGGCGCCCTCAGCCTCACAACAATTCTTTCCCACTTTGCACTGCACCAGCCTCCAAAATTGACAGATGTCTGGAGATTGCTCCCACGCCCAAAGAGCCAGGAGAGAAAACTGTGCCTTGTTGTAAAGCGCTTTGGGAACCGCTTGCACGGCCCCACAAACCTTGAGGCTGCGGGCTTTCCTGGCGCCTTCAATCTCAAAAGGACCCTTTCTCATTTCGCCAGGGCCGGCCTCCAAAATTTCCATATGTCTGGAGATTGCTCCCACACCCAAAGAACCAGGAGGGCAAACTGTGCCTTGTTCTAAAGCTCTTTGGGAACCGCTTACATGGCCCCACAGCCACAGACCATTGGGCTGTATGCTTTCCAGGCGCCTTCAGCCTCACAACAACCCTTTCTCAGTACGCCAGGGCAGGCCTCCAAAATTTCCATATGTCTGGAGATTGCTCCAACACCCAAAGAGCCAGGAGGGAAAACTGTGCCTTGTTCTAAAGCTCTTTGGGAACCGCTTGCATGGCCCCACAGACCTTGGGGCTGCGGGATTTCCTGGCGCCTTAAGCCTCACAACCACCCTTTCTCAATTTGCCAGAGCCGGTCTCCAAAATTTCCAAAAGTCTGGAGATTGTTTCCACACCCATAGAGCCAGGAGGGAAAACCATGGCTTGTTCTAAAGGTCTTTGGGAACCGCTTGCATGGCCGCACAGACCTTGGATCTCCAGGCTTTCCTGGCACCTTCAGCCTCAAAAACACACTTAGCCACTTTGTGCTGCGGCAGCCTCCAAAATTTCCATATGTCTGGAGATTGCTCCCACACCCAAAGAGCTAGGAGGGAAAACTGTGCCTTGTTCTAAAGCTCTTTGGGAACCGCTTGCATGGCCCCAGAGACCTTGGGGCTGCGGGCTTTCCTGGCGCCTTCAGCCTCAAAAGCACCCTTTCCCACTTGGCGCGGTGCCAGGCTCTAACCCTAACCCTATCCCTACCCCTAACCCTATCCCTAACCCTAACCCTAACCCTAACACCAACCCGAACCCTAAGCGTAACCCTAACCCTAACCCGAGCCATAACCCTAACCCGAACCCCTAACCCGAACACTGACCCGAACCCGAACCCTAACCCTAACCCTAACCCGAACCCAAACCCTAATCTTAACCCGAACCCGAAACCTAACCCTAACCCTAAGCCTTACCCTAACCCTCCTGGCTGTTTGGTTGTGGGACCAATCTCCAGACATATGGCCATTTTGGGGGCTGGCACCATGCCAAGTGGGAAAGGGTGGTTGTGAGGCTGAAGGTGCTGAGAAAACCTGCAGCCCCAAGGTCTGTGGGGCCATGCAAGTGGTTCCCAAAGAGCTTTAGAACAAGGCATCCATTTTCCTCCTGGCTCTTTGGGCGTGGGAGCCATCTCCAGACATATGAAATTTTGGAGACTGGCGCAGCGCCAAGAGTGAAAGGGTGGTTGTGAGGCTGGAGGCGCCAGAAAAGCCCGCAGCCCCAAGGTCTGTGGGGCCATGCAAGCGGTTCCCAAAGAGCTTTAGAACAAGGCACAGTTTTCCCTCGTGGCTCTTTGGGCGTGGCAGCAATCTCCACACATATGGAAATTTTGGAGGCTGGCGCAGCGCCAAGAGGGAAAGGGTGGTTGTGAGGCTGAAGGCGCCAGGAAAGCCTGGAGCCCCAAGGTCTGCAGGTACATGCAAGGAGTTCCCAAAGAGCTTCAGAAAAAGGCACAGTTTTCCCTCCTGGCTCGTTGGGCGTGGGAGCAATCTCCAGACATATGGAAATTTTGGAGGAGGGCCCTGGCGAACTGAGAAAGGGTGGTTGTGAGGCTGAAGGCACCAGGAAAGCCTGGAGCCCAAAGGTCTGTGGGGCCACACAAGCGGTTCCCAAAGAGCTTTAGAAGTAGCCACAGTTTTCCCTCCTGGCTCTTTGGGTGTGGTAGCAATCTCCAGACATGTGGAAAATTTGGAGGCTGGTGCAGCGCCAAGAGGGAAAGTGTGTTTGTGAGGCTGGAGGCGCCAGGAAATCGCGCAGCCCCAAGGTCTGTGCTGGCATGCAAGTGGTTCCCAAAGAGCTTTAGAACAAGGCACAGTTTTCCCTCCTGGCTCTTTGGGTGTGGGAGCAATCTCCAGACATGTGGAAAATTCGGAGGGTGTCGCAGCGCAAAGTGGGGAATTGTGGTTTTGGGGCTGAGGGCGCCAGGAAAGCATGGAGCCTCACGATCTCTGGACCCATGGAAGCGGTTCCCAAAGAGCTTTAGAACAAGGCACAGTTTTCCCTCCTGGCTCTTTGGGCATGGGAGCAATCTCCAGACATGTGGCAATTTTGGAGGCTGGTGCAGCGCAAAGGGGGAAAGGGTGGTTGTGAGGCTGAAGGCGCCGGGAAACCCTGGAGCCAAAAGCCCTGTGGGGCCATGCAAGTGGTTCCCAAAGAGCTTTAGAACAAGCCACAGTTTTCCCTCCTGACTCTTTGGGACTGGGAGCAATCTCCAGACATATCAAAATTTTGGAGGCCGGCCCTGGGGAACTGAAAAGGTTGGTTGTGAGGCTGAAGGCGCCAGGAAAGCCTGCAGCCAAAAGGCCTGTGGGGCCATGCAAGCGGTTCCCAAAGAGCTTTAGAACAAGGCACAGTTTTCCCTCCTGGCTCTTTGGGCGTGGGAGGAATCTGCAGAAATATGGAAGTTTTGGAGGCTACCGCAGCACAAAGTGGAAAGGTTGGTTGTGAGGCTGAAGGCACCAGGAAAGCATGTAGCCCCAAGGTCTGAGGGGCCATGCTAGCAGTTCCCAAAGTGCTTTAGAACTAGCCGTTTTTTCCCTCCTGGCTCTTTGGGCATGGGAGCAATCTCCAGACATGTGGAAAATTTGGAGGCTGGCGCCGCGCAAAGTGGGGAAATGTGGTTTAAGGCTGAGGGCGCCAGGAAATCTCTCAGCCCCAAGGTCTGTGGGGTCTTGCAAGCGCTTCCCAAAGAGCTGTAGAACAAGGCACAGTTTTCCCTCCTGGGTCTTTGGGCGTTGGAGCAATTTTTAGACATATGGAAATTTTGGAGGCCGGCCCTGGCGAACTGAGAAAGGGTGGTTGTGAGGCTGGAGGCACCAGGAAAGCCTGGAGCCCCAAGGTCTGTGGGGCCACACAAGCGGTTACCAAAGAGCTTAAGAACAAGGCACAGTTTTCCCTCCTGGCTCTTTGGGTGTGGCAGCAATCTCCAGACATGTGGAAAATTCGGAGGGTGTCGCAGCGCAAAGTGGGGAATTGTGGTTTTGGGGCTCAGGGCGCCAGGAAAGCATGGAGCCTCACGATCTCTGGACCCATGGAAGCGGTTCCCAAAGAGCTTTAGAACAAGGCACAGTTTTCCCTCCTGGCTCTTTGGGCGTGGGAGCAATCTCCAGACATGTGGCAATTTTGGAGGCTGGCACCGCGCCAATAGGGAAAGGGTGGTTGTGAGCCTGAGGGCACCAGGAAAGCCTGCAGCCCCAAGGTCTGTGTGGCCATGCAAGTGGACACCATAGAGCTTTAGAGCAAGACACAATTTTCCCTCCTGGCTCTTTGTGCGTGGGAAAAATCTCCAGACATATGGAAATTTTGAAGGCCGGCCCTGGAGAACTCAGGAACGGTGGTTGTGAGGCTGAAGGCGCCAGGAAAGGCTGGAGCAAAAAGGTCTGTAGGCCATGCAAGCGGTTCCCAAAGAGCTTTAGAACAAGGCACAGTTTTCCCTCCTGGCTCTTTGGGCTTGTGAGAAATCTCCAGACATATGGAAATTTTGGAAACTCACGCAGTAAAAACTGGGGAAGTGTGGTTTTGAGGCTGAGAGCGCCAGGAAATCTTGCAGCCCCCAGGTCTGTGGGGCCATGCAAGCGGTGCCCAAAGAGCTTTAGAACAAGGCACAGTTTTCCCTCCTGGCTCTTTGGGCGTGGGAGCAATCTCCAGACATATGGAAATTTGGGAGGCTGGCGCAGCGCCAAGAGGGAAAGGGTGGTTGTGAGGCTGAAGGCGCCAGGAAAGCCTGCAGCCCCAAGGTCTTTGGGGCCATGCAAGCGGTTCCCAAAGAGCTTTAGAACAAGGCACAGTTTTCCCTCCTGGCTCTTTGGGCGTGGGAGAAATCTCCAGACTTACAGAATTTTTGGAGGCTGGTGCAGCGCCAAGAGTGAAAGGGTGGTTGTGAGGCTGAAGGTGCCAGGAAAGCCAGGAGCCAAAAAGCCTGTGGGGCCATGCAAGCAGTTCCCAAAGAGCTTTAGAGCAAGCCACAGTTTTCCCTCCTGGCTCTTTGGGCGTGGAAGCAATCTCCAGACATAAGAAATATTGGAGATTGGCGCAGCGCAATGTGGGAAAGGGTGGTTGTGAGGCTGAAGGCGCCAGGAAAGCATGCAGCCCCAAGGCCTGTGGGGCCATGCAAGCGGTTCACAAAGAGCTTTAGAACAAGCCACAGTTTTCCCTCCTGGCTCTTTGGGCGTGGCAGCAATCTCCAGACATATGGAAATTTTTGAGGCTGGCGCAGCGCAAAGTGGGGAAGGGTGGTTATGAGGCTGAAGGCGCCAGGAATGCCTGGAGCCAAAAAGCCTGTGGGACCATTCAAGCGGTGCCCAAAGAGTTTTACAACAAGGCACAGTTTTCCCTCCTGGCTCTTTGAGCGTGGGAGCAATCTCTAGACATATGGAAATTTGGGAGGCTGGCGCAGCGCTAAAAGGGAAAGGGTGGCTGTGAGGCTGAAGGCGCCAGGAAATTATGCAGCCCCAAGGTCCGTAGGGCCATACAAGCGGTTCCCAAACAGCTTTAGAACAAGGCACAGTTTTCCCTCCTGGCTCTTTGGGCGTTGGAGCGATCTCTAGACTTACGGAAATTTTTGAGTCTGGCGCAGCTCAAAGTGGGGAAGTGTGGTTTTGAGGTTGAAGGCACCAGGAAAGCCTGGAGCCAGAAAGCCTGTGGGGTCATGCAAGCAGTTCCCAAAGAGCTTTAGAACAAGGCACAGTTTTCCCTCCTGGCTCTTTGGGCGTGGGAGCCATCTCCAGACATATGGAAATTTTGGAGGCTGGCGCAGCACAAAGTAGGAAAGTGTGGTATTGAGGCTGAGGGCGCCAGGAAATCTTGCAGCCCCAAGGTCTGTGGGGCCATGCAAGCGGTTCCCAAACAGCACTGGAACAAGGCACAGTTTTCCCTCCTGGGTCTTTGGGCATGGGAACAATCTCCAGACATATGGAAATTTTGGAGGCTGGATCAGCGCCAAGAGGGAAAGGGTGGTTTTGAGGCTGAGGGCACTAGGAAAGCCTGGAGCCCCAAGGTCTGTGGGGCCATGCAAGCGGTTCCCAAAGAGCTTTTGAAAAAGCCACAATTTTCCCTCCTGGGTCTTTGCGCGTGGGAGCAATCCCCAGACATATCAAAATTTTGGAGGCTGGCGCAGCGCCAAGAAGGAAAGGGTAGTTTTGAGGCTGAAGGCGCCAGGAAAGCCTGGAGACAAGAAGCCTGTGGGACCATTCAAGCGGTGCCCAAAGAGTTTTACAACAAGGCACAGTTTTCCCTCCTGGCTCTTTGGGCATGGTAGCAATCTCCAGACATATGGAAATTTTGGAATCTAGCGTGGCACCAAGAGGGAAAGGGTTGTTGTGAGGCTGAAGGCACCAGGAAAGCCTGGAGCCAAAAAGTCTGTGGGGCCATACAAGCGGTTTCCAAGGAGCTTTAGAACAAGCCACAGTTTTCCCTCCTGGCTCTTTGGGCGTGGGAGCAATCTCCAGACCTATGGAATTTTTGTAGGCCCGCCCGGGCGAACTGAGAAAGGGTTGTTGTGAGGCTGAAGGTGCCAGGAAAGCCCGCATCCCCAAGGTCTGTGGGGCCATGCAAGCGGTTCCCAAAGAGCTTTAGAACAAGCCACCGTTTTCCCTCCTGGCTCTTTGGGCGTGGGACCAGTCTCCAGACATATGGATATTTTGGAGGCTGCCGCAGCACAAAGTGGAAAGGGTGGTTTTGAGGATGAATGTGCTAGGAAAGCCTGCAGCCCGCAGGTGCGTGGGGCTACGCAAGTGGTTCCCAAAGAGCTTTAGAACAAGGCACAGTTTTCCCTGCTGGCTTTTGGGCGTGGGACCAATCTCCAGACTTATGGCCATTTTGAAGCCTGGCGCGGCACCAAATGGGAAAGGGTGGTTTTGAGGCGGGAGGTGCCAGGAAAGCCTGCAGCCCCCAGGTCTGTGGGGCTACGCAAGCGGTTCCCAAAGAGCTTTAGAACAAGCCATACTTGTCCCTCCTGGCTCTTTGGGCATGGGAGCAATCTCCAGACATATGGAAATTTTGGAGGCTGGCGCAGCACCAAGAGGGAAAGGGTTGTTGTGAGGCTGAAGGCACCAGGAAAGACTGGAGCCCGCAAGGCCTGTGGGGCCATGCAAGCGGTTGCCAAAGAGCTTTAGAACAAGGCACAGTTTTCCCTCCTGGCTCTTTGGGCATGGGAGCAATCTCCAGACATATGGAAATTTTGGAGGCTGGCGCAGCACCAAGAGGGAAACGGTTGTTGTGAGGCTGAAGGCACCAGGAAAGCCTGGAGCCAAAAGGCCTGTGGGGCCATGCAAGCGGTTGCCAAAGAGCTTTAGAACAAGGCACAGTTTTCCCTCCTGGCTCTTTGGGCGTGGCAGCAATCTCCAGACATATGGAAATTTTGGAGGTTGGCGCAGTGCAAAGTAGGAAAGTGTGGAATAGAGGCTGAGGGCGCCAGGAAATCTTGCAGCCCCATGGTCTGTGGGGCCATGCAAGTGGTTCCCAAAGAGCTTTAGAACAAGGCACAGTTTTCTCTCCTGGCTCTTTGGGCATGGCAGCAATCTCCAGACATATGGAAATTTTGGAGGCCAGCGCAGCGCCAAGAGGGAAAGGGTTGTTGTAAGGCTGAAGGCGCCAGGAATGCCTGGAGCCAAAAAGCCTGTGGGACCATTCAAGCGGTTCCCAAGGAGCTTTAGAACAAGAAAGAGTTTTCCCTACTGGCGCTTTGGGCGTGGGAGCAATCTCCAGACCTATGGAAATTTTGGAGGCCTGCCGTGGCGAACTGAGAAAGGGTGGTTGTGAGGCTGAAAGTGCCAGGAAAGCCTGCATCCCCAAGGTCTGTGGGGCCATGCAAATGGTTCCCAAAGAGCTTTAGAACAAGCCACAGGTTTTCCCTCCCGGCCCTCTGGGCGTGGGAGCAATCTCCAGAGATATGGAAATTTTCGAGACTGCCGCAGCACCAAGAGGGAAAGGGTTGTTGTGAGGCTGAAGGCGCCAGGAAAGCCTGGAGCCAAAAGGTCTGTGGGGCCATGCAAGCGGTTCCCAAAGACCTTTAGAACAAGGCACCGTTTTCACTCCTAGCTCTTTGGGCATGGGAGCAATCTCCAGAAATATGGAAATTTGGGAGGCTGGCGCAGCGCAAAGAGGGAAAGGGTTGTTGTGAGGCTGAAGGTGCCAGTAAAGCCCGCAGCCCCAAGGTCTGTGGGGCCATGAAAGCGGTTCCCAAAGAGCCTTAGAACAAGCCACCGTTTTCCCTCCTGGCTCTTTGGGCGTGGGACCAGTGTCCAGACATATGGAAATTTTGGAGGCTGGTGCAGCTCAAATTGGGGAAGGGTGGTTGTCAGGCTGAAGGTGCCAGTAAAGCATACAGCCCCAAGGACTCTGGGGCCATGCAAGCGGTTCCCAAAGAGCCTTAGAACAAGGCACAGTTTTGTCTCCTGGGTCTTTGGGCGTGGGACCAATCTCCAGACTTATGGCCATTTTGAAGCCTGGCACGGCACCAAATGGGAAAGGGTGATTTTGAGGCGGGAGGCGCCAGGAAAGCCTGCAGCCCCCAGGTCTGTGGGGCTACGCAAGCGGTTCCCAAGGAGCTTTAGAACAAGCCACAGTTTTCCCTGCTGGCTCTTTGGGCGTGGGAGCAATCTCCAGACCTATGGAATTTTTGGAGGCTAGCGCCGTGCCAAGTGGGAAAGGGTGGTTTTGAGGCTGAAGGCGCCAGGAATGCCTGCAGTCCCAAGGTCTGTGGGGTCATGCAAATGGTTCCCAAAGAGCTTTAGAACAAGGCACACTTTTCCCTCCTGGCTCTTTGGGCGTGGGTCCAATCTCCAGACTTATGGCCATTTTGAAGCCTGGCGCACACCAAAAGGGAAAGGGTGGTTTTGAGGATGAATGTGCTAGGAAAGCCTGCAGCCCGCAGGTGCGTGGGGCTACGCAAGCGGTTCCCAAAGAGCTTTAGAACAAGGCACAGTTTTCCCTGCTGGCTTTTGGGCGTGGGAGCAACCTTCAGACATATGGCCATTTTGGAGCCTGGCGCCGCGCCAAGTAGTAAAGGGTGCAAAAGGGTGGCCCCCACAGACCTTGGGGCTCTGCGCTTTCCTGGCGCCTTCAGCCTCACAACCATGCTTCCGCAGTTTGCGCTGTGCCAGTCTCAAAAATTTCCATATGTCTGGAGATTACTGCCACGCCCAAAGAGCCATGGGGGAAAACTGTGCCTTGTTCTAAAACTCTTTCGGAACCACTTGCATGGCCCCACAGACCTGGGGGCTGCAGGCTTTCCTGGAACCTTCAGCCTCAAAACCACCCTTTCCCACTTGGCGCCGCGCCAGGCATAAAAATGGCCATATGGCTGGAGATGGGTCCCACGCCCAAAGAGCCAGGAGGGAAAAGTGTGGCTTGTTCTAAAGCTCTCTGGGAACTGCTTGCGTAGCCCCACAGACCTTGGGGCTGCAGGCTTTCCTGGAGCCTTCACCCTCAAAACCACCCTTTCCCATTTGTTGCCATGCCAGGTTTCAAAATGGCCATATGTCTGGAGATTGGTCCCACGCCCAAAGAGCCAGGCGGGAAATGTGTGGCTTGTTCTAAAGCTCTTTGGGAACCGCTTGCGTAGCCCCACAGACCTGGGGGCTGCAGGCTTTCCTGCTGCCTTCAGCCTCAAGACCACCCTTTCCCACTTGGCACGGCACCAGGCACAAAAATGGCCATATGTCCGGAGATGGGTCCCCCGCCCAAAGAGCCAGGAGGGAAAACTATGCCTTGTTCTAAAGCTCTTTGGGAACCGCTTGCGTAGCCCCACAGACCTGGGGGCTGCAGGCTTTCCTGCTGCCTTCAGCCTCAAGACCACCCTTTCCCACTTGGCGCCGCGCCAGGCACAAAAGTGGCCATATGGCTGGAGATGGGTCCCCCGCCCAAAGAGCCAGCAGGGAAAACTATGCCTTCTTATAAAGCTCTTTGGGAACCGCTTGCGTAGCCCCACAGACCTGGGGGCTGCAGGCTTTCCTGCTGCCTTCAGCCTCAAAACCACCCTTTCCCACTTGGCGCCGTGCCAGGCACAAAAATGGCCATGTGGCTGGAGATGGGTCTCACGCCCAAAGAGCCAGCAGGGAAAACTATGCCTTGTTCTAAAGTTCTTTGGGAACCACTTGCGTAGCCCCACAGACCTGGGGGCTGCAGGCTTTCCTGCTGCCTTCAGCCTCAAAACCACCTTTTCCCAGTTGGTGCCGTGCCA
Organism: Rissa tridactyla; assembly: GCF_028500815.1. Lineage (NCBI taxonomy): Eukaryota > Metazoa > Chordata > Aves > Charadriiformes > Laridae > Rissa > Rissa tridactyla. The sequence goes on from NC_071496.1 coordinate 27,262,705, forward strand.
GGCACAAAAATGGCCATATGGCTGGAGATGGGTCCCCCGCCCAAAGAGCCAGCAGGGAAAACTATGCCTTGTTCTAAAGCTCTTTGAGAACCGCTTGCGTAGCCCCACAGACCTGGGGGCTGCAGGCTTTCCTGCTGCCTTCAGCCTCAAGACCACCCTTTCCCACTTGGCGCCGTGCCAGGCACAAAAGTGGCCCTATGGCTGGAGATGGGTCCCCTGCCCAAAGAGCCAGCAGGGAAAACTATGCCTTGTTCTAAAGCTCTTTGGGAACCGCTTGGGTAGCCCCACAGACCTGGGGGCTGCAGGCTTTCCTGCTGCCTTCAACCTCAAAACCACCCTTTCCCACTTGGCGCCGCGCCAGGCACAAAAATGGCCATATGGCTGGAGATGGGTTCCCCGCCCAAAGAGCCAGCAGGGAAAACTATGCCTTGTTCTAAAGCTCTTTGGGAACCGCTTGCGTAGCCCCACAGACCTGGGGGCTGCAGGCTTTCCTGCTGCCTTCAGCCTCAAAACCACCCTTTCCCACTTGGCGCCGTGCCAGGCACAAAAGTGGCCCTATGGCTGGAGATGGGTCCCCTGCCCAAAGAGCCAGCAGGGAAAACTATGCCTTGTTCTAAAGCTCTTTGGGAACTGCTTGGGTAGCCCCACAGACCTGGGGGCTGCAGGCTTTCCTGCTGCCTTCAGCCTCAAGACCACCCTTTCCCACTTGGCGCCGCGCCAGGCACAAAAATGGCGATATGGCTGGAGATGGGTCCCCCGCCCAAAGAGCCAGCAGGGAAAACTATGCCTTGTTCTAAAGCTCTTTGGGAACCGCTTGCGTAGCCCCACAGACCTGGGGGCTGCAGGCTTTCCTGCTGCCTTCATCCTCAAAACCACCCTTTCCCACTTGGCGCCGTGCCAGGCACAAAAGTGGCCATATGGCTGGAGATGGGTCCCACGCCCAAAGAGCCAGCAGGGAAAACTATGCCTTGTTCTAAAGCTCTTTGGGAACCGCTTGCGTAGCCCCACAGACCTGGGGGCTGCAGGCTTTCCTGCTGCCTTCAGCCTCAAGACCACCCTTTCCCACTTGGCGCCGCGCCAGGCACAAAAATGGCCATGTGGCTGGAGATGGGTCCCCCGCCCAAAGAGCCAGCAGGGAAAACTATGCCTTGTTCTAAAGCTCTTTGGGAACCGCTTGCGTAGCCCCACAGACCTGGGGGCTGCAGGCTTTCCTGCTGCCTTCAGCCTCAAGACCACCCTTTCCCACTTGGCGCCGCGCCAGGCACAAAAATGGCCGTATGGCTGGAGATGGGTCCCCCGCCCAAAGAGCCAGCAGGGAAAACTATGCCTTGTTCTAAAGCTCTTTGGAACCGCTTGGGTAGCCCCACAGACCTGGGGGCTGCAGGCTTTCCTGCTGCCTTCAGCCTCAAGACCACCCTTTCCCACTTGGCGCCGTGCCAGTCACAAAAGTGGCCATATGGCTGGAGATGGGTCCCACGCCCAAAGAGCCAGCAGGGAAAACTATGCCTTGTTCTAAAGCTCTTTGGGAACCGCTTGCGTAGCCCCATAGACCTGGGGGCTGCAGGCTTTCCTGCTGCCTTCAGCCTCAAAACCACCCTTTCCCACTTGGCGCCGTGCCAGGCACAAAAATGGCCATATGGCTGGAGATGGGTCCCCCGCCCAAAGAGCCAGCAGGGAAAACTATGCCTTGTTCTAAAGCTCTTTGGGAACCGCTTGCGTAGCCCCACAGACCTGGGGGCTGCAGGCTTTCCTGCTGCCTTCAGCCTCAAGACCACCCTTTCCCACTTGGCGCCGCGCCAGGCACAAAAATGGCCATATGGCTGGAGATGGGTTCCCCGCCCAAAGAGCCAGCAGGGAAAACTATGCCTTGTTCTAAAGCTCTTTGGAACCGCTTGGGTAGCCCCACAGACCTGGGGGCTGCAGGCTTTCCTGCTGCCTTCAGCCTCAAGACCACCCTTTCCCACTTGGCGCCGTGCCAGGCACAAAACTGGCCATGTGGCTGGAGATGGGTCCCCCGCCCAAAGAGACAGCAGGGAAAACTATGCCTTGTTCTAAAGCTCTTTGGAACCGCTTGGGTAGCCCCACAGACCTGGGGGCTGCAGGCTTTCCTGCTGCCTTCAGCCTCAAGACCACCCTTTCCCACTTGGCGCCGCGCCAGGCACAAAAATGGCCATATGGCTGGAGATGGGTCCCCCGCCCAAAGAGCCAGCAGGGAAAAATATGCCTTATTCTAAAGCTCTTTGGAACCGCTTGGGTAGCCCCACAGACCTGGGGGCTGCAGGCTTTCCTGCTGCCTTCAGCCTCAAGACCACCCTTTCCCACTTGGTGCCGCGCCAGGCACAAAACTGGCCATGTGGCTGGAGATGGGTCCCCCGCCCAAAGAGCCAGCAGGGAAAACTATGCCTTGTTCTAAAGCTCTTTGGAACCGCTTGGGTAGCCCCACAGACCTGGGGGCTGCAGGCTTTCCTGCTGCCTTCAGCCTCAAGACCACCCTTTCCCACTTGGCGCCGCGCCAGGCACAAAACTGGCCATGTGGCTGGAGATGGGTCCCCCGCCCAAAGAGCCAGCAGGGAAAACTATGCCTTGTTCTAAAGCTCTTTGGGAACCGCTTGCGTAGCCCCACAGACCTGGGGGCTGCAGGCTTTCCTGCTGCCTTCAGCCTCAAAACCACCCTTTCCCACTTGGCGCCGTGCCAGGCACAAAACTGGCCATATGGCTGGAGATGGGTCCCCTGCCCAAAGAGCCAGCAGGGAAAACTATGCCTTCTTCTAAAGCTCTTTGGGAACCGCTTGGGTAGCCCCACAGACCTGGGGGCTGCAGGCTTTCCTGCTGCCTTCAGCCTCAAGACCACCCTTTCCCACTTGGCGCCGCGCCAGGCACAAAAATGGCCATATGGCTGGAGATGGGTTCCCCGCCCAAAGAGCCAGCAGGGAAAACTATGCCTTGTTCTAAAGCTCTTTGGGAACCGCTTGCGTAGCCCCACAGACCTGGGGGCTGCAGGCTTTCCTGCTGCCTTCAGCCTCAAGACCACCCTTTCCCACTTGGCGCCGTGCCAGGCACAAAACTGGCCATATGGCTGGAGATGGGTCCCCCGCCCAAAGAGCCAGCAGGGAAAACTATGCCTTGTTCTAAAGCTCTTTGGGAACCGCTTGCGTAGCCCCACAGACCTGGGGGCTGCAGGCTTTCCTGCTGCCTTCAGCCTCAAGACCACCCTTTCCCACTTGGCGCCGCGCCAGGCGCAGAAATGGCCATATGGCTGGAGATGGGTTCCCCGCCCAAAGAGCCAGCAGGGAAAACTATGCCTTGTTCTAAAGCTCTTTGGGAACCGCTTGCGTAGCCCCACAGACCTGGGGGCTGCAGGCTTTCCTGCTGCCTTCAGCCTCAAAACCACCCTTTCCCACTTGGCGCCGCGCCAGGCACAAAAATGGCCATATGGCTGGAGATGGGTCCCCCGCCCAAAGAGCCAGCAGGGAAAACTATGCCTTGTTCTAAAGCTCTTTGGGAACCGCTTGCGTAGCCCCACAGACCTGGGGGCTGCAGGCTTTCCTGCTGCCTTCAGCCTCAAGACCACCCTTTCCCACTTGGCGCCGCGCCAGGCACAAAAATGGCCATATGGCTGGAGATGGGTTCCCCGCCCAAAGAGCCAGCAGGGAAAACTATGCCTTGTTCTAAAGCTCTTTGGAACCGCTTGGGTAGCCCCACAGACCTGGGGGCTGCAGGCTTTCCTGCTGCCTTCAGCCTCAAGACCACCCTTTCCCACTTGGCGCCGTGCCAGGCACAAAACTGGCCATGTGGCTGGAGATGGGTCCCCCGCCCAAAGAGCCAGCAGGGAAAACTATGCCTTGTTCTAAAGCTCTTTGGAACCGCTTGGGTAGCCCCACAGACCTGGGGGCTGCAGGCTTTCCTGCTGCCTTCAGCCTCAAGACCACCCTTTCCCACTTGGCGCCGCGCCAGGCACAAAAATGGCCATATGGCTGGAGATGGGTCCCCCGCCCAAAGAGCCAGCAGGGAAAAATATGCCTTATTCTAAAGCTCTTTGGGAACCGCTTGGGTAGCCCCACAGACCTGGGGGCTGCAGGCTTTCCTGCTGCCTTCAGCCTCAAGACCACCCTTTCCCACTTGGTGCCGCGCCAGGCACAAAACTGGCCATGTGGCTGGAGATGGGTCCCCCGCCCAAAGAGCCAGCAGGGAAAACTATGCCTTCTTCTAAAGCTCTTTGCGAACCGCTTGCGTAGCCCCACAGACCTGGGGGCTGCAGGCTTTCCTGCTGCCTTCAGCCTCAAAACCACCCTTTCCCACTTGGCGCCGTGCCAGGCACAAAACTGGCCATATGGCTGGAGATGGGTCCCCTGCCCAAAGAGCCAGCAGGGAAAACTATGCCTTGTTCTAAAGCTCTTTGGGAACCGCTTGCGTAGCCCCACAGACCTGGGGGCTGCAGGCTTTCCTGCTGCCTTCAGCCTCAAGACCACCCTTTCCCACTTGGCGCCGCGCCAGGCACAAAAATGGCGATATGGCTGGAGATGGGTTCCCCGCCCAAAGAGCCAGCAGGGAAAACTATGCCTTGTTCTAAAGCTCTTTGGGAACCGCTTGCGTAGCCCCACAGACCTGGGGGCTGCAGGCTTTCCTGCTGCTTTCAGCCTCAAAACCACCCTTTCCCACTTGGCGCCGCGCCAGGCACAAAAATGGCCATAGGGCTGGAGATGGGTCCCACGCCCGAAGATCCAGCAGGGAAAATTATGCCTTGTTCTAAAGCTCTTTGGGAACCGCTTGCGTAGCCCCACAGACCTGGGGGCTGCAGGCTTTCCTGCTGCCTTCAGCCTCAAGACCACCCTTTCCCACTTGGCGCCGCGCCAGGCACAAAAATGGCCATATGGCTGGAGATGGGTCCCCCGCCCAAAGAGCCAGCAGGGAAAACTATGCCTTGTTCTAAAGCTCTTTGGGAACCGCTTGCGTAGCCCCACAGACCTGGGGGCTGCAGGCTTTCCTGCTGCCTTCAGCCTCAAAACCACCCTTTCCCACTTGGCGCCGCGCCAGGCACAAAAATGGCCATATGGCTGGAGATGGGTCCCCCGCCCAAAGAGCCAGCAGGGAAAACTATGCCTTGTTCTAAAGCTCTTTGGGAACCGCTTGCGTAGCCCCACAGACCTGGGGGCTGCAGGCTTTCCTGCTGCCTTCAGCTGCCGCTATTGAGAGACGGGACGCTGCTTGATGCAAGCAAGATGTTGGTTTATTAGACGTGTCGGATAGCTTTTTATACAGCTACTTAACAGTTACATAAATTACACAAATTCTATCATTTCTAATTGGCTTATCTCTAATTGTTTCATTACAATAATCCCTCCTACTTGCGCTTTCGCTACTTGCTAGAAGCTACAGTTTTGGAATGTGCTAAAAGCTACAGTGATAACTTGTTGCCTACTCCCTACTTCTTCAAGGTTATTTATCTCAGACCTGCAAGGCCAGTTGTTCCCTACCTCCTCAGATTTATTTGTCTCAGGTCTGCAAGGTCGGCATGCCCTCGAATTTCTTGCATACTTGTACTTTTCTGCTAGCCGCCCCCAACATCTCCCCCTTTTTTGTGTCTTTAAAGGCAGAACTGAGGCGCGGGTTTAAAGGTCATCATACTCAGTGAGCTGGACAGAACTAACACTAGCGTAAATCTTCGGAAGATCACCGTTTTGAATAAACCATGTATGTCGAACAACTTTAGTCACCATAGACCTAACACAGGAAAGAGCGCAGCTTAGAATCAAAAGGCCTACCAATATAATAACTAATATGAGTACAGCAGATTGTACCAGGCTCCTAAGCCAGCCCTTTAGCCCAAACCAATCACCCAAAGTACCCAATCCGAAGAAGTCCGTATCAGATTGCACCTTTTGTGAATGCCCGAGGAGTTGTGTAATTTGCTTATGTATCGAAGAAGAGTGGTCCTCTAAGTCCATGCAGCACATTCCGTCAAAATCCTCACAGCCATGTCCGTGGGCTAGTAGCAAGAAGTCAATAGCGGCTCTGTTTTGCAGGACTGCATGTTGTACCGTAGACAAGTCTTCAGCCATCTCAGATAGTATGCGGCTGGTAGCATTTGCTTGCTTAACAGCCCAACGGGCAATTGCATCTAAGTCTCTGTGGGCTCTCGCTGCTGCCACCCCAGGGGTAAATAGCGAGGCGAAAAAAACCTCCCAGCGATTCCATAGCTTAACATTATCGTCACAGGTATTTTCTAATGCTTGTGTTGTGTCACGAGTAAAACGTAACCGCTGTTTTGGGCTTGGATGATAGTGAGGAGTGCCAAGACTAAGCTGTCCAATAGTACACGGGCCTCCTCTAGGGTTAGAAGGGATCCCAGACCAAGCTCTGTTTCCGCAAATAAAAAAGAACCCCAAGGGGAGGCGCCTAGGGAGCATGGTACCGGGGGCTGAGTGAGTGGCGTCTCGAGCAATGCTGCTTGTTGCCAGAGGGTAGCATTACCAATAGGTGAGATGACGGTCGGTGGAGAATCCTTTACTAAGCGCCCCTCTTTTTGGGCCCCCGACCATGACCTAAGGCCAATAAACAAACAGTGAGAAGCATTAAGAGAATCTACTAAGTCAATTTCCTGCGGCTCGGGCCCTATTGGTAATTTATCATCCCAATTATCGTATTTTTCAAAAAGGTTCTTAAGATTTTTCCATGAAAAAGGAAGCCTTCCAGAAATACTGTACTGCTTCCGTAAGGTTGTCATAGAGTTATTAAACAGTAAAAAGGTCGAGTTATTCAGTGGTACCCCTACTAAGCAGGTGATGAAGGGCGAGCTGGGCGTAGCAAGACTGGCACAAAAGCTAGTTGTATTGAGCGACCTGGCCAGAGTAACCCAGACATTTTGACGGGGGTCAAAAAGGTGAGGATGGTACCCTGGCAAAGGATTGGCATGTGTCCAGGCCGCACATATACAAAAAAGTGTTAACAGGATCATAATGTTTGACGGACTCTTCCCCCCACCCCCTTTTTTTTTTTTTTTTTTTTTTTTTTTGCAATGCTAAATTCTTACAATGCTAACTTCATATATTAGGCAACTGTCACACCATCTATTGGCCAATGTTAACCATCGCTACCATCTCTTACCACTGCGATAGCAGTCACATAAAACCTAAGGGTCACAATTACCACAGGCGACGCAATGAATATGTTCTACTGGAGTCTCTGCTCTATTGTCCATAAAAGCACTGCATCAGTCCTCCGAATGTTTTCCGGTATGCTGTTCAGGGGAATGATCTCGCTGTGGATTGGTGTTGTGGCCGTCCGATTGAGGTAGGGGTTCACGGAAAGGTCGCACGCTCTTCGCTGGGATCCACCTGGGGCCTCGTTCTGTGGAGACACAAGCATAGTCTCTGCCCCATGTGACAAGGGGGTATGGCCCCAAGACCTTACCTGTCTCAGGGTCGCGGATCAGGACTGGAGCTTTTACGCTGGCTTCGAAAGAAGTGTTTGTGTTAAAGTGGCGAACAATCGGAGGGTTGTTATCTATTAAAGAACAATTTAAAAAGTTAAAAACATACAAGGCTTTCTGTAGACGTTCTTCAGGGGTGGCTGTCCCTACTCCCCCTTTCTGTTGCTGTAACAAGCGCTTTAAAGACTGATGAGAGCGTTCAATCAGGGACTGGCTCGTAGGGGAATGCGGGATCCTAGTGATGTGAGTGATCCCCCAAGAGATTAAAAAGGTTTTAAGGGCAACTGAGATATAAGCAGGGCCATTGTCTGTTTTGATTTGTGCAGGGATGCCTAAGGTAGCAAAAGCACGCAGCAGATGCCTGCGAACATCTTTCGCCGCCTCCCCCACATGGCAGGAGGCAAATAGAGCGCCTGAAAAGGTGTCAATAGAGGAATGGACGTATTTTAATCTCCCAAATTCTGGATAGTGTGTGACATCCGTCTGCCATAATTGCAGGCTTTGTAAACCTCTGGGATTAACCCCACCTGGTGCCGTAGGAAAAGAATGTTTTTGACAATCAGGGCAGACAGCGATAATGTTCGCCGCTTGCTGAGAAGTGAGGCCAAACTGGCGTTTGAGGCCCCCTGCATTCTGATGGAAAAAGGAATGACTAAGCTTAGCTTGCGCAATACGGTCAGGTAAAACTTGTACCGGCAGCGTGAGCATATCGGCCCGTCGATTGCCTTCTGCAATAAACCCAGGTAAAGAGGTGTGCGATCTAACATGTAAAACAAAATAGGGATGTGTTCGAGAGGTTAAAAGGAAAACAAGTTCCTGCAACAAAGCAAACAAATCAGCATGCGAAGTATGACACAGCACCGAGGCCTCTGCCCGTTCGACGACGCCTGCAACATAAGCAGAATCAGTAATAAGATTCAGTGGTTTAGACCACTTACGAAAAGCTCGAACAACAGCGGCAAGCTCTACGATTTGAGGGGACCCGGAGACTGTCTCAACGTCCGACTCCCATTGTTGAGAGCGGTCATCCCACCAGACAATCACCGACTTGTGTGTTTTTCCAGACCCATCGGTGAACACAGTAAGGCCTTGGAGGGGCTGGTGACATCTCTTTGGTATGGATATTAAGTTAAAATGAGCATATAGAAGCTTGTGGGACAGAGGATGTGAGGTTAGTTGACCCGAATAATCTGTTAAAGCAAACACGAAAGCATCAGACTGTTGGAATAACCATTGTAGGTACATATTAGTTACAGGTAAACAGATAGAAGCAAAGTCCATCCCTGACAGGGCAAGCAAGCGCTGCCGTGCTTTAATTATCAAGGAAGCAAACATTTCATGTTGCGTCCAAATTGTTTTAGTGGGCTGGTTGGGTAAAAAGACCCACTCAATGATTAATAAGGGATCAGGATTGTTAGGGTCCCATTGAAAAATCAAAGCATATGGCTGACGTGCAGGGTTCAAAATAATTAAATTGAAGGGCAATTCAGGCGCACAGCGGTGTGCTTGCCGTGAGGCAATGGCTTCCGCTACTTTTTGTAATGAAGCAGCGGCTTCAGGACCAAGTCGACGAGGGGAGCGTAAATCGAAATCTCCTTTGAGGAGTTCAAACAAAGGGCTTAAGTCTGAATTGGAGATTCCTAGCAAGGGTCGGACCCAAGTAATGGTCCCTAATAATTTTTGAACATCGTGCAAAGTTTTAATGTCCGCCTGTATATGCACAGGTTGGGGAACTATCATCTGGGTCCTGATGCGCCAACCCAAGTAGGTCCAAGGGGGCATTTTCTGGACTTTTTCGGGCGCAATACAGAGGCCTGCCGAATTGACAGCGGCCGTGACAAGGGCTACGGCCTGTTCCATGAGCTCAAGGTGAGGCGCAGCCATCAAGATATCATCCATATAATGATATAACAGAACTTGAGGCAACGTAACCCTGACAGGGCTAAGTACCTTAGCGACATACCATTGACAAATTGTCGGGCTATTTTTCATTCCCTGTGGCAGTACAACCCACTGATATCGTTGCACAGGAGCTTGCATATTGACACTTGGGACTGAAAAAGCAAATTTGGCAGCGTCATCAGGGTGTAGTGGAATATTAAAAAAGCAATCCTTAAGGTCAATAACGGTGAGATGCCAATTGCGGGGGATCATAGTTGGAGAAGGGAGCCCTGGCTGCAGAGCTCCCATATCTACCATAGCATCATTGATTTTTCTGAGATCATGGAGCAGGCGCCACTTGCCAGATTGCTTCTTAATAACAAAGACAGGTGAATTCCAAGGACTAGTAGTAGGTACTATATGTCCTTTTGCTAATTGTTCCGTAACCAGTTCTTGGAGAGCGCGAAGCTTTTCGAGTGGTAGGGGCCATTGATCTACCCAAATGGGCGTCTGAGTTTTCCAAGTCAGTTTCAGGGTGTCGCGCACCTCAATGGCCCCCCCTAAAAATGCGACTGAATGGAAGTTCCCCATTGTGATAGCACATCACGTCCCCATAAGACCATAGGAACAGGCAGCACAAAAGGCTTGGCGGAAGCCACTCGTCCTTCTGGGCCTTTGATTTGGATCAATTCCGAGGATTGGTGGCTTCTACCAACTCCTCCGATTCCGGCTAGTGCCTGAGGCACAGCTGCCAAAGGCCATTGTGGAGGCCACTTCGCCTGTGAAATTACGGTAACATCGGCCCCTGTGTCAATAATCCCATTTAGGATTACTTGCTGAGTGCCGTGAATAAGAGTACATTGACAAAGTGGTCGCTTCTGGGAAATGGACTGTACCCAGAGAATCTGTGGATCCCCAGTAGATCCAAAACCTCCTTGTCTTTGCTGCGGAGGTGGGTGAAGCGAAAGAGAGCTTGCGTTCTGCGGGATCAGTAGTAATTGTGCAATGCGGCTTCCTTTGGGTACTGTGCAAGGGGGAAATGGGGTCCAGGCCATGATTTTAATTTCCCCGACGGTATCCGCATCAATTACTCCAGGCAATACAAAAAGTCCGGCTAAGGTAACCGATGATCTCCCTAATAGTAGCCCTTGTGTTTTCGGGGGTAAAGGACCTGAAACATTAGTTGCTAATAAATGAACAGAGGAATCAAGCAACGTTACTGCGTGTGAGGTTGCCAGGTCCAATCCGGCGCTACCGGCTGTTGCTGGGCGAAGACTTGTGGCGAGGTCACACCCATCTGCATGGCTCGATTCACTGGCGACGATACTTGTGTCTGTGCGCGTCGCTGCCCCGCGCTCCGCAAGCGGTTTCCCTGTATCGGCTGCCCTTGAAAATTATACTTAGAACGACATTGATTAGCATAATGACGCCCCTTCCTGCATCGGGGACAGATCCCAGGGGCTTGGGCTTTAGCCCCATTAGAAGCGAGACAATTTCGTTTGATATGGCCTGGTTTACCACAACCGTAACAATTTCCTCCCCCAGACATGCCTCTCATAGCTGCGAAAGCAGCTGCCATCGCTTCAAATTTATGGTCCACAGTACCGATACGATTACAAGCCTCTACCATTTCAACCAAAGTCGGAGCTGGGTTAGGGAGAGATTTAAGTAATTTTTTACAGTCGGCGTTAGCATTTTCAACTGCTAATTTTAATAGCAAAATCTCTCGAGCTTCGGTATTATCTATTTGGCGTTCTAAAGCTTGCTTAAGTCTATCAATGAATTGCATGTACGGCTCCCGAGGTTCCTGCATAATTGAGGTGAATGCCTTTTGAGGTTTACTGGAATCGGGTATTTTAAGTAAAGCCTTTTTTGCTTCTTCGCGGATCGCTTCCAGGGCCTCTCGTGGACAATCTCGAGCCTGTGCCGCTGGATCAGAGTGCTGACCCGTACCCATAAGGTGCTCCATGGTCAGTGCGGCAAGAGCAGCATTATTATGACCCACGTAGCTGGTGAGGAGAGTTTGAAGGCCCCCCCTCCAATGCGACTCCCACAGGGAATACTGGGAAGGGGTTAATAACAATTGCGCTAGCGATTTTAAATCATGGGGAGTCATAACGTACGTATCAAAGACAGAAGACAGCAGGCTCGCAAAATATGGGGAAGAGAGCCCGTGTTCTGTGACGGTACGGCGCAGCTCTTTAATCACCGGGAAGGACAAAGCCTCCCACTGCACTCCCCGGCCTTGATAAATAACAGGGGCGACTATCGTTCGCGCTATTTCCAAGTCACCTTCTTTTAAAGCTTGACGTCTAATATTCACCCACGTATCATGAGGGTCAGGGGGGTACAAGTCAGGCTCTTTATCGGGATCAACGGGCCCCAGGTCAAGCGGATCTTCCTCAGGAGGGTAGCCTGCGGCACAGACCTTTAAGGGTCCGGACGACTTAGCGCGTCGCGGAGGTAGCGGAGGGGGAAGCAAAGGCTGAGCTGATGAAGGTTCCCCCTTAGTATCTGGAGAGTCTTTATGGCCCCTTTCCTGTGCCTTAATAGCCTCAAAGATATTTCTCCACCACGGAAGCAAACGCTGAGCCTCGGCATTCCCTGACGTCGCTGAGTCCCACAACTTTACCCCCACATCGTCCCAAAGTTCCCGGGTAAAAATACTGGAGGCCGTAACAGTGGGGATCTTCATTTGTACCCACTTAAGCATAATCTTTAAGTCCTGCCCGGAAATATCTTTTTTATGTTTCCGGAGGAGCGTTTTCATAACCTCATATACGTCTCTCTCTGCGGGGGACATCTGATTCCCCATGTTTCCCACAGCTCACCTCTTAACTCCAGAGGGATTCCTGGCCAGTTCCTGCTTCCTTTCAGCAGCTCATTCAAAGTTCCGTGGGACTCGCAGCAAGCCGCTCAGCTAGGCGGTTCACCACCCCATCACGTCGGGGTCACCAATTTGTCGCGATTGAGAGACGGGACGCTGCTTGATGCAAGCAAGATGTCGGTTTATTAGACGCGTCGGAAAGCTTTTTATACAGCTACTTAACAGTTACATAAATTACACAAATTCTATCATTTCTAATTGGCTTAGCTCTAAATGTTTCATTACAATAATCCCTCCTACTTGCGGTTTCGCTACATGCTAGAAGCTACAGTTTTGGAATGTGCTAAAAGCTACAGTGATAACTTGTTGCCTACTCCCTACTTCTTCAAGGTTATTTATCTCAGACCTGCAAGGCCAGTTGTTCCCTGGCTCCTCAGAGTTATTTGTCTCAGGTCTGCAAGGTCGGCATACCCTCGAATTTCTTGCATACTTGTACTTTTCTGCTAGCCGCCCCCGACACTTTTTCACAAGAATCTTCATTTTGGTGTCACGTACAGAAGAGCGTGTCCTCTATTAGGATGCTCCTTTTACTGGGGAAGGTGGTTAGCTGTGGCAATTAAAAAACACAGGTTTTTCTTCCTTAGATCCCTTAGATCATCTATAGCAATGTGAACGCACATGTTCCCTCAGCATGTCTATGCTGCAGACACTGTGACCACAGTACCTGCGGGCACACCTGGGCTCACCTGACATTTCTTAGATGAATACAACCAATAACGTGGCCTCAGGTCTGAAGACAAAGTGACTAATTGAGAATGCATTCAGCTTCTTAGCCAGGCTATGCCAATGAATAGTCCTCATTTCAAAATGCCACCCTCCCCCCATTTTTAAAATTCAGTTATCCCTTGAAAATGGTATAAAATTGGTGAAAAGCCTGAGAAATCCATGTCAATGCCTCAGTAAATAAGTAACCATGCTGCATGAGTGAAACAGACTGCTGTAGGAGTTCATAGAATCATACAATCATAGGGTTGGAAGGGACCTCTGGAGATCATCTAGTCCAACCCCCCTGCCAAAGCAGGGTCACCTAGAGCAGGTTGCACAGGAACAGTGTCCAGGCGGGTTTTGAATGTCTCCAGAGACGGAGACTCCACCACCTCTCTGGGCAGCCTCTTCCAGGGCTCTGCCACCCTCAAAGTAAAGAGGTTCCTCCTCATGTTTAGGTGGAACTTTCTATGCTCAAGTTTGTGCCCGTTACCTCTTGTCCTGTCACTGGGTACCACTGAAAAGAGCCTGGCCCCATCCTCCTGACACCCACCCTTTAAGTATTATAAGTATTTACAAGATCCCCCCTCAGTCGTCTTTTTTCCAGACTGAAGAGACCCAAGTCCCTCAGCCTTTCTTCATAAGAGAGGTGCTCCATTCCCCTAATCATCTTGGTAGTCCTTTGCTGCACCCTCTCCAGCAGTTCCCTGTCCCTCTTGAACTGGGGAGCCCAGAGCTGGACACAGTGCTCCAGGTGCGGCCTCACCAGGGCAGAGTAGAGGGGGAGGATGACCTCCCTCGACCTGCTGGCCACACTCTTCTTGATGCAGCCCAGGATGCCATTGGCCTTTTTGGCCACGAGGGCACATTGCTGGCTCATGATCATCCTGTCGTCCACCAGGACTCCCAGGTCTCTTTCCACCGAGCTGCTCTCCAGCAGGTCAGCCCCCAACCTGTCCTGGTGCATGGGGTTATTCCTCCCCAGGTGCAGCACCCTACACTTGCCCTTGTTGAATTTCATAAGGTTCTTCTTTGCCCAGATCTCCAGCCTGTCCAGGTCTCGCTGTATGGTGGCACAGCCTTCTGGTGTGACAGCCACCCCTCCCAGCTTTCTGTCATCAGCAAACTTGCTGAGGGTGCACTCTATCCCCTCATCCAGGTCATTGACGAATATATTGACCAGGACTGGACCCAGTACTGACCCCTGGGGGACACCACTCCTCACTGACCTCCAACTAGCCTCTGTGCCCCTAATCACGACCCTCTGAGCTCTCTCTTTCAACCAGTTATCTATCCACCTTACTGTCCATTCATCAAGCCCACACTTCCTAAGCTTCCCTATGAGGGTGCTGTGGGAGACCATGTCAAAAGCCTTGCTGAAGTCAAGGTAGACCACATCTACCGCCCTCCCCTCATCTATCCCTCCAGTCATGCCATCATAGAAGGCTAGCAGATTAGTCAGGCATGATTTCCCCTTGGTGAATCCATGTTGGCTACTTCCGATAGCTTTCTTTTCCTCCACTTGCCTTGAGATGACGCCCAGAACGAGCTGTTCCATCATCTTTCCAGGGATGGAGGTGAGGCTGACTGGCCTGTAGTTCCCCGGCTCCTCCTTCTTGCCTTTTTTGAAGACTGGAGTGACATTGGCTTTCCTCCAGTCCTCAGGCACCTCGCCTGTTCTCCAGGACCTTTCAAAGATGATGGAGATTGGCTCAGCAATGACTTCTGCCAGCTCCCTCAGCACTCTCGGGTGCATCCCATCGGGGCCCATGGACTTGTGAATATCTAATTGACCTAATTGATCCCTCACTCGATCCTCCTCAACCCAGGGGAAGTCTTCCTCTTTCCCCTGTTACTTTCTCCAAAGTCTGGGACTCCTGAGGGCTGGGCCAAGCAGTAAAGACCGAAGCAAAGAAGGCATTCAGTAACTCCACCTTCTCCGCATCCTCTGTCACCATGGCTCCTGTCTCATTCAACAGTGGGCCCACAACTTCTCTGGTCTTCCTTTTGCTTCCAATATACTTGTAGAAGCCCTTCCTGTTGAGCTTGACATCCCTAGCCAGGTTTAATTCCAAGGAGGCCTTGGCTTTCCTTGTTTCATCCCTGCATGCTCTGGCGGCATTCTTGTAATCCTCCCAAGGGGTCAGTCCCTTCTTCCTCTTACTGTAAACTTCCTTCTTCCACTTGAGCTTTTTCAGAAGCTCCCTGCTCAACCACGCAGGTCTCCTGCGTCCCTTGCCCGATTTCTTTCTCTTAGGGATGCACCGATCCTGAGCTTGGAGGAAGTGGTCTTTGAATACCAACCAGCTCTCTTGAGCCCCTTTGCCTTCCAGAGCCCTAGCCCACGGGATCTCTGCAAGCAGTTTCTTGAAGAGGTCAAAGTTAGCCCTCCTGAAGTCCAAGGCTGCGATTTTACTTCTTGTTGTTTTGTGCGTGGTACCCATGATCCTGAACTCTATCATTTCATGATCACTACAACCTAGGGTGCCCCCAACCTTCATGTCCTCCACCAGTCCCTCTGTGTTTGTCAGTACCAGGTCCAGGAGTGCTCCTCTCCTTGTTGGCTCCTGCACCACCTGTGTCAAAAAGTTACCATCAATGCACTGGAGGAACCTCCTGGACTGTGCGTGCCTGGCTGTGGGGTCTTCCCAGCAGATATTGGGGTGACTGAGGTCCCCCATGAGAACCAAGGCCTGTGATTGCAAGGCTACCTTCAGCTGTCTGTAGAAGGCCTCATCAGCTTCCCCATCCTGATCAGGTGGCCTGTAATAAACACCCACAACAGTGTCCCTCATATTTGCCTGCCCCTTAATCCTTACCCATAAGCTCTCGACCCTCTCTTCATCCGCCCCTAGTGAGGGCTCGATGCATTCCAATTGCTCTCTCACATAGAGTGCAACTCCACCACCACGCCTCGCTGGCCTGTCTTTCCTGAAAAGGACATAGCCGTCCATGACAGCATTCCAGTCATGTGAGCTGTCCCACCACGTCTCAGTAATTGCAATGAGATCGGGGCCCTGCAACCACACACAGATTTCCAGCTCTTCCTGCTTATTCCCCATGCTGTGTGCATTGGTGTATAAGCATTTCAGAGAGGGAGTTGTGTGTGTAGTTTTGACCCTTGAGATGTGGTATGCCTTCTGGCTCTCAGAAATACTGGCACACTGGTCCACGAGCACTGAGCAACTACGCCAGAGTTGAGTTTCCAGAAAAGATATTCTGGAGCTTGGAAAGTGAGCCTACCGCAGCTCCATTACTGTGTCCCATCCTTATTGTACGTATCTATGATTTCTAGATCAGATTTGCTGGGTTCATCTCCAGTCAAAAACAAAGACTGGGGTCTTTTTGACTGTCTTCAAATCTTAGTATTCCAGCCACTGATAGAGGAAGCAGCTGAAGCAGGCCAAAGCTGCCCCCGCCCACACACCTGGTTGTTTTCTGTGGCAACAGGGCTGCAAGGCAAAGTGGTGGCTAGCTTATGCCCTGATATGAAATCAGGATGCACCTCAGAAACTCAAAGAAAGTGCTTCCATATTTGGTAATACATATGTAGGCCTTGACTGATGCATGTCCATGCCCAATTCAACATGTATATTTTCTTCTTTGAGCTATCATCTTCAAAGCTTTTTAGCTCACAAAAAGCATCAGCACAAGTCAGGCAGCTGGTTTCTTCTGATTTTAAATGTCAGCTCTACTCTCTACAGTCTTGAAGCTGAAATAGCTGACTATAGGCTCTCCACAAGAAAAATAATGGGAACCTGTGGATATCAATCCCAGCAGATACTTCACATTTGAAATCTCTCTACGCTTTCACCTCTGTAGCTTCTGAAGCAAACCTGACTCTGGAGCTATGAGAACTGTCTCCCACTGAGAGAGAGGGACCATGAGATCTGGAAAAAAAGCTTTTCTTCCAATATTTTCCTGAGCTACCAATTTTCAGTGGATCAATTTGCTGGGAGGGCTACTTGAATGCAAGGGGAAGGGTCAAGGCAGAGAAATATGACAAGATTGTTAATGACTAGCTTTTCTATTCGCATTGTCTTCTAAAACCTTGAATTTACTTATCTTTTTATTTTGCTCTGAAGATCATTAAGGGCCAAATTTTTCAGCTTAGCATCTCTATCAATTTAAAGTTATTGGTGTATTTGTTAGCGCTGATGCATTTGATAATCCATGGCTACATTCCTGTGTCAGATAAATGGCCCACTCAGCAACAAGATGTTGTCATTCTCTATTCTTTCCTAGGAATTAATCTAGTCGTGGGCCTTGAAAGAGACTAGGAATGTAAGGCTCAGCATGCGTGTACTAGAGTTAATCAAGAATAGTTCTGCAAGGACAATTCTCATTAAAAAAACCCCACTTGTTTGATATGAAACCCTCACAAGGGTTATGGATTCAGCAGAACTTTTTCAATGTTCAAAATGAAAAGCAGGACTCCATTTTCCATCTAATATAGCCTGTTCACCAACAGTGACCATGCTAGTAGTCATTTAGTATATGTGAGGTCTAGGAGAGTCTCCTAGGTGAGAAGGTGAGAAGCGTCTGAAGTCAGATATAAGACATCCTAGGTGAATGCTTTTCCCACCAGACTAAAGAGTTAGCTTCACTCCACTGATAGTTTTACTTCGAACAGTGCCCAGTCATTATGGCACTCACCAGAGACAAGGGAAGACTGAATTCACATCCCTTCTTCAATGGTTAGTTCATGTATACAGCAAGAAGCCTCAAGCTTCTTGAAAATTAAGCAGTCAGGCTGACAGGTAATCTTATAGCTATAAAGATGGCATTGTTTTTCTCTAAGCAGTCTGATTTCTTGGTTCTTTACTGAGTATTGCAGCTCAAGAAGTGACATCTAGATCAGAACTACTTTTAGATCAATATTCACTTTTCAAGGCCTAATTGGTCTGTGATGTGAGTCTGGCTTTGGATTCTAAAGAAAGGACTCTAAAGAGTCTGGGAGATTTTTCAGCCATGAGAAACCATCTCATGCAACTGTAGAAATCACAAACCTTCTGCTTTGAACAGATATAACTTAAAAACAGAACAGGAAACCAAACCCAACCAGAACTAAGGTGACACAGAAAACAGACTGGACCAGTATTTTCATAACTGTACTTTATCCACATCAAATCAAAGGAATTTTAGATCCTCAGTTTTGGTTTGTCTCATTTTTACTGGAAAGCTCAATACTGCCAAGTAAACAGAACAGGAAACCAAACCCAACCAGAACTAAGGTGACACAGAAAACAGACTGGACCAGTATTTTCATAACTGTACTTTATCCACATCAAATCAAAGGAATTTTAGATCCTCAGTTTTGGTTTGTCTCATTTTTACTGGAAAGCTCAATACTGCCAAGTCTTTTGTATCAGAAACATGATAATTTAAACACAGCAGTAACTAAAAGGCCAGTGAATGTGTAAGAAGCTTTTAGGGCTCTAAAAATGTACCACAGCATAATGTGCTGGGTTGACTTTGGCTGGACGCCAGGTGCCCACCAAGCCACTCTATCACTTCCCTCCTCAGCAGGACAGGGAGGAAGAAAATAAGATGGAAAAAAACCACCTCATAGGTCAAGATAAAGGCAGTTTAATAAAGAAAAAGAAAAGGCTGGGCATGGAAGCAAAGGAAAACAAAAGATTTATTTCCTACTTCCCATCAGCAGGCAATGTCCAGCCACTTCCTGGGAAGCAGGGCTTCAGTATGCATAGCGGTTGCTCTGGAAGACAAACGCCTTAATAATGAATGCCCCCCCCCCCCCCCCTTTCTCTCAGCTTTTATTGCTGAGCAGATGTCATATAGTATGGAATATCCCTTTGGTCAGTTTGGGTCAGCTGTCCTGGCTGTGTTCCCTCCCAACCTCTTACCCACCCCCAGCCTACTGGTGAGGGGAAAATGTTGGAGAGACAGCCTTGATGCTGTGCGAGCACTGCTCAGCAGTAGCCAAAACACTGATGTGTTATCAGCGCCTTTCTATCTACTAATACAAAGCACATCACTATGAGGGCTGCTATGGGGAAAATTAACTCCACCTCAGCCAGGCCAAATACACATAACTAACTGTTAACTTATTGGAAACTCCAAATCAGAAAAGACCGTTGGGTTTTCTGTTTCAAACCCCTTCACTCCAGACTACTCCAACCCCAGCACAAATTCATGTGAACTAGAAATGGACAAATATACATGATGGGTCTGTGTGTGCCAAAAATCTCTTTAGGTTCACAGACTCCATCTAATCCCAGCACAAGAATATCCCCATAATCTGAATAATCAGAATGATCTGAATTATCTTCAGTCCCTATAGATAGATTTGGCTGCTATTCAGATTACTATTTTTACTGTTAAATTAAAGTGATTAGCCCTGCCTACCTGACAAACTAAAGTGTTTTAAAAAGGTTTCTGCTTTCTTTACCAATGTTTTTAAATGTGAATGAACAGAAATCCCTGGTCAGTTCTCCTAGCCTTAAAGACATGCATTGTTTGGTAATGGAGAAAGTTTTCTCTTATCATTTGTATGGAAGCAGAATCAAAGTGCAAAAATCCTGAGTAGGTGATAAAACAGAATTATAGGTGATAGAATTAATTAAAAAAAGTTCAGTGGAAGAAGAATCATATTAAAACTTCACTGAAATAATCCCTTTTGGAGGGAGGAACAGCTGTTCAAATGCTGTTCAGCCAACAAAATGGTGATCGTATCCACTAGGCAATTTATTTGACAGCTTTTTCAATAATATATCTAGCACTGGTGATATTGCATTTGTAAGTGACAAAGTGTAAATTATCAGTCTCATTTAATTTTGCTGACACAAGCTCTCATGGAGTGCTTTTGTACTAGTGTCATAGAAGCCTGTTCCCCTTGTGTGCCTGACTGCATGCATCCAGTGTATCTGAATGATATTTGCAATGGAAAATAGAACTTG
The DNA here is from genome assembly GCF_028500815.1 of Rissa tridactyla. Lineage (NCBI taxonomy): Eukaryota > Metazoa > Chordata > Aves > Charadriiformes > Laridae > Rissa > Rissa tridactyla. The sequence goes on from NC_071496.1 coordinate 27,282,527, forward strand.
TATTTCCCAATTAAAGAGCTTGACTATTCTTACAGATGCCTGAGTTTCTTGAGCTCTTGAGGAGTATCAGGGAGTCTGAGAGCGACAGACTACTGGAACCAAACCCTACCTTCCCTGGGACAGGCCTGTCAGGCAGAAAGGACACATGGTATGGAGGATTCCCTATCCTCTCTCCGCCTGGCTGAATGCTGTAATTTAAGGGATAGGGGGCAATGGCAACAAGTTCCTGGCCAGCACAGCAGGCGCGTCTCCTCCGTGACTACCCCACCTTCCCAGGTGCCCTTGCATAATAGGTATGAGACTCTGCAAGTGTAAGTGAGCAATGACGAGGATGATGGTTCATCTAGGTTTGAGGTGTCGCCAAGGTTAAGTTGGTCTACACCCTGCATCAAAACCACTTCCATAAGGAAAAAAAGATGGGTCATTGTCATAGGAGACTCTCTCATGAGGGGAACAGAAGGCCCAATATGCAGACCAGTCCCACTTTTTAGGGAAGTCTGCTGCCTCCCTGGGACCCAGGTTAAAGATGTAATGGGGAAACTTCCTACCCTGATATGGCCCTCGGATTATTATCCACTATTTATTTTTCAGGTACGCAGTGATGAAGTTGTGATAAGAAGTCCAAGGGCAATCAGAAGAGACTTCAGAACCTTGGTACGTCTGGTTAAGCGATTGGGAGCACAATTAGTGTTCTCCTCTATCCCTCCAGTTGCAGGGAATGACGAGGGAAGAAACAGAAAGATCAATACCTGGCTTCGAGACTGAAGTCACCAGCAGAATTTTGGTTTTTTTGATCATGGGTTGGTCTACACGACACCAGGTCTGCTAGCAACAGATGGGGTACACCTGTCTCAAAGGGGGAAAAGGATCTTTGTGCAAGAGTTAGCAGGGCTCATTGGAAGAGCTTTAAACGAGAATTGAAGGGGGGAAGGGATGAAACCAGGCTTGCTAGAGATAAGCCATGGGACAGCACACCAATGTTTGAGGGACAGTGTGCTAGTGAGGTCCTTCGGTCTGCCATCTCAGTTGAGGTAGGGGATGGAGATCCACGTGGCAGCAAAGTGAATGGGATCACCCGGCCAAACCAATTTCAGAGCACAAAAGGTGAGATGCAGGGAGTTGTCATTCCACTCAGCTCCATCTCACCTTGTGCGTAAGGGATAATAGAGGATGATCCAAGTGAGACACAACGGAAAATTACTAGTTGAACCAAACCCAGTATACGTGCCGAGAAAAAGGACCTCAGTACTGTTGCTGCAAAAACTATGCGCATATCCATGAGAACCTGACCTTCGAAGAAGAAGATAACAAGAAGGGAGTACAACAATGTAGTCACATATCAGACAGCCGCTGTTAGCAGAGCTGGATCATGAGTCTGGTGAGGCTCGCTGCATGCACTGGCCACACGTGCAGCGACTCTAGCCTGTACTTCTCCACTCAATCTGGTGCAGGATATAAGGGGGCTGTCTCGGGCCGGAGAGGGAGAGAGAGACATGAGCACACTTTGAAGATACAGGGGACACCCTGAACAAGCGCTGTGCCTTGCCTTCCCACTGCCGTACCGATGTAGCTCCTCGTTATCCTGCTGCTCATCGGTGCTACTACGGTCTATAGGTTGGTAGGACTCTCTGAAGTAACTTTTGGGACATTTGGGAACTGCTTAGCAAGGCTTCGCAATAAAGCTGAATTCACTGCTTTTTTTCCTCTGTAGCAAGGCTTCACAATAAAGCAGAGTTAACCTTTTTTTTTCCTTTGTGTGGGCTATGGTTTGTACTTTGGAATCTTTAAAAAAGAACGGTTTACACCTTGACAGATTCTTATTGATGCAGAAAAAATGCTGCTATTCACTGACTTGTGTGTGGGAAAAAGGTCCAAATTCTCTGGCCGTATCCCTCTGTGTATTTCTATTAACATGTGCAACTGAGAGGAAAAACTCCCAGTATTGCAATAATAGATACATTGAATTGCACATACCTACAATAAACACAGCATCTCCATAACACTCTACAGAAAGCAATATAACCTTTTCCATTAACCTGTCTCCTCCTTGCATGCACAAGGAGAGAAGGTGGGTTTTGCAGGCTCTCTGGAGGTCCGAAGTCTGGGACACCAGTGAAGGAGTGAGTCCAAGGTCAGTGACGGGGTGCAGAGAGGCACTTGCTAGCACTCTTCCTCTCTTGACTTGAGCTTGAATCTTCAGTTGTCCAAACCATGCATGGTTTCCACCAGCCTACACGCTCCCTGTCCTTTCTGGGCTGCCAGAGGAGCTGATGAGTGCCAGGGAAGGAGCTACTGAGATATGCAGCCAGAACTGTGAAATCTGAAGTGCTCCTGTGCCCACCGATACAGATGTAGAAACACTCATATAGGCACAGAGCCTTAAATAACCAGGTCCCTCAAAGGTTTGTGCATTAACACTGGCCAGCTGGATTCTGCTGTGCATTCACACTTCTCCATGAGATTTGCCACGTAGTGAGGGAGTGACATGCTGAGAAACAGCCTCTGTGTCAGGGTGGTTTGCCCTCTGAAGGGACTCTGAAATTCCAAGAAATCTGTGTTTTAGTAAAGGCTATTATGAAAGGGAGATCAAATTTGCAAAATGAAATTGAAGGAAGGAAGAAATACTTTTAGGGCTGTACAACTCCAAAAAAAAAGTCAGAAAAACATAACCAAACGTAAAGATTCCTGGTCAGATTTTCAAAATCTGTAAAGCAATAACAGGCATTCAACCCAGTGCACGGACAACATAGATCAGGAATATTACAATGTGTTACATCTGTGCCATACAGCTTTGTTGATAGTAACACTTGGGTCTACCTTTTTGGCTCCACCTTTTTGGCTCCTGAGCTGCTGCTGTTACCACTTCACCATCTGAACTGCATAGAATCATAGAATCGTCTGGGTTGGAAGGGACCTTTAAGATTATCGAGTCCAGTCATCAACTTAACACTGACAAAACCCATCACTAAACCATGTCCCTAAGCACCACGTCTACCCGTCTTTTAAATACCTCCAGTGTCCTGGTTTGAGGTAAAACAGAACCAACTTTCTGTTCAGTAATTTTATTTCTTAGCTAGGCCTCTTCTAACTCTCTGAAATTAACAGCACGTTGTGTTGAAAAAGGTTCGTTTTTCAGAGTGATAAGACAAATGTTTACAATTAGTGCCAATGAATGGTATGCAGAGAGGCTCTTGCTTATACTTATTGCTGTAACAACCAAGGTCAGCTAATTTCGTTATTTGCCCCGTTGGAAGGTCGGAAGCATAAAAGCGTAGAGGGGTCCCACCTGCAGGGAGGAGCAGACAGGACAGGTGACCCAAAACTGACCAACAGGGTATTCCATCCCATCTGCCCCATGCTCAGTATAAAAGATGAGGGATCAAAGGGGCAACGCTCTTTCTTCAATGGCCAAAGTCCGAGGAGGACCCTGTCTGTTCATCTGCCTTTGATCCCGATCCGTGTGTTCATGACTCCATCTGTGGAATCCAATTCCCACCCGTCGCTGAGTCCAGCCTGGGTCTTCCCCAGTGCCTGCCGGTGACATCATCCTGGGAGCTTAATATGGTTTTGTATATACCATATATATTTAATTATTTTCCTTTTTATTCTATTATTAATATTTCATTAAAGTAGTTTAGTTTCTTGTAAACTTGTAAATCTCTTTATCTCTCCTCCTCCTCTCTGTGTACGAGAGGTTGGGGGGCAGCATCTGTTGCCAGCCATTGGCCAATTTGGCCAAAACCACGACACTCCAGGCATGGTGATTCAACCACTTCCCTGGGCAGCCTGTTCCAATGTTTGATGATACTTTCAATGTAAAAAGTTTTCCTAATATCCAGTCTAAACCTTCCCTGGTGTAACTTGAGGACGTTTCCTCTTGTCCTATCACTTGTTACTTGGGAGAAGAGACCGACCCCCCCACCTCCCTACAACCTCCTCTCAGGTAGTCGTAGAGAATGATAAGGTCTCCCCTCAGCCTCCTCTTCTCCAGGCTAAACAATCCCAGCTCCCTCAGCTGCTCCTCATAAGACTTGGTCTCCAGACCCCTCACCAGCCTTGTTGCCCTTCTCTGAACACACTCCAGCACCTCAATGTCTGTCTTGTAGTGAGAGGCCCAAAACTGGACACAGCACTCGAGGTTGGGCCTCACCAGTACTGAGTACAGGGGGACGATCACTCCCCTAGTCCTGCTCACCACACTGTTCCTGATGCAGGCCAGGATGCTGTTGGCCTTCTTGGCCACCTGGGCACACTGCTGGCTCATATTCAGCCAGCAGTCGACCAGCACCCCCAGGTCCTTTTCTGCCAGGCAGCTTGCCAGCCACTCTTCCCCAAGCCTGTAGCGCTGCATGGGGTTGTTGTGACCCAAGTGCAGGACCCGGCACTTGGCCTTGTTGATCCTCGTACCATTGGCCTCGGCCCATCGATCCAGCCTGTCCACATCCCTCTGCAAAGGCTTTCTACCCTCAAGCAGATGAACACTCCCACCTAACTTGGTGTCGTCTGCAAACTTACTGAGGGTACACTCGATCCCCTCATCCAGATCATTGATAAAGATATTAAAGAGAACTGGCCCCAATACTGAGCCCTGGGGAACACCACTCATGGCCAGCTGCCAACTGGATTTAACTCCATTCACCACCACTCTCTGGGCCCAGCCTTCCAGATGGTTTTCTACCCAGCCAAGAGTACTCCCGTCCAAGCCATGGGTAGCCAGTTTCTTCAGGAGAATGCTGTGGGAAACAGTGTCGAAGGCTTTACTAAAGTCCAGGTAAACAACATCCACAGCCTTTCCCTCATCCACTAAGCAGGTCAACTTGTCATAGAAGGCCGTAGGTGTTTGAATTTAACTCAGAGGAGGGCTGTCAGAGTCGTGCGTTGTTTCTGAGTTTAACAGCCTGCACAGTTCACGTCAGAATTTTCTTTTTCTTTTTTTGTTTGTTGGGGTTTTGGGTGGGTTTTTTTGCTGCCCAAAACAACTTAGTGCTGATCTTAAAATTGTACAAATTTCTTAAATGCCACATGCTCTGAATTAAGCAAATACAAGGAAAGTTAGATTTTCATTTGTTTTTCTTTTTTCTACTAAAGCACATAAAATAAGCTACAGATGGTTTGTTTTCAGCTTTTAAAAATCCTGACAATAACAATTATAAGCTCACTGAAAAATAGCAGTGGCTGAATCTTACCTGTAGAGTCCAAAAGTCTCTGGGAACACTCGCAATCTTTTTCTTTTTGCATCAACCCTCAAAAATTTGCCAAAGTTTTATCAGATAAGATGGCAATATGTTGGGTTTTGGGACCTTTGAACTTTTTTGGTGAGTGCTGATAGCAGATTAATACCTCTGAAGGCTGCTCTGAAATTCCTTAAATTCCCCAGGAATATAGTGTCTATATCATAGGCCTCGGCAGCAATTTTAGCTGCCCACAGCGATGCAGGACAAGGATGCAGAGCTGGAGGAGCTGGGCTGGGGGAGGCCCTTACACAAAGCTAATCATCTGTAGGGCTGAGGATAAGAGGATTTGTTTCCATGTTCAGGCCATAACTAAGCAAGGAAATGTGGTAGCATGTTGTGATGGGGGTATTTTTCAGCTTCTACTACAAGAAAATAGGACCAAAATATTTTGTTTTACTAGTGAAGCTTTATTGATTTACAGCACTTTGGTAAAAAAATGAAAAGACAATGATGCAAATGGAGGCTCATCTATTTTGCGTTCCATTGGTGTCTGGAAATTTTGGTTTTAAGCATTGCAAGCTAAAGGGAGATCATCAAAAGTTCCTATTTTAGAAAAGAAAGAAGTCAAATCTCTGTGTCTAATCATTTTTCCTCATCAGTCTTGTCTGTGACTGCGATGACATTTTAAGTATGACAAATGCATTCTGCCCTTGTTATAAGACTCTCTGCTATGATAGACTTTGATATAAATCTGTTCTATCATGCTTCCCTGTGCCATTAAAACTCATGACACCCCTTGTTACATCATTGTTTACAATATTCCATAGTAACCTGCAGATATTGCTGTAAAGAGATATGTTTACTGTTATTTTCATGTTTTCCCAGATTGCAGACATAATGTGATTCTGGTCTCTAAATATTTAAATTTTAAAAAGCAGCTTTCGATTTTATTTTAAATGATTGAATATTACTTAATTTTTCCAGTCAGATTCTTCACACAATTCCAAAAGCCTAAAATAAAATTTATAAAACCGTTGGGAGTGAATGGCAGGAACATTCTTAACCACCTCATAATTTACAAAGCTCGGTCATTTAGATCTTGATTGTGCCAACTTTACCTGTGTCCCACATGTAAGTAATCTAACCTGAAGCACATGAGGAAGTGTCAGGGCTGTACCTCCATTCCCTTTACATTCCCTTTTGAAAATCAGGCTCTTGGCAGTATCTCCCACCCACGTGCTTCTCATTCAGCTACAAATTCTAAAGCCCACTTTTATATCTTCTTATATACTTAGCCCAAATAAGATCAAGATACAAATAAGGAACCTGAATAAGATCCAGGAGAAAAAAAGAGACAATAAATACATTTTTGTCTACTTTGAAAACCTGTCCCTAAAAATTTTGTTGGACTGACAAATCTTTTTTTAAATGTGAATTTCAGGCTTTAGTATGGGAGGGAAAGAAAACGGGTGCCCCCAAACCCACTGTGCATGAGAACAGAAATAAGAATTTTAAAAGGCTGGGGGAAATCTGTTTTCATTAGTCCTGCCTTTTTTTTTTTTTCTTGGGGAGAAAGCAGGGAAATATTTCTGCTGATTCTTCATTTCCTCTTCCCTTTCCGTAGCTGGCGACTGGAAAAAGATGAGGAGCAGAGAGTGTAATTTTTCAGGAAAACAAATTTTATTTCGTTTAAGATTGACATCTTCTTGCAAAATGTTCTCCACATGCCAGAGTTCAGTGTTGGCTGGCTGTAGCACAGGCGTATGAAGAAAGTTAAAGAAGCAGCGCAGTCACTGTGCAGCATTTCTCAGCCCTCTCCAAGCCTGAGGGTATCTTTCTGAGGTAAACCACTGGCCACCCAATGGGATGTTCTTTATAACCAAATGCAAATTAATTTCATGTTTCAAATGCTGTCACGTTCCACTTTGATTTTCCCTTTTGTTTTAAGGGGGAGGGGATCATCCATGCAGAGGTTGCATAAGCAGGCTTTTTCAAACACAGATGTGATGGATAAGGCATGGCCACCCTTCAGAAGTATATCTACCATCTGTATCTCAGCTGACCTCAGCCAGGGGCTTGGAGGTGCCCGAAGCCTCACTCCATGGTGAAGAAGCGCACCCTTGTCTCCCCCTTTGTCGTGGTTTTGGCCGGATTGGCCAATCAGAACGACAGATGGCCCTCCCCCCCCCCTCCTCAGAGAGGAGAGGAAGAGATAAGGAGATTTATGAATTTAGAAAAAGAACTAAACTAATGAAAATAATAATAAATAAGGAAATAGTAAATAATAATAGAATAATAAAAATTAAAGAAAAAAGTATACAATATATACAAAACCGTATCCAGCTCCCAGGATGACGATCGCGTCACCAGCAGACACAGGGAAAGTCCCAGACTGGAGTCAGTGATGGACAGGAGCTGAATTCCGGAACTAGAGTCAGGAGTACTTGGATCGGGATCAAAGGCAGATGAACAGACAGGGTCCTCCTCAGACGTCGGCCATTGAAGAAAGGGAGAGCGAGCCCCTTGCCCCTTTGATCCCTTAGCTTTTATACTGAGCGTGATGCAGATGGGATGGAATACCCTGTTGGTCAGTTTTGGGTCACTCATCCTGTCCGCTCTTCCCTGCAGGTGGGACCCCTCTACGCTTCTCCGCTTCTGACCCTCTAACGGGGCAAATAAATAGCAAAGTTAGCTGACCTTGGTTGTTATAGCAATAAGTATTAAGCAAGAGCCTCTGTGCATACCATTCCTTGGTATAATCAGGTCTTATCACTCTGAGAGTGAACAGTTTCTGAACAATATGCTGTTAATTTTCAGAGTTTAGTCAGAAGAGGCCCAGCTAAAAAGTAAAATTACAAAACAGAAAATTGATTCTGTTTTACGTCAAACCAGGACGCCCTTCTTGAGGTATCAAGCCAGCTCCTCAGAGAGACAGCACAGACCTGGTTTTCTCCTGTTTCATCTTTCTCATATGACTATGATTTTCAATTAAGTGATCAACATAATGGTGCAGGAGTTCACCCCAGGACCAAGCAAGCTCCATAAACTCCCTGTTATGTGATGGGTCTGAAGAAGGGTAAAAAAAGTCTCTTTTAGATAAAACATGGAGAGGACAGTGCACAAATGGAAATGAAGTGCTGGTAAAGGCACATGAAAGGTGGGATCTGTGCATGTTGTAGACAAAATGACTTACAGGCATGCTGTGACCTGTAAGCAGCATCAACCTCAGCCAGAGCTACGTGACTGTGCTGTACAAAGCAATACATGTGGTACATAACACCTGCTCACTTTGCTTGGGATGAGGTGCTCTTCAGAGCTGCTGTGGCTGATCCCCCAGCTGCTAAAAAGTATGTATAACAATTCATCCAATTTCATACACTAGAAACTAGCAGTTTTTTCAAAGGAAATTGGTCTGCTGTCACTCAAAATCTGTACAGTGCTTATGATCGCATAGTATCTCATAAACAACTCATTCTAATGTGAGTTCTATATGTTGGAAATGACGTATTAAACCTAATTCACAGTGGATCCTTTAAAAATTGGGACAAGCATTTAGCATAAGCTACCTGGTTAGTTAACACCAGGGGATCCATCAATCGAGCTGGTCCTGCTCAATCAGACCTTTTACACACAGTAGAAGGGGATAAATTCCCTGTGGTGCATGAAAGGAACATGCTAGGGAAAAACTGGTTGTTTTTTTCCTGTCTCAGGCAAAGACAAACCCATTTGTGGGACTGTGTTTGCTCAAGGACCTGGATGTACTTGGTGGGTGATGCTGGAGAATGGAGAAATTCAATGTGTACCTCAAGGAAATTTAACCCTTGGTGAGAATACTCAATCCTGAGTCTGCTATAATAGATGAAAGTCTATAATTATGAACTAAATGGACTTTTGTGTCTAAAGATAAATCATAAATGACTGATCTGTGTATATATATGTACATGTATGTGTATATATTGTATGGATAAGAAGTATTAGTGATCTGAGCATGATGCAAATGGTATGGAATAAGGGGTGGAAGGTCATGGTTTGAGGTGAAGCAGGACCAACTTTCTGCTCAGTGAGAGAGGCTCTTGCTCTTACTTATTGCTGTGGCAACCAGGGGCAGCTGACCTGGTTGTTCACGCTGTGGAGGGGTCCCACCTGTGGGGAGGAGTTGACAGGTCAGGTGACCCAAAACTAACCAATAGGGTATTCCATCCTATGTGCATCATGCTTGGTATAAAAGCTGAGGGATCAAAGGGGTTAGGTTGGCTCTTCTCTAATGGTTCTCTTTCTTCTATGAGTGGTGTTTGAGGAGGATTACCCTGTCAGTTTGTCTGCTTTTTGATCCTGGTCAGTATGCTCTAGTTCCCATTTGTCACTGAGTCTAGTCTGGAACTTCCCCAGTGCCTGCCAGTGATATCTCCCTGGGAGCTGTGGCAGTGTGCTTCTTCCCCCGCCCCCAGCTCCTGCTTAAGCCGTAACCATTAGTGGGAGTTGTTATGAGTTGCACCTGGACTTTGGCAAATGGCTGGCAACACAGCCAAAACACTGCCTGGAGTGGAGACCTAGATGTTTTGTTCCCATGGGAATATGACTATAGGTCAATTATCTTACTCTATAAATAGTGAACAGCCTAAGGGCCCCTTTGAGCTCTCCTGCATGGCAGCGGGCTGCACAACAGGATCTCCCCTTGAGTGGGGACGCTCGCTTAAGGTTCTACTCCTCGAGGTTGAGAGATTCCTTGCTGCAACAGATTCTCGATAAGTGACTGAGAGCATGCTAAACTTTGAAATCTTAGTTAGGTGATATAAAGGATTGATTGTGCATATATAATTGTTTAGACATAAACCATTGACTAAGTGTGGGACTAGGATTGGATCCAGCCGCACCTCGACTCCTCTCTGAGAAGGAGTTTAGAAAGCAAGGGGGTCCTTTCTGAACCTCGTGACTCAACGGGAGGGTCTCCCTGACAGCTCTGTCTGACCCTGGCCTCTATGCAGTAAATAATCAAGTGTACCCTTGCCGTTGAATCTCGTAAAACACTGTTGCATTCACTACTAACTTTGTTAAATCACTGTTTTATGTTAATAAATTTCACTATGTCTCTCTTACAAGTGAAGTTAATCACTCCACCCGCGACAGGAGCTTGATATGGTTTTTTTGTATATTTGTATATATTGTATCTATTTTGTTATTTCCTTTTTTATTTTATTATTAATATTTCATTAAATTATTCTAGGGTTTTTTTAGCTCATAACTCTCTTTATCTTTCTACTTCCTCTCCTTGGAGCGAGAGGTGGGGGAGAGTATCTGTTGTCTTGTCATTGGCCAACCTGGATGAAAGCATGACAATGTCCAAGGGCTGTCTGCTGCAGCCACCCACCTCTCCCAGCCAGAAACCTCCCCGGCCTACAGTGGCACTGGGCAGCACAGCTTTCCCTCAGCTGAAGCCATCCAGAGCATTTATTTGATCAGTGTCTTGCTGCTGAGAGCTGCCATGCCCTCAGAACCCCCAGTCTGTGCCAGGGACTCAGAAACATATGTTTCTCCTTGGTGTTGTACAGTGGAGTTGACACATCTGCTTCACCTGCAGCTGCTTGCATTGCAGCATCCTGCAGCTTGGGTATGTTCAACTCCTCCAAGTACCCACCAGAAATGTGAAATGAAAATGGAGCTTGTCAAAGTGTCACTGTGAGACCAGGAACAGGTTCTGCTTTGTGAAATTAAAGGGGTGCCCAAAGGCATCTTGAGCTGATTCTGTCATCAAATCCTGCCTGCCTAGCACATGGTCTCAGGAGGCTGTGCTCCCCTCAGTGCCAGCACTGCTGCCCTCAGCATTGCTGTCTGTAGCTGCAGCTATGATTTATTTTTTCTACAGAGCTTGGGGATGGTGAGTCACTCTGCAAAACAGCAGAGGAGTGAGAGAGGCCAGGCCCATGCTCAGGTATGCCCAGGTAAATCTGGGAGTTCTCCACTGCTTTCAGGCAGCTCCCCTGGCAGACAGAAGCCACCATTTCTGTAGCCTGCAATAGGGAATAGGCAACTGTCCCACAGTCAGCCCCTCTCCAGGGGCCACTGGGTGCACAGAGTGCTCAGGTGTGAATCATTCTTGCCTCATCAGCAGGAAACTGGAAGCCGCTGGGACAGAGATAGTGACAGAGAGAGACATTGTGGTCTGCTGAATTTCCAGAGGCTCTGCGTGCAGCAGCACAGAGCTCCCACACCTCTCTGTGGTGGCCTCTGCAGGGCTTTGCTCTCTGGAAGGGGAAGACGGGTGGGTCGCTGTACTGCTGTTGCAGTGAGCTATGCTCGGGCACCACCCAGGAGCAAGACATGCTGTCAGGCAACTCCTAAGGAGGAAGGTTCCCCTGACCCGGAGTGACCCCAAGGTCTCCATCACCCCCTTGTCACCCTCCACATCACAGCAGGTGCACAGAGAGGTAGGGAACAGTCTGGTCCTGCACCCTGGGGATCCTGTCTTGCTCTTAAGCCCATCTAAACAGCCAGGAGGCCTGGAGGGAGGAAACCCAGGCACTGAGTGGGGAGTGGCCTGAATTTGAACCTCAGCACTACAGGCAGTGAGGACACAGTCAGTTCCAGCCATGTGGCACAACAAAATCAAGCGCATGCTTGGGCACAGCTAACAAAAGACAGTAGAGATTTTACCTGTAGGATCATTGCACTGGAAGCACCTCTCAAGGTGCCTTCAAAATTATGGCAGAAGATGTTTGGAGTTCCCAGGGAGCAAAGATGATAGGAATCACTTTCTTTCCTGTCTCAGTTGTGTAGAGTACATGCATTACGCAGCTGCTACTTTACCCCATAAGATCAGACCTACCAAGACATTTAGATACTAACTTCCTACTGAGTTCAATGTCAAGTTGTATATGCAAACAAGCTTGACTCCGAAATTCCCCTTTGGGTCTCACTTTTAGCTTTGGACATTCTCCATTTGCTTCAGCCTTGCATATCTGGAAATATTTTAAATAAAGACTCAGAGGAAGAAAAAACTTTGGATACAATTGGCCAATTGTGAAGTTCTTCCACACAGGCACACATGTACCCTAGAGGTAATCGGTTGCAACGCTGTAGGGTGAAATCCAGCCCTGGATTATTTTAGCGCTACATATGGTAGTCAGTGATGATTAAATTAGCCAATGCTATTTAAAAATCCAGCTGTACGTGCTTGACATTGAATATCTGCATAGTGAAGACCACAGGCTGTCTATTCAGTGTGCAAAGCAATATCCTTTGTATTCCTTCTAAATTTATTGCTTTTAATGTCATAGAGACCTATTGTTCTCATACTGTGGGATAGGATCAGAAAGGAGGAGATGATGAGTTCTCGCTGTGCCCTTCAGAATTTGGAATATCTCCCTCAAATGCTTTTTAACTCTCCTCCTTGTTCAGCTGGAGAAAGGCTTCTCTGGCCAGGGCTTTTGCAATTTCTCATCCTATAGGACATTTCTAAGCAGACCAGTTCTTTTTCCTTAGTAGATCTTGCTGTACCTTTAAAGCGGGATTAAGTGGCTCCCAGGTCTTATTACCACTCAAAGGAGAAGTGCTAGAGGCAAATTCAGGTAAACAAAGCAGCACAGCAAGAGTGAGCCCCTAGCTCTCCTCCAAGCAGTGCTGCCACAAGAGCAAGGCCATGCATCACATCTGTGCAGCACTGGAAGAGAGAGACCCCCCAGGTAGCTCAAAGCAAGCTTTGGCACCAGAAGTGCCAGGGATGCTGCTCTTCCTGGGCTAACTTAACCAAGGCTAGGCAATTCATTGCACTCGCACTGTACTGCACATACATTATTTTCCATTATCTGTTAGACCAACAGAGATTACCCTCCGCTAAATAATAAGTCACAATAGGAGGTAAGCTTCCCCCATCGTACTGTACCAATGCCAATGTCCTGGTTTGAGGTAAAACAGAACCAATGTTCTGTTCAGTAATTTTACTTTCCAGCTAAACCTATTCTAACTAACTGAACTCTCCGAAATTAACAGCATGTTGTTCAGACACTGTTCGCTCCCAGAGAGATAAGACCTGATTGTTTCTAATTTATGCCAAGGAATGATATGCAGAGAGGCTCTTGCTTATACTCGTTGCTATAACAACCAATGCCAGCTAACTTTGCTATTTGCCCCATTGGAGGGTCATAAGTGGAAGAGCATAGAGGGATTGCACCTGTGGGGAGGAGTGGACAGGACAGGTGACCCAAAACTGACCAACAGGGTATTCCATCCCATCTGTCTCATGCTCAGTATAAAAGCTGACGGATCAAAGGGTCATGTCTCTTTCTTCAATGGCCGGTGTCTTTACAATGAGGGTGGCGAGACACTGGAACAGGTTGCCCAGAGAGGTGGTGGAGGCCCCATCCCTGGAAACATTCAAGGCCAGGCTTGATGAGGCTCTGAGCAATCTGATCTAGTTGAAGATGTCCCTGCTTACTGCAGGGGGGGTTGGACTAGATGACCTTTAAAGGTCCCTTCCAACCCAACAGATTCTATGATTCTATGACTCTATGACACCAACAATTGGACCGGATACCTTAAGCGCCTAGTGTAGTCTAAGCAGAGACTCAGGCTGTAGTTCATATGAACAAATTTATGCTTGTGCTTCCAGATTGGATGAGTCATGCTCCCAGAAGGCCCACTCACCTCCCCTGGTCATGCATGAGCTCTGGGTGAGCAACACAGAGAGAGGCATCTGCACTGGTGATGTCAAAGTTTGGGAAACTGTAGGCAGCTGAGAAGTTGCCAACTCCCTCAGCTCTATTTAGGACAATCTGAGTTAGAAACGTAATTCATATTGCCTAAAATAGAGACCAGAAACTCCTTCAGAGAGATAGAAATTCAAAGGGACTCTCCTGAAGACCTGGGGGTTTTAATCTGGAGTGGGTGGGGTCAGAAACAATCTCAGAGGGTACATTGTACTGTAGTAAGAAACCGCCATTTTCCCTTCCTTATTGGTAGTGTCCCTTACTATCTTCCTGCTTGTCCAGTCTAAACCAAAAAGATGTTTCAGTCCAATCTTCTAAATTTCCACAGAAGGTTTTAATACAAAACCAAGGAGAACCAAGTCCTAAAATCCTTTTCATATATCTTCTGACAAAACAAGTAAATAAAATCTCATCGTCTGGTTAAGCAGATTAATGGTGGAAAACATAGATGATGGTAGGCAAAACGTGCCTCTTTCAAATGCTCTCTATAAGGTCATTCCTGTAATCAAAAGAAAACTAATCCTCTTGCACTAGATAACGGGCTTAGCTAGCCAGTGATTTTACTACCTCAGAATTGAAAGATGAAAAGTGCCAGACATTTCCAAATGCTTGAAAAGCAATGAGCAGAAAGTACTTGGGAAAAAAAACAAAAACAAAACCTTTTTTTCTCTCTCTTTTTTATTTTTTTAAAGAAGGAAAGTAGTTCCTGAGGGAACAAGGATACTTTTCCATCTAGACTTCCACTATCACCTGTTGTATGCTGGTCTGACATTCAGGGATTGAGCCAGCCTTTGCCAGCAGCCACCTGACAAGTGTTATGAAGGGGCGACTGTGCAAAAGGCGATGTGCAGGATATAAACTGGCCATTTTCAAAAGACCTCCTTTCTGTTGCAGTGGTGCCTGCCTTGGCTGTAGTGGAGCAGAACAGTGCAATTGAAGAAATTCTGATTTAGGCTGCAAAAATTTCCAAACTGTCCCAAAGCTAGGCAGATGCCCGCAAATTTTCCTGCAGGGGATTTTCACATAGTTTAATTGACCAGGAAATATAAAGGACAAACATCCTTCTCATTAAAAAGAAAAAATGGTTGACTAAATTGAAGAAGTGACTCAGAGTAATTCCATCTGACTTCCTTTGTGAACTCTGTCACCTCTATGAAATGGAAAGTTCAAGACTGAAGCATTCAAATGCAGATTTAGGGCAGAAATATATTTTCTAGTGTTTGAAAATTATAGTCAGCCCCTCTCATTAGGTTTGCTCAGGCAGCACTCCTTCACTCACTCCCCCCCATACACATATTTATGCCATCACCTCCACCACTGCCATTTCACTACTGTTGGGTTTCCTAAACCCAGCCCACACTGGCCAGGATGCCGTGGTGCTGGGTTGGTGCTGACCAGACAGAGATAAGCAGTTTAACAGGAACAGCAGTGTAGGAGCCTAGACTGAGGTTCCAAGCATGAGTCTATATAGCAGACAGCACTGTCATGATAGATCCTATAAACACACCTGAGGGCAGGTCATTTAGCCAAGCCAGGTCAGGTATTATTGCAAGCAGGGTAACAACAATGCCAAAATGCATTTTTTGCATTTTTATGAAGCTTTCTGTACTGACCATATGTTGTTTTTCATTAGGTCCCCAGATATCATTTGAATGTGACTATAAAATATAAAGCCAGATTGTAGTTGGTTCCTGCCCCATGACTCTGATTCAGCGACACTCATACAAACACAGAGACAACACTAACTAATGACATTTTACCATATGCATGGTCATGAAGAACAAAGCAGAATCTAGCCTGTATAAATTGCTTCTTAAAAAGCATCTTATTGCCAAAGTTGGAACATAGCTGACAGGTCTATGTGGTAGCACTCTTGGCTGGAGTGGTAGCAGTAGGTGCAAAGATATGGGATGTGGGTGAACAGGCCAGCAGTATCACTGGATACTCAAGGCTTCTGGGCATCCTGGGCTTGTTCATACTGTACAAACGCAGTTTTGTCACTCCCTAACTCTCTCTGTGCTGATTAGGAGATGCACAAACCGTTGCACTCGATTTGTAGTTGTAGATATATCATAAACCTAGTCCTGTACTTCTCTTTCCTCAACTCTTACCAAAATAAGGCCTGCGTGGCTGGCACTAACAGGTATGTTGTTTTCTGCATGGTTTCAGGACAACTGAAACCACGTGAGGCAGTGAGGCAATTTCACAGTGTAGCTGGCTGCTGTGGTCTTAAATCATGCAATGCCTCCTTTGCTGCTGAGTTCAAGTCAACTGAGTTCATAAAAGGTGAGTAGGTATCTAAGTATATGCATAAAGGCAAATGGGAAAAGCCAAAATAGGTTATAAATGCTCTCGTCCTTATACAAAAATTAGTCTTCAGGGCACTTTCATTACTCAACTCTGGAAGTATGAGAGCTCCCATGTTAGAAAAGAGATTAAATGACTTGCCCTAACAGTCACATACAGCAGAGGTGGGGTCAGGATTACAGAGCCGGGTCCCCATATCACCAGCCCACCAGCAGGCTGGTAGGCCATATTGACACTATAATTATACATTCGCCTTTTGCCCCTAGAGATTTTCGCTAGAGCAAGATAATTAAGCTCTCCTTCATAGAATCATAGAATAGTTTGGGCTGGAAGGGACCTTTAAAGATCATCTAGCCCAACCCCCCTGCAATGAGCAGGGACATCTTCAACTAGATCAGGTTGCTCAGAGCCCCGTCCAACCTGACCTTGAATGTTTCCAGGGATGGGGCATCTACCACCTCTCTGGGCAACCTGTTCCAGTGTTTCACCACCCTCATCGTAAAAAATTTCTTCCTTATATCTAGTCTGAATCTACCCTCTTTTAGTTTAAAACCATTACCCCTTGTCCTATTGCAACAGGCCCAGCTAAAAATTTTGTCCCTGTCTTTCTTCTAAGCCCCCTTTAAGTACTGAAAGGCCGCAATAAGGTCTCCTTGGAGCCTTCTCTTCTCCAGGCTGAACAACCCCAACTCTCTCAGCCTGTCCTCATAACATAGGCGTTCCATCCCTCTGATCATTTTTGTGGTCCTCCTCTGGACCCACTCCAACAGGTCCATGTCTGTCTTCTTCCTGTGCTGGAGGCTCCAGAGCTGGACACAGTACTCCAGGTGGGGTCTCACCAGAGCAGAGTAGAGGAGCAGAATCGCCTCCCTTGACCTGCTGGCCACACTTCTTTTGATCCAGTCCAGGATACGATTGGCCTTCTGGGCTGCGAGCACACATTGTCAGTTCACATCCAGCTTTTCAACCACCAGCACCCCCAAGTTCTTCTCCTCAGGGCTGCTCTCAATCCCTTCATCCTCTGTCCTGTATTGGTAATGGAGGTTGCCCTGGCCCAGGTGCAGGACCTTGCACTTGGCCCTGTTGAACCTCATGAGGTTCACATGGGCCCGCTTCTCAAGCTTGTCCAGGTCCCTCTGGATGTCATCCCATCCCTCAGGTGTGTCGACCACACCACTCAGCTTGCTGTTGTCTCCAAACTTGCTGAGGGTGCACTCAATCCCACCGTCCATGTCACCAACAAAGATGTTAAACAGCACTGGTCCCGGTACCGACCCCTGAGGAACGCCGCTTGTCACTGGTCTCCACTTGGACATTGAGCCGTTGACTGCAACTTTTTGAGTGCAGCCATCCAGCCAATTCCTTATCCACTGAGTGGTTCATCCATCAAATCCATGTCTCTCCAATTTAGAGACAAGGATGTTGTGCAGGACAGCGTCAAATGCCTTGCACAAGTCCAGGTAGATGATGTCAGTTGTTCTTCCCTTATCCACAAATGCTCTAACACCATCATAGAAGGCCACCAAATTTGTCAGGCACGATTTGCCCTTAGTGAAGCCATGTTGGCTGTCACCAATCACCTCCTTATTTTCCATGTGCCTTAACAGAGTTTCTAGGAGGATCTGCTCCATGATCTTGCCGGGCACAGAGGTGTAAACCTCAAATTTACAAGAGCCAGCTGAGGTTACATATTAATCCTTGGTTGCTTAAGCTGAGATTGTTTGATTAGAGCAGATCAGCTCTCTGTCACAAAGAGACCATAGCAGTCAAAATCATGCTGGTGGCAGAGGAGGAGGGCTGCAGTGCACTGAGCAGGACCCTAGGGCAAACATGAACTACCTCACTGGTCATTTTTTAAAGATTCTGGTTTCCAGCGCAAACACTCTTGAAGTGACTCTGCTGCTCAGGATATGTCC
This sequence comes from Rissa tridactyla, assembly GCF_028500815.1. NCBI lineage: Eukaryota > Metazoa > Chordata > Aves > Charadriiformes > Laridae > Rissa > Rissa tridactyla. The sequence continues at coordinate 27,300,626 of NC_071496.1, forward strand.
TTGTGAATGCCTCCATAGGCTAATGTGAGAGGTTGCAATACAGGTTTCCTTTCCTAGGAGAACAGGTTCTGGCCCAGAGACCCCCTGCCCTGATCGGGATGGGGCCTCCGAAAGATCTCTGGTCCCATGCAGAGCCCAGACCAGGGCTGGGCCTGGAGGTATTTTGAAAGCATGTGAGGTCCAACTTCAATGATATGACATTTGTTAGATGAAGACACAGCCTTCACATGAAGGGGTATGCATTGCCACGTTATGGCTATAGGGTGATGTGGCCACGCAGGCAGCCAAGCCAGATCCTGCCCCGTATGGGCTGCTGCCATCCCCTCCAGCCCCAGAAACCATCTTGGCTTTCCCCCAGCTGTAGACCCAGCCCCCCTGTCTTCATCCTGTCTCTGAAGGGCAGAGCCAGCTGCCAGCAGCAGCTCCAGCCCTCACCCTGAAAGGATGCGCAAAGGGTGCAGGGGCACAGCCTCAAGGGCAGCTGCACACCTGGGAATCATCATGGTCTCCTGGCTGCAAGGGGACAGTGAGACCCTCCAGGACATCTCACCGCTTTACCAGGGGATTGGGGTCAAGGTGGGTGTGGGCCCCCAGCAGGGTTACTCAGAGGTGCCCTGCTTGGAAATAAACCCTGTGGCAGTTCCCTGCATCCTGGTCCACTGGCTCATGCACTACAGGAGCACTGAGCAGCAGGCGAGCCCTGCTGCTCTGACAGCATGGTTATTAATAAAAGACAGGAAAACTAGCTGAGATGATAGTTTATAAACTTCACAGGCCCAAATCTGGCTCACATTACTCAGGGGAGTAATTCCACCAGGGACCAAGGAGTTGCGTTGGCTGAAGCCCAAGGTGAGCTTAGCACAAATACTGCTTAACTTTTCCATGAGACATTGGTGAGTCTAATAAATCCCTGCATAACACCTTAATTAAACAGGATTTTACTATAATATGCTATATATGCTTTATGCCTCACCTGCATAAACAGCCATGTTAACACTATAAATTACAGCATTCGTATTAACGTATTGCAGGCACCTCAACCAAGGCGAAATGCTTAATGGCTTTCAGCAAGCACCCAAATTGCAAGAAAGTGTGGAATGAGAGAAGCTCCTCTAGTAACTGACACAGACTGCAAAGTACTGTAAGCCTTAGAAAATTATTCTTAAAAAAAAAAAAAAAGAAAAAAAAGAAGAAAAGATCTAAACCCCCAAAGTTTTGCATATTGCAGTATTAGTGCTAGACTTCAAGGCTTTGTAACGGAAATTGGCTCTGATTTTTGAGATATGCGTTACATCATAGTCTTCTTTTAGGGCATTATGTCATTCCTGCTCAGATGCATTATCTCGGCTTGGCCCAGCATTAGTGATTTTTGCAGGCCTACTGCAGTGTTCCCAAAGCACTGATGGGAGCCACAGACTGAAATTTGAAATGTTTATCTTTTATAAAGCTGAAAAAGAGGAAAGATGTTAACATCAGGCATCACTGACTTCCTTAACCCTCTTCTGACTCTGCTTCTTACTGGGGTTTGGTTTTGATGTCTTTGAACATGCTGTACAAATGAGGTAACCTTTAAAAACTCTCATTAGAGGGGGCATAATACAGTGTTTCTTCCTACTCTCCAAGTACCCTTGCAGCTGCCTGAATAACACCCCCCCCCGCAGTCTTTACAAGATGTCAACATGAATCAGATTGTACCTACGTGTACTGACAAGCTATATTCCACAGACGAGGCTAGAACATATATTAAGAATGAAAGGGGAAGGCAGTGAACAACTTTATGTGAATCAACTCTTATTAATATTTTTATATAGTATTGAGCAACCCTGATATTTTATTTTTGAGCACGTACAGAGATCATGCACAAACAGATGGATCCTCACATCCTGATCCTTTTGAGGACACAAAAGCAGAATTCCAGGAGGCTTATGCTAGAGAGCCATTTTTATGCAGGAACTGAGCAGATATTCTCTCTTCTGAATAGCCATTTTTAATTTCTTAGTTGAGTGACTGGTTTTCCTTCAGATTTGCAGGCACCACTGGAGCCCTAGTACGTGAGCAGACATTTACCTAAAAAGGGAATATTAGTTTTTGCAGTTTCCAAAGGGGTAATCCAATTTCAAAGCCACAAGCTCTAAGTGCAGAGAAAATGCTTGTGGTCTGATCTCTACATACAAGCACTGTGACACTAGCTCTCAATGGTCTGCAACATGTAGCAGCACACCAACGGGCAATATAATATGTATGAAAACGAAGGAGAGAATATATGCAAGGCTTCAGTGGTGGTGCAGAGGGCTGTAAAATATCTTGTATGGTACATCATTTCACTGGAATTTCTGATTTTCAGGACATTGGTTCTAATATTACTGCAGTCATAGTGTTTAATGTCCCCATAGTGTAATTCCAACATCAAAAAAAAAAAAAATCTATGGCTTCTGTCCAGGAAAGTGTACCTCACTGCTTTTGACCAGGCTGATTGTTTTAGGAGCTATGCCTAGATTTGCCTCTCCATACAAATTCACACTTAGAAATGCTGTTACAGATAACAAAAATAGTCTTGAGGGACAGCACATACTATTTTAAAATTTTGCCTCTATCCCTTCCTCTTTTTGTATTTTACAGGTGTGAAGTTGTGATTTAAGATGTCTGCAGGAAGGAGACTTTTGTTTGTGAGAGGCAGACCTCTTGGTAGCTTCTCGTACTAGCCTGTTGATTGAAACTCACTCTTCTTATTTAAGGCCATATCTGCCTGTGCTGTCTCTTTATACAGTTCCTTATCTGGCCAGTATTAATTGATGCTGCTGAGGCTTGCGTTGTACGTCTTTCAAATAAAATTACAATTCAATAGATGGATGTTTAGAATGGGTTCAAATGACACTCTCATTCTGATTATACCATTTCCACTACTGTAAATGGCCTCTCTTTGGAAAACCAGTCACCATTGTTCACTCTAGGAAGCACACCATTCCCCTAGCCACTTCTTAGACAGTACAGCCCCATTACAAAGGCTTTATGACCCTTCTGGGACAAGGCAGTGCAAAACTGAAAGGCAGAAATAACTGTTTCTGAGGATTCCCATGGATGTGTCTCCCTTCTCCTCATGAATGCATCAGGAGGGAAATAGGAAATTGCATGGCTGGATGAAAGGAGAACAAGTCCTCATGTGTACTTGACACCTGCTGTCCCAATCCCCATGTTTGCAAGGTGACTTTCTGGCCCTAGCAGTCTCCTTTCACAGGCAGAAGTTTTATGGTTTCGGGGCCAAGTGCTTTTAATACTTAACATTCCCAAAGGGATGTGCACGGCAAGTCCCCATCCTGCTGCACTTTGCAGTTGTGACAAGGTTTTGCAGGTAACTTCATGTTAGATGTAAAACTGCTACCCACAGGAAGGAAAAAACAGACTGATTTGTTAAATAACCAGTCATGAGAGGTAGAAAAAATGGATTTCCAGATATTTTCACCAAAAATGTACTCATGGGGTTTTTGGCAATGATTCCTTTCACCAAGAAAAGGTGATGATGTGCTGTAATAGCTTACCCAAAGAAAAGGTGCATATCATGACAAGACAGTGAGTTACCCACTACCTGAAGCAGCAACAAAGCAGCCCACAGATGGGTAGGATTACTGGTTCTGAGCCCTCTGAAAGGTCAGGGCCTAGTGTTGCATATAACATGGTGGGAGCTGCTAGATTCACTGAGGTGAAATGCTGTTACAGACTGGTACTTTATATGTCCTGCATAGCTCAGGATGTTAGGCCACAACTCACTGTCAGAGGAGAATACATTGATCTGAGAGATCCACACTTCTGAAAGATGCTTTAGTTAAGGTACCACAGCAAAATGCACTTAAAATTCAGAGCAAGTAAACACAAATACTTTTGCTCTGCACCCAAGGACTAGTAAAACTGCAGTCACAGCATTATAAAATCACAGGAACAAATTCTGCTCCTAATCAACATGGCATAAATCTGGATTATACCTCAGAGTCTAGTGTAGCTACTTCAGATTTATGCAGGTTTAAACGAGAGCATGATTTGGCTAATGGTGCCAAGCAATGGATTAATACAAGAACAAGCTCGCTGGGGGGGGGGGGGGGACGACGACGGGACGGATACGACTCATGCAGGTTTCATACTGGAGACAGCATCCTCCAGGCCACACAAAGAAGCCCCCGCTAATGGGAGGAGCTGGATGATGGCTAGTGCTGGATGGCATCGCCCCAGCAGGAAAGTAGCTCCTATCTGCCAGGGGGATGCAGGGAGGAGGGATGCTCTAACCCACAGCTTCCCTGCAAGTGGAGGTCCTCCCAATCCCCTGCTCCTCTCCCCAGCAGTTCCCTCTGCCCCCACATGCCCTCCTGGCTGTGGGGGGCATGGGTCTGGCCCCATACCCCACAGACCCTTCATGCCTTTCCCTCCCCAGCTACCCATGCCTATGCAAGAGGCAGTCCACAGTGCATGCCTCCCCTCGTGTCTCTGCACACCTGGAGCACCTGAGAGGCCAGCCTGGGGCTTTTCCCTTACCAGCACCCTGTAAAACACTGTGGGCAGCAGGGATCAGTCAGGAGTCCTCTCCAGCACCCAGCCCAAGGTGATGCACAAACTCAGCAGCAACTTCTCGCTGTCAGGGGATGGCAGGCTCCAGACCCTGTGTGTCTTGGGAGCAGGCCCTGCATAAATAACGCTCCTTAGCTGCAAGAAAGACAGTGAGGCCAAAGGTGAACTGTACCAGCTCCTATCAGAACTAGTTAAGTTCCCTGCCTTAAATATTCCTTTGCCTTCTGTCCTTTTCACTCTAACATCCTCAGACATAGTTTATGGAGGGATTCTTTTGATTTTAATTAAATTTAAACTCCTTTTTTTCCCCCCCCAATGTCTGCCTATGTCTGATTCCCCACTGCATGGCTCTGGTTTTACAACTGCATAGCTCAACTGATTTTATTCTTCCCTGAGTTATGAGGCTCACCGGTGAATTTATGTCAGGAGAAGGCTCCAGCATGCTACAGCCCCAGTGAGAAAGCCTTAACTCTCGGGGCTGTAGCTCACAGCTTTTACTCTAGATTAGACAGGGAAGGAGACTTATTGTCAACAAGTGAATCTGCTAAATACCAATCTTTGAAAGAACTGGATCAAGCTTGATAAGTTTCAAAGGAAAAAAAAGCAGCAGAAGTATACCAAAGCTCAAGATTTTTGTGGGTTTTGACATTCAGGGATTTGTTTTAAAAACGCTGCACCATTTTAATTCAATGTTGAAAAAGAAAAAGTTTCTACTCCTTATATTGAAACACTGTTCAAAACTTCAAAACTGATCGAAGTGCCACCCTGTTGTGGTTTGGGCTGAGTTGGCCAACGACAAGACAACAGACACTCTCCCCCACCTCTCACTCCAAGGAGAGGAAGAAGAGAGATAAAGAGATTTATGAGTTTAGAAAGAACTAAACCAATAGCTAAAGAACTAAACAGATGACCTGATAGGGTGCTCCTCAGACAGCAGTCATTGGAGAATGAGAGCCATTGAAGGAGCAATCCATCAAAAAAGAGCCAAAAAGCCAACCTGTCCTCTTTGAGCGCTCAGCTTTTATACTGACCATGGCAGATGGAATGGAATACCCTATTGGTTAGTTTTGGGTCACCTGACCTGTCCACTCCTCCCCACAGGTGCAACCCCTCCACAGGGTAAACAACCAGGTCAACTGCCCCTGGTTGCCGCAGCAACAAGTATAAGCAAGAGCCTCTCCCACTGAGCAGAATGTTGGCTCTCTTCCCCCCAAATCAGGACAAACGTCTATAGAAGAAAAAAAAATATTAGAGAAAATTTTCTCATTCACCTTCTCCTTCAGTACCTTCTGCAACTCGTCATATAGGACTCCACACAGCAGCTTTCCACCTTCGATGTTTTCCTACAATACGACAAGACCCATCAGCAAACAGAGCATACTGTTTCTCATTATCTGAGAGTTTGTTATATGGTGGGGCTTCCTCAGCACGAGTCACCACCTCCTCTGGTGGCATTCCAAAGTCTTTACCTTCAGGCCAGTTTGTGATCACTTCTACGATTCCTGGACTATTGGGGTTAAGGCAACCCACTTATTCCAGGTAGCATCAGTGGCATGATGAGTAGAAGGAACTTTACCCTTGAACATCCAGCCCAGCACTGGTAATCGGGGCACCAGGAGGAGCTGTGCTTCAGTACCAATTACCTCTGAAGCAGCTCTGACTCCTTCATATGCTGCCGGGATTTCTTTCTCAGTTGGGGTATAGCTGGCCTCGGAGCCTTTATAGCCTCAACTTCAGAATCCTAGGGGTCGACCTCGAGTCTCCCCTGGTGCTTTCTGCCAGAGGGTCCAGGTAGGGCCATTGTCCCCGGCTGCAGTGCAGGGCACGTTTTTAATGTCCAGTCCTGTTCAGGCTCATACAAGGGCTACTGCATGCACAATCTCTTGTTTAACTTGCTCAAAGGCCTGTCCTTGCTCAGGACCCCACGTAAACTCATTTTTTTCCGGGTCACTTGATATAGAGGGCTTACAATCAGACTGTAATCTGGGATATGCATCCTCCAAAAACCCACAATGACAGAGAAAGATAGCGTTTCCTTTTTGTTAGTAGGTGGGGACATAGCTGTTATTTTGTTAATCACATCCATTGGGATCTGGCGACGCCCATCTTGCCACTTAATTCCCAAGAACTGGATGTCTCGTGCAGGTCCCTTGACCTTACCTCTTTTTACAGCAAAACCTGCTTTCAGAAGAATCTTGATTATCTTCTTACCTTTCTTGAGAACTTCTTCTGCTGTATTACCCACACAATATCAATGTATTGCAGGTGTTCTGGAGCTCCACCCTTCTCCAGGGCAGTTCGGATCAGCCCATGGCAAAGAGTAGGGCTGTGTTTCCACCCCTGGGGCAGTCGATTCCAGGTGTACTGGACACCTCTCCAGGTGAAAGCAAACTGTGGCCCGCACTCTGCTGCTAAAGCAAAAGAAAAAAATGCATTAGCAATGTCAATTGTAGCATACCACTTGGCTGCCTTTGACTCCAGTTCACATTGGAGTTCTAGCATGTCTGGCACAGCAGCACTCAGTGGTGGTGTGACTTCATTCAGGCCACCAGAGTCTACTGTTAGCCTCCACTCTCCATCAGACTTTCACACTGGCCATCTAGGGCTGTTAAAGGGTGAGCAAGTCTTGCTGATCACTCCTTGGGTCTCTAGCTGACGAATCAGGTTCTGGATGGGAATCAGAGAGTCTCGGTTAGTGCAATATTTTCATTGATACACCATGGAAGTAGCAATTGGCACCTGCTGTTCTTTAACCCTCAGCAGTCCCACCACAGAAGGGTCATCTGAAAGGCCAGGTAAGGTAGACAGCTGTGTAATGTCCTCAGTCTCTCCAGCTGCTATACCAAAAGCCCACCCATACCCTTTTGGGTCTTTGAAATACCCTCTCTTGAGGTAGTCTATGCCAAGGATGCATGGAGCAGCCAGGCCAGTCACAATAGGATGCTTCTCCCCTTTATTCCCATTCAGGCTTGCTTCGGCCTCTAATACAGTCAGTTCTTGAGACCCACCTGACACTCCAGAAACAGTGACAGATTTTGTCCCTTTATGACTCGATGGCAATAGGGTACACTGTGCACCAGTGTCCACCAGGGCTGTATATTTTTGTGGCTCTAATGTGCCGGGCCATCGAATCCACACAATCCAATAAACTCTGTTGTTCCTCTCCTCCTCCTGGCTGGAGGCAGGGCACCTCTAATGTTGAGGACAACATCTATGATTAGCAGATAGAGTTCCTATCCAGACTGGAGAACTGCTTACTGTGGACCAGAGCAGACGCCCTCCTGCAAAAATTCCCCCTGGGCCAGGGCAGAGGCTTGGCCTGTGCCAGTGGGGGTGTAGCTTGGGGAGTGGTTTGTGTCTGTGCCAGCTGATAATTGGCCCATGGGATTTGAGTAACATCAGCACGTGTCACACAATACCCACTCCTGCACCCATGTTTAACACAAAACCACCCCTGCAACACGTTCAGGAGAACCAGCAACAAAATCACAATCTTTTTTAAGTAACATTCATTTCCTAAGCAGCCCAAAAGGTTTCCATCCCCTAGCTCTTTAACATAAGCATTAAAGGGCAAGACAATCCTTTCACAAGTGAAATCAAAAGTGTAATAAGCACTAGAATCCATCACATGATGCCCAAGATATGCAGGAACAGCCATTATCCAAGTAATCATATTATACATCTGAATGCCAAACCATACAAAAATAGCACATTTAAACCACCGCATACAAATACAAAGAGCAAGTAAACCATGCAACACATTCAGCAAGTTCAGCAGCATTGTATCCGTTAACTTCAAACAATGCTCTCTCTAAAGGCACGATATAACATTTTGCTTAAGAATGACATTCCCTGAGCAAACGGGAAGCTCGTGCCTCACATTGGATGCCAATTAATCTGTCAGGGTTTTGGCTTCCTTTTGGAAAGGAAGAAGAAAGATAAGAGACTTATGAGTTTAGAAAAAACTAAACTACTTTAATGAAATATTAACAATAAAATAAAAAGGAAATAATGAAATAGATACAATATAAATTAACATATACAAAACCAGATCAAGTTCCTAGGAAGACATCACTGGCAGGCACTGGAAAAGTTCCAGACTAGACTCAGTGACAAATGGGAACTGTAATACACTGATCAGGATCAAAGGGCAGATGAGCTGACAGGGTCCTCCTCAGACAGCAGCCATTGAAGAAGAACCATTAAAGAAAAGATAAAGAGCCAACCAGACCCCTTTGATCCCTCAGCTTCTATACTGAGCAAGCAGATGGGATGGAATACCCTATTGGTCAGTTTGGGTCACCTGACCTGTCCACTCCTCCCCACAGGTGCAAACCCTCCACGGGGTAAACAACCAGGTCAGCTGCCCCTGGTTGCCACAGCAACAAGGATAAGCAAGAGCCTCTCCCACTGAACAGAATGTTGGCTCTCTTACCCCCAAACCAGGACAAACGTCTATAGAAAAAAAAAAAATTAGAGAAAATTCCCTTTCTCTGAGTTTTCCCTTGCAGTTTTGATGACGCATTTATAATCATGCCCCCAAGAACTGATCTGTGTTATTTTAAAACTGTTTCAACTTTGTGCAAACATGCATGTATTCTGTCACTAATTCAGAAGGTTTCCTTTCCTAAGAACTACTCCCTTATTACAAGAACATTGCCTTTTTTTCCTTATATATATATTTTAAAAAAATGGATAATTAGGGCTGCAGAGAGCTGCATGTGATTTTGACTGAAGTCAGGAGCTAGAGAGGTCAGCCACAAACGTGTTTATGTCTGTGATTACAGAGCAGCTCTTCTCTGCCATCACCCATCCGGCAGCATAGGTGAGAGAGAAACTTGTGTGTGTGGTTCCAGCAGAGAAATGCTGTTGTTTCACGTGGGCACCAGGAGCAGCCTGAGGACTATCAAGAAAGATTACAGAGCTCTTGGAGCAGCGGTCAGGGACTCTGGGGCACAGGTAGTTTTTTTATCAATACTCCCAGTCAAAAGGAAAGGGGTCAATAGGGCCAATTGAATTTGGCAAATCAACAAATGGCTACAGGACTGGTGCCACAACCAGGGGTTTCGCTTCTTAGACCATGGGACTCACTTTGAGAAACCTGGTCTACTGGGGCCTGGTGGGGTCCACTTGTCAGAGAAGGGGAAGAGCATCTTTGGTCAGAGGCTTGCCAAGTTCATGAAGAGGGCTTTAAACTAGAGTTGACAGAGGAGGAGAACCTCAGTTCATCCCACTGCTACCAGTTTGATGCCGATGCCAGCAATAGATGCCCAGAGCCTGAAGAAGGGTCGCAGGTCAACAGGAGAGCACCTGGAGTGCAGCAAAAAGGAATACTAGCCACTCCAGCCAGGAAGTCAGCTTCATCGGGGGCCCAACTTAAATGCCTCTATGCAAATGCATGTAGCATGGGGAATAAAAAAAAAGAGGAGTTAGAGACATGGGCACGCCTGCAAGGCTATGACCTAATTGGCATCACGGAGACACGGTGGGATGGCTCCTATGACTGGAGTGTTGGAATGGAAGGATGCAGACTCTTCAGGAAGGACTGGCAGGGGAAACGAGAAGGAGATGTCGCCCTCTATGTCAAGGACCAGCTGGAGTGCATGGAGCTCTGCCCGGGGATGGATGACGAGCCAACTGAGAGCTTACGGGTCAGGATTAAAGGGAGGGCAGGGACAGGTGACATTACAGTGGGTGTCTGCTATAGACAGATAGGAGTAACCTCACATTCATAAGCCCTGGTGCTCATGAGGGACTTCAACCACCCCAATATCTGTTGGAGGGACAACACAGCAGGGCATAAGCAATCCAGGAGGTTCCTGGAATGTGTTGATGATAACTTCCTTCTCCAAGTGATGGAGGAGCCAACGAGGAGAGGTGCTATGCTGGACCTTGTTCTCACCAACGAGGAGGGGCTAGTGGGGAATGTCAAGCTCAAGGGCAGCCTTGGTTGCAGTGACCACGAGATGGTGGAGTTCGTGATCCTTTACCGTGTGGTAAACTTACTAGAGGAGCAAAGAAGACTGTAGTCCCACTTCCAGCACTGCCAAACACAGCAGGCAGTCTGGGCCCTGAAACACTGTCAAACTGCTGTGCAGACCTACCCCAAAAACTCCTGCAGAGAAGATATCTGCATCCTTCCCAGCCTGTATCAGTCAGCAGGTTTTCATGCTAAGGAAACCTTTGTGTGCTTGCTCAAGTTAGGTTTTAAGCCATCTTCTGGATTTGAAAGCTCACATGTGACATAAGCAGTTTTTATTTTTGTCGTTGTCTGTAAAATCCTTATGTATAACTTGAGTCTGATCAGGGACACCTTCTCCTAAGCAAAATCCAGGGATTCCTAGAGGCCCACCCAGCTCATACCAACACCAGTACAAAAAACTCTTTCTTCCACATCCACCTTTTTTGAGTTCTAAAATACAGAGAGCAGCTTTACCTGTCCAAAAAGTTAATGAAAAATCTACAGCACTTGGAGTAAAATTCTCCTTTATCCTGGACATGGACTGAAGAAACAATGTAATGAGATGTGATAAATCTTCAGATATCGCGATATCCAAGGGAATGGCTTGTGTCTTTTTTTACAATATGCTTTAAGACATTTAACAGAACAAAGACTTTGGCACAAAATATCTCTGTGATTTGGCAGTATCACTATTTATCATACTCAGTTTGGATTCACCTTCACCTGAAACAGAACTCAGGCGTGAAGGGAAAGCACTGAGGACCAAAGGCATTTCATGAAAGTAGGCATCAAGCATCTCAGTATCTTTGGTCTGAGCCTCAAAATGTCAATACCAATGTTTGGAAGGAAAAAAAAATCCCAACCGTTCTGATGGAGCAGATAAAGGCAGGACTCAAAGCCAGAGGTTGGAATTAATGAGAGGCATTTGTGCCCCTGCACAGAGTTCATCAGTGCCCCCAGGGGAGAGGAGACCCTGTGCAGCCACAGAGCTGGAGGAAACCTCTGCAAACCACTGACGCCTCCTCTTGCATGGGAGCCCACCTGGGGCTTTCTTATCCCAAGGTCACTATTGTGCCCATTATCACCAAATAAAGGGATGTGTGGGTCTGTGCAGGAAAGGAGCTATGCGGACTTTTACACAATTAATTTCAGAATTGATTCCCTCTGCTGCCAGCATCCTCTACAGCCAGCAGGGCTCTTTGCTGCAATCCAATGCAATGCACGCACCTTTGAAAAATTATGCTTTCAAGCTTGCCCTGCGGTACAGTAAATTTGAAAGTGCTCTTAATAATAAGGATCAACACTGACTTTAACGTTCTTCAAACCCTTCATGTAGTTTCATTAGCTACCCAACACAGATGTAAGCAAGGGTGATGTCATACTTTTTCCCTTGCTCTGAAACCTGAGTCAGGTGCCAGAGATAGAAACCAGTTTTATTGCCTGTTATCAGATTAAAGTTTCTGGCAGCTGGTGATTGATAGGTGATTGCTGGAATAATCTAGAAATACAGAGGGTTCTTGTGAAGATGCAGCACAGCTCAGATTGGGGTGAGGGTCTTGCAGACTGCATGCAGAGTTGTGGTTGCCATCAGATGCCTGTAAGCACTCTGAATCAGCATGGACAACTTGGTATTTAATAGCATTCTTGTCAATGCAAGCACCAGAAGACAGTGCAGTTTCACAGCATTGAGCAAGCTGTGTTTTCACACCAGCGGTGACTCCCAGAACTCCCCTTTTTATTGCAAAGCCCATTAACATAAATATCTCATGCAGGTACTATATCACCTTCACATGGGCAGCCTAACATTTATCTGTGTGTGCAAGCTCTCTCCTGAGCCAAACTCCTGTTGTCTTCCTCTGCCTGACATGATGAGCACTATTGAAGGTCTGAATTTGTCAGCACCTTACCACAGGATGCTATCTTTGCCAAGAACAGGAAACAATAGTGGTAACCTTGTGCTATCTGCGGACACAGAGCAATGTAATGACCTCCATCCCACCTTACAGAACTCAGATCCAGCGGACTGAAAAACAAAAAATTAAAAGCAGAACAGAAACCAAAGAGAAATGAGGAAGCTGGAGAAGTCCATGACCATCGACTGCTTTAACAAGACTTTTTCAATAAGCTGATAAGATGCAATTATCTCCTGTCATGGTTTAACCCCAGCCAGAAACTAGGACCACACAGACACTCACTCACTCCCCCCAATTGGGATGGAGGAGAGAATCAGAAGAGTAAAAGTGAGAAAAAACTCATGGGTTGAGATAAAAACAGTTTAATAGGTAAAGCAAAGGCCATGCACGCAAACAAAGCAAAACAAGGAATTCATTCACCGCTTCCTATCGGCAGGCAGGTGTTCAGCCGTCTCCAGGAAAGCAGGGCTCCACCACATGTAACGGTTACTTGGGAGGACAAACACCATAACTACAAACATCCCCCCTTCCTTCTTCTTACCCCAGCTTTATATACTGAGCATGACATCATATAGTCTGAAATATTCCTTTGGTCAGTTGGGGTTAACTGTCCCGGCGATGTCCCCTCCCAACTTTTTGTGCCCTCCCAGCCTACTCGCTGGTGGGGCGGTATGAGGAGCAGAAAAGGCCTTGACTGCTTAGCAACGACCAAAAACACCAGTTCACTATGAAAGTATTTCTCATCCCAAATCCGAAACATAGCACTATACCAGCTGCTAGTAAGAAAGTCAATTCTATCCCAGCTGAAACCATGACACCTCGTCATCTGAATATTGCAGCAGTAAAATCAATACTACTTAAGGAGTCTGACAATCAGTTAGGCACTCCGTCGATATTTGTGAAAGTCAAGGCGATTCTGTGTAAAACATTGATTCATGCAGATATATCATTAAAGCACCATAATGCTTGTCCCCTAATGGGTACTGAGAAAATTAATTTATTCCAACTGTGGAATTCTGATAAAATCAGACCTCTAAATCTTCCTCTTTAGCTGGATAAAGTTTTTTTATTCTAGGTGAGAGTTCTTCAGCGATGTCATCAGTGTTGGGCAAGAGTCATTCACACAAGACCCAGCACATACCTGCCTAACGTGTTAGGATATAGACCAACCCTCCAGATGAACTCATTGCATATTAACATTATAGCATCTTTATCCACTGGGTAATGCTAGACAATGTGATTTTGGCTTTACCTCAATGTATCTGATCAATAAATAGACCTGCAAATGTGTAACAAATAAAAATCAGGGTCACAAATACCCGAATCATGAAAATTATTTAAGTCCCTAATTATTTAAGTCATCTTTTGATTGCTACAAGAGGCAGGCATCTAGCTGCCTTTCAGCATCCCTGAATGTCCTGTGATTTATGTACACTACAGATGTCAAGTACAGGTGTAGGTTGCCATGAAAGGTTGTGGAATCTCCATCATTCAAGATTTCTTCAGAGCAGATAAGACAAACATCTGCCAGGAATAACCTGGGCATCTGTGTGAGCCGATGCAGGCAGGACGCAGGAACAACCACAAACCACGGATGGAAAGCAAAGAACAAATTTAATCTCGATACCTCACAGACCGGGGAATCTCTGAAGCAACACCCGGGCAGAGGCACGCAAGCAGGGGACGCGGGCACCGCGGCGCGCGAGAGAGTCCTTGTTAGCGAGAGTCCTTGTTAGCAAGAGTCCTTGGCAGCGAGAGAGTCCTTGTTAGCAAGAGCGCACGCGGACTCCCTGTTCTCGCTGGTATTTATAAGGTTCAAACAGGCATAGTTTTCCCACTGTGCTTTGATCTTCTTCAACAGCAGGCCAGGATTCTCAAGCGGCTAGATAAGGTGTCCCTGAGTCCACCGCAGACTTATGTTATCTAAGTGCAAGTGTTTTCCTTGCAAGCAACCGAGACTGAATAACAATTGGTGTGATACATGTGTTTCCCAGCACCCCAGGTGCGAGTCACTTGAGTGTATTTACAATCCTCCTCTTGAGTGTATTTACAATCCTCCTCGCCAATCTTCCGTTGCTTTCCCACAGCATCATTGTTCCTGTGTTCCAGCCAAGAAATGGGCTACACAAACTATTGAGGTCCTCCAGCTTTAAAAAAGCCCCTGATACTAATTTCATGGTTTTCTGATTGTATACAAAGTCTGTCTGGGCTATTATCAGATATTTAGATACTAAATCAGTATTAATTAAGTCATAACAATCATACCTAGAATAACATGAATCAATTTTATTTCTGGCATGATGACTTCCCTGGAATTATATAAGGGATGAATTTAGTTCAGCATTTGGATAATTAATAATCTATCAACGTCTTACATTAATGTGCATATTGAGTTATTCTACCATCATTTAAAACAGTGGCATCACTAATGAGACCATTAACTACAGAGATCATCAAGTCACGTTGGATTCATGTTTTCATTATTTCTATCTAAGGTTAGGTTTTAGCTCAGCCAGTTAATAAATGCCAGGATGATGCTGGCAAAGAAAATATGCATCTCTTAATTTTCATTAAGATGTCATGGAGAATGGTAGTAAAAACATTTGCTATTTTTTGCTATTACATCTCTAGCAAAAAATGAAGTAGAGTTGTTATGGTTTGAGAAACCCACAACAATTTATTGTCATTCAGACAATTGTTCTATCACCCGATGACCCCTCCCCACCCGGGAAGGGGAATCGGGGAAAAACAAGGAAACACGAGGGTTGAAATATAAATAGATTTAATAGGATAAGAGCAAATAATTAACATTAATAATACTAAAGAACCAATACTGATCCCAATACCAATATAAAACATACAGGGATTATATTCAGCCAATTCTATCAGTAGGAAGCTGTGCACTCCCAGCAGTGGACAGCAAATGTCAGACACTGCGAGCGCTATGGCTTTGGGAGAAAGGGAAGGCCTCAGGGGTCCGGCACCAGGGCAAGAAGTTCTCTGGACCGCCACCATCAAGGAAGAGAGAGAGAGAGCGCGCTACGCAGCAAACTTTCGAATTTATATTGAATGTGACATTTGTGGTATGAAATAATCCTGTTGGCCAGCCTGGGTCAGGTGCCCAGGCCTCACTCCTCCTCATCCCTGCACCTGGCAAGCTCGAAAAACACTGAGACCTTGAAACCCACATACCATAGCTGGCTATAAAGTAAATATTTTCACGAATTCAGACACTAGTCTTCTAAAAGTGGAGTTTTCCCCAGCATTAGAAGATAAATTAGTCCTGTGTCGCTCAAACCAGGACAAGACTTCAAAAGATGAAAATGACACCTCAGTGCATCATATTATGTGCCAGACTGGCAACATAAAGTCAGATTATATCTAACTGGGCATCAGGCCCATTATTCATTGACACTCATAAAGAATAAATATTAAGAGATCAAGAACACAGCAGCAGTCAAGATAAAGAACAATCTGATCCCTGCGGCATAGGGTAGTGCTTTAAATATTCAGAATATATCCCAGCAGTGATATCAGCCAGGCAAAATGATGTATTTTCTTGGGTCCACCAAAGAAAGAAAAAATGACCACAGCTGATAAAATATCCCAAAAGAACAGGGGTAGCAGTGGCTACAGCTGTATGGTCATTGGTAGCCATGCACAAGTTCAGATTCAGACTCTCCGTCAAGTGGTTTGCACCAGTTGTACCCACGCTTTAGGCCTGGGCTTGTCTCCGGCTCATGCCAGCTCCTTCCACGCTGTCCGCTTTGCTCTCCGCTAACAAGGCCATCTAGTCAGCATACCTTCTTCCATGTTTCCCTGCCCCAGACAACCTTGTGTGTTCTCCTGTAGGATGAGAAATGCTAGGGAAGAAGTTGAACTGATCTACGTCTGTTCTAGAGAGCAGTAGTTCCAACATCAGTCAATATGTATCAGTGTAGAAAAAAGAGAAGACAGAAATAGGGTGCACTCCAGGTATTTTTCTTTTGATTCCTGGTTTGCCATTCTCATTCCCTTTTCATGACCTCCACTGGTAATGAATCAACATGAGCTCTCACTGACGCCAGGTACATAGGCAGAGACTCTGGAAAGGATCATATTTTCTGTATTTCCTTTCCCTGTCACAACTTATCCAAACCCCATCCCCAGAGACATTTCCCAGTGATACAAAGCAGCAGCAGGAAAGTCCCACTAATGAGCAAACAGATTCCTTGCTATTCCTTCTGTATGCAGCACTGTAAGTCTACATGGAACTTCATGGACCAGTAAAACACAAGATAAACTGACTTTTTCTAATATCTTCCATGTGGCTTCACTGTTGGTACCAGCACCTGTCACAGATGGAGCAGGAGCTGTACCCAGGGGAGGTGACACAGGCCCCCGTGCACCCCCACAGCAGCAGAGCAGAATGCTCTGGGGGAAGGAGCCCTCTGATGCTCCCGAGATAGGAAGAAACCCTATATAACCCAGATCAGAAGTGAGTGAGTTGTGCCCTCACCTCATCATTCCCCTTCACTGGTAGCACTTTACAAACAGGACTTCAACATGTAATGCATATATCCATCATTGCACTTAGTTAAGTATTTTCAGTAAGGCGTTGGGAACAGCCCTCTTGCAGGCCAGAAGAGTGTTACATGTTCATGCCCCAAGGATTTCCCACTCTAAGCCGGTCTCAAACACTAATGTGTTACAGCTTCCTCAGCAACTGGAAACTGAGCATCTTGCAGAGAACCCTCTTGTTGTCCTTGACATCCCTGGCCAGATTTAACTCTATCTGGGCTTTAGCTTTCCTAACCTGATTCCTGGTTGCTCAGACAATTTCTCTGTATTCCTCCTAGGCTACCTGTCCTTGCTTCCACCCTCTGTAGTCTTGCTTTTTCTGTTTGAGCTTGTCCAGGAGCTCCTTGTTCATCCATGCAGGCCTCCTGGCGTTTTTACCTGACTTCCTCTTTGTTGGAATGCATCGCTGCAGAGCTTGGAGGAGGTGATCCTTGAATATTAACCAGCTTCCTTGGGACCCTCTTCCCTCCAGGGCTTTATCCCATAGTACTCTGCCAAGCAGATCCCTCAAGAGGCCAAAATCTGTTCTCCTGAAGTCCAGGGTGGCAAGCTTGCTGTGCACCCTCCTCGCCGCCCTAAGGATCACGAACTCCACCATCTCATGGTCACTGCAGCCAAGGCTGCCCTTGAGCTTGACATTCCCCACTAGCCCCTCCTTGTTGGTGAGAACAAGGTCCAGCATAGCTCCTCCATCACTTGGAGAAGGAAGTTATCATCAATGCATTCCAGGAACCTCCTGGATTGCTAGGAGGTAGAGGTACAGAATGGTTCTTCCAAGTACACAGCTGTTTGAGATATGTTGAAGTCAGGCATGCACATTCTAGGAAACTTCTCTGAAACGAACTTTATGTTTCTGATCTAACTTCAAGAAGATCTGTGTAACTATTAACATGGTATGACTCTAATATCTGTATGGTTTTAATGTCTGTGAAACATGCGAAGACTTGCAAGTCTGGAAAGACCCTCAAGAGCTCACCAAGTTATGCTGTGACAAGATGGGTTACTTTTGTTACCATCCCTCTGTATGAGGCTCTCTGCAGGTGAGCCATTCCGAGGCTTTGCTATCCTCTCTCCTGGAGAGCTTCTCACAATATCTAGCTTGCGTCCAGCTAGCTTGCTGCAGTACACCCACTCTGTCTGGTCTGTTCCACCACAGGCATGGGGACAGCCAGTTTTTCTCCTCTTTGCTGTAACCTTTTATGTATTTTAAGTTGAATTCCTCACAGGCGCATTCTTGATCAGTGTTTTGGAGATAACGTTCTGCACAAGTCTGGTGCTCCAAGACTTTCAGAAAGGCAGTGGAAAGCAACTAAACTCTAAAGTCTGAACTCTTCCAGCCACTGCTAATAAACTTCCCATTCTCTGCCCTGTCTAATGGCACAGAGCCTGTATTTTTCTTGGATGGATGAGAGCAATCAACTGTGAATCTCTCTTGGCTGCTGTAATGATGCTAAGTGTGGCTCTGCTTAGCACTGCTGCCCACAAGCCTACAATTTTCCTCTTACCCAATATCTGAACACACGACTGCTAATCATGACCAAAATGGCTATTTATGGTCTAATTAATCACTCCCTGTTGGACTTCACTGCTACTATTGAGGATCAGCTATCATCATTTTGAATTCCAGTTTGCCCAGGAACTGTAATGCAGACTTTTTGTTATCTCTCTTGTGTTATCTTTTCCTGCATATGGCGTGAGATGTAATGTGATCTACACCCAGAAGAAATCAGCACTGTCACAAAGAGTGTGCTGAAAGCACAGTCAGCCCACCTTGTGTGCACTTACAAGCACCAGGATAAAGTCTGAGCATCTTCAGCACACAAAATCACCTTATTACATTGATTCCTTATTTGAAGTCTTAATTTTTAAATGTTCCTTTGTTCCATAGTTGAAAATGCTTACATTAACAGTAAGAGGTAATTGTTGAGACCAGGAGATGAACCCAAGAATAACTTCATGGATAGTGGGATCACCGACCTGTTGACAGATTCCATAACAATTTTTTGTGTTATATATGGGGAAGGTCTTGGCATAAAAGGTATGTCTGGCTACATCCACTACCTAATTCTTGAAGTCACTAAGAACACAGAGTGGCTTCATACTTCTGCTGTAGCTTTTCAGCTTGACTATCTATTGTCTTCCCAGGAAAAGCCCAAGAAAAGCGAGCTTGAGCTCTTATAGGCTCTAATAAGCATCATGGGGTTTGAAGGTGAAATTCAGGCACTGTGATTTTAGCAGGCTGAGGACTTTCCCTGGAAGATTTTTTTAAGGTTTATCTGAACCCACTTTGGAATAGCAAAGCCTGGGTGTTTTGGAGTGCCCTCATCATCCCCACCAGCACAGCAGTGGAATCAGTGTGCCATCCTTAACACAGTCATTGCACTTTCTCATGTTTTCTCACTTGGTACTGGGTTTACTTACTAATATTTTTCTATCTCCGTGTATCTTTTATTTTTCTCTCAAATCTCTCCTGATATCAACAAGAGTGACTTTTCTACAGGAACAAAGAGGGAAAATGGTATGCACCTAGGCTCTTGTATTTGACCTTGTTTGAGGTTAACGAGCCAATTAATTTTATACAAGATACTGGCACTTGGACTGTTTCACTTTTCTGTGTAAACAGTGTAACTAGTAACACTCAGTTGCTCTCTGCACGCTTAAATTAGGCCTAAAAATTATTAATCAGGATCCCATGAAAGCATGAAGTGTTATATTTTTCAGCAGGGAGGTCTCTCAATAGCAAAACCCAAGAACTATTTGTTGCGTATAAATTCACCCCTTCCCTCTCCCTCCCCTCCCCACTTTTGTGTTATTACACTGTTAAAAATGAGATTTAAAGCACACAAAATCAGGACCTACAGAATTATAATTTCAGTGACATTTGAAAATAGTGGGGTTTCACATATAACCTCATTTATTTCAGCATATAATGCTAAATATAAGAGCTTCGCCTGTAGAGGGTTCTCTGCAAGATGCTCAGTTTCCAGTTGCTGAGGAAGCTGTAACACATTAGTGTTTGAGACCGGCTTAGAGTGGGAAATCCTTGGGGCATGAACATGTAACACTCTTCTGGCCTGCAAGAGGGCTGTTCCCAACGCCTTACTGAAAATACTTAACTAAGTGCAATGATGGATATATGCATTACATGTTGAAGTCCTGTTTGTAAAGTGCTACCAGTGAAGGGGAATGATGAGGTGAGGGCACAACTCACTCACTTCTGATCTGGGTTATATAGGGTTTCTTCCTATCTCGGGAGCATCAGAGGGCTCCTTCCCCCAGAGCATTCTGCTCTGCTGCTGTGGGGGTGCACGGGGGCCTGTGTCACCTCCCCTGGGTACAGCTCCTGCTCCATCTGTGACAGGTGCTGGTACCAACAGTGAAGCCACATGGAAGATATTAGAAAAAGTCAGTTTATCTTGTGTTTTACTGGTCCATGAAGTTCCATGTAGACTTACAGTGCTGCATACAGAAGGAATAGCAAGGAATCTGTTTGCTCATTAGTGGGACTTTCCTGCTGCTGCTTTGTATCACTGGGAAATGTCTCTGGGGATGGGGTTTGGATAAGTTGTGACAGGGAAAGGAAATACAGAAAATATGATCCTTTCCAGAGTCTCTGCCTATGTACCTGGCGTCAGTGAGAGCTCATGTTGATTCATTACCAGTGGAGGTCATGAAAAGGGAATGAGAATGGCAAACCAGGAATCAAAAGAAAAATACCTGGAGTGCACCCTATTTCTGTCTTCTCTTTTTTCTACACTGATACATATTGACTGATGTTGGAACTACTGCTCTCTAGAACAGACGTAGATCAGTTCAACTTCTTCCCTAGCATTTCTCATCCTACAGGAGAACACACAAGGTTGTCTGGGGCAGGGAAACATGGAAGAAGGTATGCTGACTAGATGGCCTTGTTAGCGGAGAGCAAAGCGGACAGCGTGGAAGGAGCTGGCATGAGCCGGAGACAAGCCCAGGCCTAAAGCGTGGGTACAACTGGTGCAAACCACTTGACGGAGAGTCTGAATCTGAACTTGTGCATGGCTACCAATGACCATACAGCTGTAGCCACTGCTACCCCTGTTCTTTTGGGATATTTTATCAGCTGTGGTCATTTTTTCTTTCTTTGGTGGACCCAAGAAAATACATCATTTTGCCTGGCTGATATCACTGCTGGGATATATTCTGAATATTTAAAGCACTACCCTATGCCGCAGGGATCAGATTGTTCTTTATCTTGACTGCTGCTGTGTTCTTGATCTCTTAATATTTATTCTTTATGAGTGTCAATGAATAATGGGCCTGATGCCCAGTTAGATATAATCTGACTTTATGTTGCCAGTCTGGCACATAATATGATGCACTGAGGTGTCATTTTCATCTTTTGAAGTCTTGTCCTGGTTTGAGCGACACAGGACTAATTTATCTTCTAATGCTGGGGAAAACTCCACTTTTAGAAGACTAGTGTCTGAATTCGTGAAAATATTTACTTTATAGCCAGCTATGGTATGTGGGTTTCAAGGTCTCAGTGTTTTTCGAGCTTGCCAGGTGCAGGGATGAGGAGGAGTGAGGCCTGGGCACCTGACCCAGGCTGGCCAACAGGATTATTTCATACCACAAATGTCACATTCAATATAAATTCGAAAGTTTGCTGCGTAGCGCGCTCTCTCTCTCTCTTCCTTGATGGTGGCGGTCCAGAGAACTTCTTGCCCTGGTGCCGGACCCCTGAGGCCTTCCCTTTCTCCCAAAGCCATAGCGCTCGCAGTGTCTGACATTTGCTGTCCACTGCTGGGAGTGCACAGCTTCCTACTGATAGAATTGGCTGAATATAATCCCTGTATGTTTTATATTGGTATTGGGATCAGTATTGGTTCTTTAGTATTATTAATGTTAATTATTTGCTCTTATCCTATTAAATCTATTTATATTTCAACCCTCGTGTTTCCTTGTTTTTCCCCGATTCCCCTTCCCGGGTGGGGAGGGGTCATCGGGTGATAGAACAATTGTCTGAATGACAATAAATTGTTGTGGGTTTCTCAAACCATAACAACTCTACTTCATTTTTTGCTAGAGATGTAATAGCAAAAAATAGCAAATGTTTTTACTACCATTCTCCATGACATCTTAATGAAAATTAAGAGATGCATATTTTCTTTGCCAGCATCATCCTGGCATTTATTAACTGGCTGAGCTAAAACCTAACCTTAGATAGAAATAATGAAAACATGAATCCAACGTGACTTGATGATCTCTGTAGTTAATGGTCTCATTAGTGATGCCACTGTTTTAAATGATGGTAGAATAACTCAATATGCACATTAATGTAAGACGTTGATAGATTATTAATTATCCAAATGCTGAACTAAATTCATCCCTTATATAATTCCAGGGAAGTCATCATGCCAGAAATAAAATTGATTCATGTTATTCTAGGTATGATTGTTATGACTTAATTAATACTGATTTAGTATCTAAATATCTGATAATAGCCCAGACAGACTTTGTATACAATCAGAAAACCATGAAATTAGTATCAGGGGCTTTTTTAAAGCTGGAGGACCTCAATAGTTTGTGTAGCCCATTTCTTGGCTGGAACACAGGAACAATGATGCTGTGGGAAAGCAACGGAAGATTGGCGAGGAGGATTGTAAATACACTCAAGAGGAGGATTGTAAATACACTCAAGTGACTCGCACCTGGGGTGCTGGGAAACACATGTATCACACCAATTGTTATTCAGTCTCGGTTGCTTGCAAGGAAAACACTTGCACTTAGATAACATAAGTCTGCGGTGGACTCAGGGACACCTTATCTAGCCGCTTGAGAATCCTGGCCTGCTGTTGAAGAAGATCAAAGCACAGTGGGAAAACTATGCCTGTTTGAACCTTATAAATACCAGCGAGAACAGGGAGTCCGCGTGCGCTCTTGCTAACAAGGACTCTCTCGCTGCCAAGGACTCTTGCTAACAAGGACTCTCGCTAACAAGGACTCTCTCGCGCGCCGCGGTGCCCGCGTCCCCTGCTTGCGTGCCTCTGCCCGGGTGTTGCTTCAGAGATTCCCCGGTCTGTGAGGTATCGAGATTAAATTTGTTCTTTGCTTTCCATCCGTGGTTTGTGGTTGTTCCTGCGTCCTGCCTGCATCGGCTCACACAGATGCCCAGGTTATTCCTGGCAGATGTTTGTCTTATCTGCTCTGAAGAAATCTTGAATGATGGAGATTCCACAACCTTTCATGGCAACCTACACCTGTACTTGACATCTGTAGTGTACATAAATCACAGGACATTCAGGGATGCTGAAAGGCAGCTAGATGCCTGCCTCTTGTAGCAATCAAAAGATGACTTAAATAATTAGGGACTTAAATAATTTTCATGATTCGGGTATTTGTGACCCTGATTTTTATTTGTTACACATTTGCAGGTCTATTTATTGATCAGATACATTGAGGTAAAGCCAAAATCACATTGTCTAGCATTACCCAGTGGATAAAGATGCTATAATGTTAATATGCAATGAGTTCATCTGGAGGGTTGGTCTATATCCTAACACGTTAGGCAGGTATGTGCTGGGTCTTGTGTGAATGACTCTTGCCCAACACTGATGACATCGCTGAAGAACTCTCACCTAGAATAAAAAAACTTTATCCAGCTAAAGAGGAAGATTTAGAGGTCTGATTTTATCAGAATTCCACAGTTGGAATAAATTAATTTTCTCAGTACCCATTAGGGGACAAGCATTATGGTGCTTTAATGATATATCTGCATGAATCAATGTTTTACACAGAATCGCCTTGACTTTCACAAATATCGACGGAGTGCCTAACTGATTGTCAGACTCCTTAAGTAGTATTGATTTTACTGCTGCAATATTCAGATGACGAGGTGTCATGGTTTCAGCTGGGATAGAATTGACTTTCTTACTAGCAGCTGGTATAGTGCTATGTTTCGGATTTGGGATGAGAAATACTTTCATAGTGAACTGGTGTTTTTGGTTGTTGCTAAGCAGTCAAGGCCTTTTCTGCTCCTCATACCGCCCCACCAGCGAGTAGGCTGGGAGGGCACAAAAAGTTGGGAGGGGACATCGCCGGGACAGTTAACCCCAACTGACCAAAGGAATATTTCAGACTATATGATGTCATGCTCAGTATATAAAGCTGGGGTAAGAAGAAGGAAGGGGGGATGTTTGTAGTTATGGTGTTTGTCCTCCCAAGTAACCGTTACATGTGGTGGAGCCCTGCTTTCCTGGAGACGGCTGAACACCTGCCTGCCGATAGGAAGCGGTGAATGAATTCCTTGTTTTGCTTTGTTTGCGTGCATGGCCTTTGCTTTACCTATTAAACTGTTTTTATCTCAGCCCATGAGTTTTTTCTCACTTTTACTCTTCTGATTCTCTCCTCCATCCCAATTGGGGGGAGTGAGTGAGTGTCTGTGTGGTCCTAGTTTCTGGCTGGGGTTAAACCATGACAGGAGATAATTGCATCTTATCAGCTTATTGAAAAAGTCTTGTTAAAGCAGTCGATGGTCATGGACTTCTCCAGCTTCCTCATTTCTCTTTGGTTTCTGTTCTGCTTTTAATTTTTTGTTTTTCAGTCCGCTGGATCTGAGTTCTGTAAGGTGGGATGGAGGTCATTACATTGCTCTGTGTCCGCAGATAGCACAAGGTTACCACTATTGTTTCCTGTTCTTGGCAAAGATAGCATCCTGTGGTAAGGTGCTGACAAATTCAGACCTTCAATAGTGCTCATCATGTCAGGCAGAGGAAGACAACAGGAGTTTGGCTCAGGAGAGAGCTTGCACACACAGATAAATGTTAGGCTGCCCATGTGAAGGTGATATAGTACCTGCATGAGATATTTATGTTAATGGGCTTTGCAATAAAAAGGGGAGTTCTGGGAGTCACCGCTGGTGTGAAAACACAGCTTGCTCAATGCTGTGAAACTGCACTGTCTTCTGGTGCTTGCATTGACAAGAATGCTATTAAATACCAAGTTGTCCATGCTGATTCAGAGTGCTTACAGGCATCTGATGGCAACCACAACTCTGCATGCAGTCTGCAAGACCCTCACCCCAATCTGAGCTGTGCTGCATCTTCACAAGAACCCTCTGTATTTCTAGATTATTCCAGCAATCACCTATCAATCACCAGCTGCCAGAAACTTTAATCTGATAACAGGCAATAAAACTGGTTTCTATCTCTGGCACCTGACTCAGGTTTCAGAGCAAGGGAAAAAGTATGACATCACCCTTGCTTACATCTGTGTTGGGTAGCTAATGAAACTACATGAAGGGTTTGAAGAACGTTAAAGTCAGTGTTGATCCTTATTATTAAGAGCACTTTCAAATTTACTGTACCGCAGGGCAAGCTTGAAAGCATAATTTTTCAAAGGTGCGTGCATTGCATTGGATTGCAGCAAAGAGCCCTGCTGGCTGTAGAGGATGCTGGCAGCAGAGGGAATCAATTCTGAAATTAATTGTGTAAAAGTCCGCATAGCTCCTTTCCTGCACAGACCCACACATCCCTTTATTTGGTGATAATGGGCACAATAGTGACCTTGGGATAAGAAAGCCCCAGGTGGGCTCCCATGCAAGAGGAGGCGTCAGTGGTTTGCAGAGGTTTCCTCCAGCTCTGTGGCTGCACAGGGTCTCCTCTCCCCTGGGGGCACTGATGAACTCTGTGCAGGGGCACAAATGCCTCTCATTAATTCCAACCTCTGGCTTTGAGTCCTGCCTTTATCTGCTCCATCAGAACGGTTGGGATTTTTTTTTCCTTCCAAACATTGGTATTGACATTTTGAGGCTCAGACCAAAGATACTGAGATGCTTGATGCCTACTTTCATGAAATGCCTTTGGTCCTCAGTGCTTTCCCTTCACGCCTGAGTTCTGTTTCAGGTGAAGGTGAATCCAAACTGAGTATGATAAATAGTGATACTGCCAAATCACAGAGATATTTTGTGCCAAAGTCTTTGTTCTGTTAAATGTCTTAAAGCATATTGTAAAAAAAGACACAAGCCATTCCCTTGGATATCGCGATATCTGAAGATTTATCACATCTCATTACATTGTTTCTTCAGTCCATGTCCAGGATAAAGGAGAATTTTACTCCAAGTGCTGTAGATTTTTCATTAACTTTTTGGACAGGTAAAGCTGCTCTCTGTATTTTAGAACTCAAAAAAGGTGGATGTGGAAGAAAGAGTTTTTTGTACTGGTGTTGGTATGAGCTGGGTGGGCCTCTAGGAATCCCTGGATTTTGCTTAGGAGAAGGTGTCCCTGATCAGACTCAAGTTATACATAAGGATTTTACAGACAACGACAAAAATAAAAACTGCTTATGTCACATGTGAGCTTTCAAATCCAGAAGATGGCTTAAAACCTAACTTGAGCAAGCACACAAAGGTTTCCTTAGCATGAAAACCTGCTGACTGATACAGGCTGGGAAGGATGCAGATATCTTCTCTGCAGGAGTTTTTGGGGTAGGTCTGCACAGCAGTTTGACAGTGTTTCAGGGCCCAGACTGCCTGCTGTGTTTGGCAGTGCTGGAAGTGGGACTACAGTCTTCTTTGCTCCTCTAGTAAGTTTACCACACGGTAAAGGATCACGAACTCCACCATCTCGTGGTCACTGCAACCAAGGCTGCCCTTGAGCTTGACATTCCCCACTAGCCCCTCCTCGTTGGTGAGAACAAGGTCCAGCATAGCACCTCTCCTCGTTGGCTCCTCCATCACTTGGAGAAGGAAGTTATCATCAACACATTCCAGGAACCTCCTGGATTGCTTATGCCCTGCTGTGTTGTCCCTCCAACAGATATTGGGGTGGTTGAAGTCCCTCATGAGCACCAGGGCTTATGAATGTGAGGTTACTCCTATCTGTCTATAGCAGACACCCACTGTAATGTCACCTGTCCCTGCCCTCCCTTTAATCCTGACCCGTAAGCTCTCAGTTGGCTCGTCATCCATCCCCGGGCAGAGCTCCATGCACTCCAGCTGGTCCTTGACATAGAGGGCGACATCTCCTTCTCGTTTCCCCTGCCAGTCCTTCCTGAAGAGTCTGCATCCTTCCATTCCAACACTCCAGTCATAGGAGCCATCCCACCGTGTCTCCGTGATGCCAATTAGGTCATAGCCTTGCAGGCGTGCCCATGTCTCTAACTCCTCTTTTTTTTTATTCCCCATGCTACATGCATTTGCATAGAGGCATTTAAGTTGGGCCCCCGATGAAGCTGACTTCCTGGCTGGAGTGGCTAGTATTCCTTTTTGCTGCACTCCAGGTGCTCTCCTGTTGACCTGCGACCCTTCTTCAGGCTCTGGGCATCTATTGCTGGCATCGGCATCAAACTGGTAGCAGTGGGATGAACTGAGGTTCTCCTCCTCTGTCAACTCTAGTTTAAAGCCCTCTTCATGAACTTGGCAAGCCTCTGACCAAAGATGCTCTTCCCCTTCTCTGACAAGTGGACCCCACCAGGCCCCAGTAGACCAGGTTTCTCAAAGTGAGTCCCATGGTCTAAGAAGCGAAACCCCTGGTTGTGGCACCAGTCCTGTAGCCATTTGTTGATTTGCCAAATTCAATTGGCCCTATTGACCCCTTTCCTTTTGACTGGGAGTATTGATAAAAAAACTACCTGTGCCCCAGAGTCCCTGACCGCTGCTCCAAGAGCTCTGTAATCTTTCTTGATAGTCCTCAGGCTGCTCCTGGTGCCCACGTGAAACAACAGCATTTCTCTGCTGGAACCACACACACAAGTTTCTCTCTCACCTATGCTGCCGGATGGGTGATGGCAGAGAAGAGCTGCTCTGTAATCACAGACATAAACACGTTTGTGGCTGACCTCTCTAGCTCCTGACTTCAGTCAAAATCACATGCAGCTCTCTGCAGCCCTAATTATCCATTTTTTTAAAATATATATATAAGGAAAAAAAGGCAATGTTCTTGTAATAAGGGAGTAGTTCTTAGGAAAGGAAACCTTCTGAATTAGTGACAGAATACATGCATGTTTGCACAAAGTTGAAACAGTTTTAAAATAACACAGATCAGTTCTTGGGGGCATGATTATAAATGCGTCATCAAAACTGCAAGGGAAAACTCAGAGAAAGGGAATTTTCTCTAATTTTTTTTTTTTCTATAGACGTTTGTCCTGGTTTGGGGGTAAGAGAGCCAACATTCTGTTCAGTGGGAGAGGCTCTTGCTTATCCTTGTTGCTGTGGCAACCAGGGGCAGCTGACCTGGTTGTTTACCCCGTGGAGGGTTTGCACCTGTGGGGAGGAGTGGACAGGTCAGGTGACCCAAACTGACCAATAGGGTATTCCATCCCATCTGCTTGCTCAGTATAGAAGCTGAGGGATCAAAGGGGTCTGG
Organism: Rissa tridactyla; assembly: GCF_028500815.1. Classification (NCBI taxonomy): domain Eukaryota; kingdom Metazoa; phylum Chordata; class Aves; order Charadriiformes; family Laridae; genus Rissa; species Rissa tridactyla. Next base: position 27,328,957 of record NC_071496.1, read on the forward strand.
TTGGCTCTTTATCTTTTCTTTAATGGTTCTTCTTCAATGGCTGCTGTCTGAGGAGGACCCTGTCAGCTCATCTGCCCTTTGATCCTGATCAGTGTATTACAGTTCCCATTTGTCACTGAGTCTAGTCTGGAACTTTTCCAGTGCCTGCCAGTGATGTCTTCCTAGGAACTTGATCTGGTTTTGTATATGTTAATTTATATTGTATCTATTTCATTATTTCCTTTTTATTTTATTGTTAATATTTCATTAAAGTAGTTTAGTTTTTTCTAAACTCATAAGTCTCTTATCTTTCTTCTTCCTTTCCAAAAGGAAGCCAAAACCCTGACAGATTAATTGGCATCCAATGTGAGGCACGAGCTTCCCGTTTGCTCAGGGAATGTCATTCTTAAGCAAAATGTTATATCGTGCCTTTAGAGAGAGCATTGTTTGAAGTTAACGGATACAATGCTGCTGAACTTGCTGAATGTGTTGCATGGTTTACTTGCTCTTTGTATTTGTATGCGGTGGTTTAAATGTGCTATTTTTGTATGGTTTGGCATTCAGATGTATAATATGATTACTTGGATAATGGCTGTTCCTGCATATCTTGGGCATCATGTGATGGATTCTAGTGCTTATTACACTTTTGATTTCACTTGTGAAAGGATTGTCTTGCCCTTTAATGCTTATGTTAAAGAGCTAGGGGATGGAAACCTTTTGGGCTGCTTAGGAAATGAATGTTACTTAAAAAAGATTGTGATTTTGTTGCTGGTTCTCCTGAACGTGTTGCAGGGGTGGTTTTGTGTTAAACATGGGTGCAGGAGTGGGTATTGTGTGACACGTGCTGATGTTACTCAAATCCCATGGGCCAATTATCAGCTGGCACAGACACAAACCACTCCCCAAGCTACACCCCCACTGGCACAGGCCAAGCCTCTGCCCTGGCCCAGGGGGAATTTTTGCAGGAGGGCGTCTGCTCTGGTCCACAGTAAGCAGTTCTCCAGTCTGGATAGGAACTCTATCTGCTAATCATAGATGTTGTCCTCAACATTAGAGGTGCCCTGCCTCCAGCCAGGAGGAGGAGAGGAACAACAGAGTTTATTGGATTGTGTGGATTCGATGGCCCGGCACATTAGAGCCACAAAAATATACAGCCCTGGTGGACACTGGTGCACAGTGTACCCTATTGCCATCGAGTCATAAAGGGACAAAATCTGTCACTGTTTCTGGAGTGTCAGGTGGGTCTCAAGAACTGACTGTATTAGAGGCCGAAGCAAGCCTGAATGGGAATAAAGGGGAGAAGCATCCTATTGTGACTGGCCTGGCTGCTCCATGCATCCTTGGCATAGACTACCTCAAGAGAGGGTATTTCAAAGACCCAAAAGGGTATGGGTGGGCTTTTGGTATAGCAGCTGGAGAGACTGAGGACATTACACAGCTGTCTACCTTACCTGGCCTTTCAGATGACCCTTCTGTGGTGGGACTGCTGAGGGTTAAAGAACAGCAGGTGCCAATTGCTACTTCCATGGTGTATCAATGAAAATATTGCACTAACCGAGACTCTCTGATTCCCATCCAGAACCTGATTCGTCAGCTAGAGACCCAAGGAGTGATCAGCAAGACTTGCTCACCCTTTAACAGCCCTAGATGGCCAGTGTGAAAGTCTGATGGAGAGTGGAGGCTAACAGTAGACTCTGGTGGCCTGAATGAAGTCACACCACCACTGAGTGCTGCTGTGCCAGACATGCTAGAACTCCAATGTGAACTGGAGTCAAAGGCAGCCAAGTGGTATGCTACAATTGACATTGCTAATGCATTTTTTTCTTTTGCTTTAGCAGCAGAGTGCGGGCCACAGTTTGCTTTCACCTGGAGAGGTGTCCAGTACACCTGGAATCGACTGCCCCAGGGGTGGAAACACAGCCCTACTCTTTGCCATGGGCTGATCCGAACTGCCCTGGAGAAGGGTGGAGCTCCAGAACACCTGCAATACATTGATATTGTGTGGGTAATACAGCAGAAGAAGTTCTCAAGAAAGGTAAGAAGATAATCAAGATTCTTCTGAAAGCAGGTTTTGCTGTAAAAAGAGGTAAGGTCAAGGGACCTGCACGAGACATCCAGTTCTTGGGAATTAAGTGGCAAGATGGGCGTCGCCAGATCCCAATGGATGTGATTAACAAAATAACAGCTATGTCCCCACCTACTAACAAAAAGGAAACGCTATCTTTCTCTGTCATTGTGGGTTTTTGGAGGATGCATATCCCAGATTACAGTCTGATTGTAAGCCCTCTATATCAAGTGACCCGGAAAAAAATGAGTTTACGTGGGGTCCTGAGCAAGGACAGGCCTTTGAGCAAGTTAAACAAGAGATTGTGCATGCAGTAGCCCTTGTATGAGCCTGAACAGGACTGGACATTAAAAACGTGCCCTGCACTGCAGCCGGGGACAATGGCCCTACCTGGACCCTCTGGCAGAAAGCACCAGGGGAGACTCGAGGTCGACCCCTAGGATTCTGAAGTTGAGGCTATAAAGGCTCCGAGGCCAGCTATACCCCAACTGAGAAAGAAATCCCGGCAGCATATGAAGGAGTCAGAGCTGCTTCAGAGGTAATTGGTACTGAAGCACAGCTCCTCCTGGTGCCCCGATTACCAGTGCTGGGCTGGATGTTCAAGGGTAAAGTTCCTTCTACTCATCATGCCACTGATGCTACCTGGAATAAGTGGGTTGCCTTAACCCCAATAGTCCAGGAATCGTAGAAGTGATCACAAACTGGCCTGAAGGTAAAGACTTTGGAATGCCACCAGAGGAGGTGGTGACTCGTGCTGAGGAAGCCCCACCATATAACAAACTCTCAGATAATGAGAAACAGTATGCTCTGTTTGCTGATGGGTCTTGTCGTATTGTAGGAAAACATCGAAGGTGGAAAGCTGCTGTGTGGAGTCCTATATGACGAGTTGCAGAAGGTACTGAAGGAGAAGGTGAATGAGAAAATTTTCTCTAATATTTTTTTTTCTTCTATAGACGTTTGTCCTGATTTGGGGGGAAGAGAGCCAACATTCTGCTCAGTGGGAGAGGCTCTTGCTTATACTTGTTGCTGCGGCAACCAGGGGCAGTTGACCTGGTTGTTTACCCTGTGGAGGGGTTGCACCTGTGGGGAGGAGTGGACAGGTCAGGTGACCCAAAACTAACCAATAGGGTATTCCATTCCATCTGCCATGGTCAGTATAAAAGCTGAGCGCTCAAAGAGGACAGGTTGGCTTTTTGGCTCTTTTTTGATGGATTGCTCCTTCAATGGCTCTCATTCTCCAATGACTGCTGTCTGAGGAGCACCCTATCAGGTCATCTGTTTAGTTCTTTAGCTATTGGTTTAGTTCTTTCTAAACTCATAAATCTCTTTATCTCTCTTCTTCCTCTCCTTGGAGTGAGAGGTGGGGGAGAGTGTCTGTTGTCTTGTCGTTGGCCAACTCAGCCCAAACCACAACAGGGTGGCACTTCGATCAGTTTTGAAGTTTTGAACAGTGTTTCAATATAAGGAGTAGAAACTTTTTCTTTTTCAACATTGAATTAAAATGGTGCAGCGTTTTTAAAACAAATCCCTGAATGTCAAAACCCACAAAAATCTTGAGCTTTGGTATACTTCTGCTGCTTTTTTTTCCTTTGAAACTTATCAAGCTTGATCCAGTTCTTTCAAAGATTGGTATTTAGCAGATTCACTTGTTGACAATAAGTCTCCTTCCCTGTCTAATCTAGAGTAAAAGCTGTGAGCTACAGCCCCGAGAGTTAAGGCTTTCTCACTGGGGCTGTAGCATGCTGGAGCCTTCTCCTGACATAAATTCACCGGTGAGCCTCATAACTCAGGGAAGAATAAAATCAGTTGAGCTATGCAGTTGTAAAACCAGAGCCATGCAGTGGGGAATCAGACATAGGCAGACATTGGGGGGGGAAAAAAAGGAGTTTAAATTTAATTAAAATCAAAAGAATCCCTCCATAAACTATGTCTGAGGATGTTAGAGTGAAAAGGACAGAAGGCAAAGGAATATTTAAGGCAGGGAACTTAACTAGTTCTGATAGGAGCTGGTACAGTTCACCTTTGGCCTCACTGTCTTTCTTGCAGCTAAGGAGCGTTATTTATGCAGGGCCTGCTCCCAAGACACACAGGGTCTGGAGCCTGCCATCCCCTGACAGCGAGAAGTTGCTGCTGAGTTTGTGCATCACCTTGGGCTGGGTGCTGGAGAGGACTCCTGACTGATCCCTGCTGCCCACAGTGTTTTACAGGGTGCTGGTAAGGGAAAAGCCCCAGGCTGGCCTCTCAGGTGCTCCAGGTGTGCAGAGACACGAGGGGAGGCATGCACTGTGGACTGCCTCTTGCATAGGCATGGGTAGCTGGGGAGGGAAAGGCATGAAGGGTCTGTGGGGTATGGGGCCAGACCCATGCCCCCCACAGCCAGGAGGGCATGTGGGGGCAGAGGGAACTGCTGGGGAGAGGAGCAGGGGATTGGGAGGACCTCCACTTGCAGGGAAGCTGTGGGTTAGAGCATCCCTCCTCCCTGCATCCCCCTGGCAGATAGGAGCTACTTTCCTGCTGGGGCGATGCCATCCAGCACTAGCCATCATCCAGCTCCTCCCATTAGCGGGGGCTTCTTTGTGTGGCCTGGAGGATGCTGTCTCCAGTATGAAACCTGCATGAGTCGTATCCGTCCCGTCGTCGTCCCCCCCCCCCCCCCAGCGAGCTTGTTCTTGTATTAATCCATTGCTTGGCACCATTAGCCAAATCATGCTCTCGTTTAAACCTGCATAAATCTGAAGTAGCTACACTAGACTCTGAGGTATAATCCAGATTTATGCCATGTTGATTAGGAGCAGAATTTGTTCCTGTGATTTTATAATGCTGTGACTGCAGTTTTACTAGTCCTTGGGTGCAGAGCAAAAGTATTTGTGTTTACTTGCTCTGAATTTTAAGTGCATTTTGCTGTGGTACCTTAACTAAAGCATCTTTCAGAAGTGTGGATCTCTCAGATCAATGTATTCTCCTCTGACAGTGAGTTGTGGCCTAACATCCTGAGCTATGCAGGACATATAAAGTACCAGTCTGTAACAGCATTTCACCTCAGTGAATCTAGCAGCTCCCACCATGTTATATGCAACACTAGGCCCTGACCTTTCAGAGGGCTCAGAACCAGTAATCCTACCCATCTGTGGGCTGCTTTGTTGCTGCTTCAGGTAGTGGGTAACTCACTGTCTTGTCATGATATGCACCTTTTCTTTGGGTAAGCTATTACAGCACATCATCACCTTTTCTTGGTGAAAGGAATCATTGCCAAAAACCCCATGAGTACATTTTTGGTGAAAATATCTGGAAATCCATTTTTTCTACCTCTCATGACTGGTTATTTAACAAATCAGTCTGTTTTTTCCTTCCTGTGGGTAGCAGTTTTACATCTAACATGAAGTTACCTGCAAAACCTTGTCACAACTGCAAAGTGCAGCAGGATGGGGACTTGCCGTGCACATCCCTTTGGGAATGTTAAGTATTAAAAGCACTTGGCCCCGAAACCATAAAACTTCTGCCTGTGAAAGGAGACTGCTAGGGCCAGAAAGTCACCTTGCAAACATGGGGATTGGGACAGCAGGTGTCAAGTACACATGAGGACTTGTTCTCCTTTCATCCAGCCATGCAATTTCCTATTTCCCTCCTGATGCATTCATGAGGAGAAGGGAGACACATCCATGGGAATCCTCAGAAACAGTTATTTCTGCCTTTCAGTTTTGCACTGCCTTGTCCCAGAAGGGTCATAAAGCCTTTGTAATGGGGCTGTACTGTCTAAGAAGTGGCTAGGGGAATGGTGTGCTTCCTAGAGTGAACAATGGTGACTGGTTTTCCAAAGAGAGGCCATTTACAGTAGTGGAAATGGTATAATCAGAATGAGAGTGTCATTTGAACCCATTCTAAACATCCATCTATTGAATTGTAATTTTATTTGAAAGACGTACAACGCAAGCCTCAGCAGCATCAATTAATACTGGCCAGATAAGGAACTGTATAAAGAGACAGCACAGGCAGATATGGCCTTAAATAAGAAGAGTGAGTTTCAATCAACAGGCTAGTACGAGAAGCTACCAAGAGGTCTGCCTCTCACAAACAAAAGTCTCCTTCCTGCAGACATCTTAAATCACAACTTCACACCTGTAAAATACAAAAAGAGGAAGGGATAGAGGCAAAATTTTAAAATAGTATGTGCTGTCCCTCAAGACTATTTTTGTTATCTGTAACAGCATTTCTAAGTGTGAATTTGTATGGAGAGGCAAATCTAGGCATAGCTCCTAAAACAATCAGCCTGGTCAAAAGCAGTGAGGTACACTTTCCTGGACAGAAGCCATAGATTTTTTTTTTTTTTGATGTTGGAATTACACTATGGGGACATTAAACACTATGACTGCAGTAATATTAGAACCAATGTCCTGAAAATCAGAAATTCCAGTGAAATGATGTACCATACAAGATATTTTACAGCCCTCTGCACCACCACTGAAGCCTTGCATATATTCTCTCCTTCGTTTTCATACATATTATATTGCCCGTTGGTGTGCTGCTACATGTTGCAGACCATTGAGAGCTAGTGTCACAGTGCTTGTATGTAGAGATCAGACCACAAGCATTTTCTCTGCACTTAGAGCTTGTGGCTTTGAAATTGGATTACCCCTTTGGAAACTGCAAAAACTAATATTCCCTTTTTAGGTAAATGTCTGCTCACGTACTAGGGCTCCAGTGGTGCCTGCAAATCTGAAGGAAAACCAGTCACTCAACTAAGAAATTAAAAATGGCTATTCAGAAGAGAGAATATCTGCTCAGTTCCTGCATAAAAATGGCTCTCTAGCATAAGCCTCCTGGAATTCTGCTTTTGTGTCCTCAAAAGGATCAGGATGTGAGGATCCATCTGTTTGTGCATGATCTCTGTACGTGCTCAAAAATAAAATATCAGGGTTGCTCAATACTATATAAAAATATTAATAAGAGTTGATTCACATAAAGTTGTTCACTGCCTTCCCCTTTCATTCTTAATATATGTTCTAGCCTCGTCTGTGGAATATAGCTTGTCAGTACACGTAGGTACAATCTGATTCATGTTGACATCTTGTAAAGACTGCGGGGGGGGGTGTTATTCAGGCAGCTGCAAGGGTACTTGGAGAGTAGGAAGAAACACTGTATTATGCCCCCTCTAATGAGAGTTTTTAAAGGTTACCTCATTTGTACAGCATGTTCAAAGACATCAAAACCAAACCCCAGTAAGAAGCAGAGTCAGAAGAGGGTTAAGGAAGTCAGTGATGCCTGATGTTAACATCTTTCCTCTTTTTCAGCTTTATAAAAGATAAACATTTCAAATTTCAGTCTGTGGCTCCCATCAGTGCTTTGGGAACACTGCAGTAGGCCTGCAAAAATCACTAATGCTGGGCCAAGCCGAGATAATGCATCTGAGCAGGAATGACATAATGCCCTAAAAGAAGACTATGATGTAACGCATATCTCAAAAATCAGAGCCAATTTCCGTTACAAAGCCTTGAAGTCTAGCACTAATACTGCAATATGCAAAACTTTGGGGGTTTAGATCTTTTCTTCTTTTTTTTCTTTTTTTTTTTTTTTAAGAATAATTTTCTAAGGCTTACAGTACTTTGCAGTCTGTGTCAGTTACTAGAGGAGCTTCTCTCATTCCACACTTTCTTGCAATTTGGGTGCTTGCTGAAAGCCATTAAGCATTTCGCCTTGGTTGAGGTGCCTGCAATACGTTAATACGAATGCTGTAATTTATAGTGTTAACATGGCTGTTTATGCAGGTGAGGCATAAAGCATATATAGCATATTATAGTAAAATCCTGTTTAATTAAGGTGTTATGCAGGGATTTATTAGACTCACCAATGTCTCATGGAAAAGTTAAGCAGTATTTGTGCTAAGCTCACCTTGGGCTTCAGCCAACGCAACTCCTTGGTCCCTGGTGGAATTACTCCCCTGAGTAATGTGAGCCAGATTTGGGCCTGTGAAGTTTATAAACTATCATCTCAGCTAGTTTTCCTGTCTTTTATTAATAACCATGCTGTCAGAGCAGCAGGGCTCGCCTGCTGCTCAGTGCTCCTGTAGTGCATGAGCCAGTGGACCAGGATGCAGGGAACTGCCACAGGGTTTATTTCCAAGCAGGGCACCTCTGAGTAACCCTGCTGGGGGCCCACACCCACCTTGACCCCAATCCCCTGGTAAAGCGGTGAGATGTCCTGGAGGGTCTCACTGTCCCCTTGCAGCCAGGAGACCATGATGATTCCCAGGTGTGCAGCTGCCCTTGAGGCTGTGCCCCTGCACCCTTTGCGCATCCTTTCAGGGTGAGGGCTGGAGCTGCTGCTGGCAGCTGGCTCTGCCCTTCAGAGACAGGATGAAGACAGGGGGGCTGGGTCTACAGCTGGGGGAAAGCCAAGATGGTTTCTGGGGCTGGAGGGGATGGCAGCAGCCCATACGGGGCAGGATCTGGCTTGGCTGCCTGCGTGGCCACATCACCCTATAGCCATAACGTGGCAATGCATACCCCTTCATGTGAAGGCTGTGTCTTCATCTAACAAATGTCATATCATTGAAGTTGGACCTCACATGCTTTCAAAATACCTCCAGGCCCAGCCCTGGTCTGGGCTCTGCATGGGACCAGAGATCTTTCGGAGGCCCCATCCCGATCAGGGCAGGGGGTCTCTGGGCCAGAACCTGTTCTCCTAGGAAAGGAAACCTGTATTGCAACCTCTCACATTAGCCTATGGAGGCATTCACAAGGACATATCCTGAGCAGCAGAGTCACTTCAAGAGTGTTTGCGCTGGAAACCAGAATCTTTAAAAAATGACCAGTGAGGTAGTTCATGTTTGCCCTAGGGTCCTGCTCAGTGCACTGCAGCCCTCCTCCTCTGCCACCAGCATGATTTTGACTGCTATGGTCTCTTTGTGACAGAGAGCTGATCTGCTCTAATCAAACAATCTCAGCTTAAGCAACCAAGGATTAATATGTAACCTCAGCTGGCTCTTGTAAATTTGAGGTTTACACCTCTGTGCCCGGCAAGATCATGGAGCAGATCCTCCTAGAAACTCTGTTAAGGCACATGGAAAATAAGGAGGTGATTGGTGACAGCCAACATGGCTTCACTAAGGGCAAATCGTGCCTGACAAATTTGGTGGCCTTCTATGATGGTGTTAGAGCATTTGTGGATAAGGGAAGAACAACTGACATCATCTACCTGGACTTGTGCAAGGCATTTGACGCTGTCCTGCACAACATCCTTGTCTCTAAATTGGAGAGACATGGATTTGATGGATGAACCACTCAGTGGATAAGGAATTGGCTGGATGGCTGCACTCAAAAAGTTGCAGTCAACGGCTCAATGTCCAAGTGGAGACCAGTGACAAGCGGCGTTCCTCAGGGGTCGGTACCGGGACCAGTGCTGTTTAACATCTTTGTTGGTGACATGGACGGTGGGATTGAGTGCACCCTCAGCAAGTTTGGAGACAACAGCAAGCTGAGTGGTGTGGTCGACACACCTGAGGGATGGGATGACATCCAGAGGGACCTGGACAAGCTTGAGAAGCGGGCCCATGTGAACCTCATGAGGTTCAACAGGGCCAAGTGCAAGGTCCTGCACCTGGGCCAGGGCAACCTCCATTACCAATACAGGACAGAGGATGAAGGGATTGAGAGCAGCCCTGAGGAGAAGAACTTGGGGGTGCTGGTGGTTGAAAAGCTGGATGTGAACTGACAATGTGTGCTCGCAGCCCAGAAGGCCAATCGTATCCTGGACTGGATCAAAAGAAGTGTGGCCAGCAGGTCAAGGGAGGCGATTCTGCTCCTCTACTCTGCTCTGGTGAGACCCCACCTGGAGTACTGTGTCCAGCTCTGGAGCCTCCAGCACAGGAAGAAGACAGACATGGACCTGTTGGAGTGGGTCCAGAGGAGGACCACAAAAATGATCAGAGGGATGGAACGCCTATGTTATGAGGACAGGCTGAGAGAGTTGGGGTTGTTCAGCCTGGAGAAGAGAAGGCTCCAAGGAGACCTTATTGCGGCCTTTCAGTACTTAAAGGGGGCTTAGAAGAAAGACAGGGACAAAATTTTTAGCTGGGCCTGTTGCAATAGGACAAGGGGTAATGGTTTTAAACTAAAAGAGGGTAGATTCAGACTAGATATAAGGAAGAAATTTTTTACGATGAGGGTGGTGAAACACTGGAACAGGTTGCCCAGAGAGGTGGTAGATGCCCCATCCCTGGAAACATTCAAGGTCAGGTTGGACGGGGCTCTGAGCAACCTGATCTAGTTGAAGATGTCCCTGCTCATTGCAGGGGGGTTGGGCTAGATGATCTTTAAAGGTCCCTTCCAGCCCAAACTATTCTATGATTCTATGAAGGAGAGCTTAATTATCTTGCTCTAGCGAAAATCTCTAGGGGCAAAAGGCGAATGTATAATTATAGTGTCAATATGGCCTACCAGCCTGCTGGTGGGCTGGTGATATGGGGACCCGGCTCTGTAATCCTGACCCCACCTCTGCTGTATGTGACTGTTAGGGCAAGTCATTTAATCTCTTTTCTAACATGGGAGCTCTCATACTTCCAGAGTTGAGTAATGAAAGTGCCCTGAAGACTAATTTTTGTATAAGGACGAGAGCATTTATAACCTATTTTGGCTTTTCCCATTTGCCTTTATGCATATACTTAGATACCTACTCACCTTTTATGAACTCAGTTGACTTGAACTCAGCAGCAAAGGAGGCATTGCATGATTTAAGACCACAGCAGCCAGCTACACTGTGAAATTGCCTCACTGCCTCACGTGGTTTCAGTTGTCCTGAAACCATGCAGAAAACAACATACCTGTTAGTGCCAGCCACGCAGGCCTTATTTTGGTAAGAGTTGAGGAAAGAGAAGTACAGGACTAGGTTTATGATATATCTACAACTACAAATCGAGTGCAACGGTTTGTGCATCTCCTAATCAGCACAGAGAGAGTTAGGGAGTGACAAAACTGCGTTTGTACAGTATGAACAAGCCCAGGATGCCCAGAAGCCTTGAGTATCCAGTGATACTGCTGGCCTGTTCACCCACATCCCATATCTTTGCACCTACTGCTACCACTCCAGCCAAGAGTGCTACCACATAGACCTGTCAGCTATGTTCCAACTTTGGCAATAAGATGCTTTTTAAGAAGCAATTTATACAGGCTAGATTCTGCTTTGTTCTTCATGACCATGCATATGGTAAAATGTCATTAGTTAGTGTTGTCTCTGTGTTTGTATGAGTGTCGCTGAATCAGAGTCATGGGGCAGGAACCAACTACAATCTGGCTTTATATTTTATAGTCACATTCAAATGATATCTGGGGACCTAATGAAAAACAACATATGGTCAGTACAGAAAGCTTCATAAAAATGCAAAAAATGCATTTTGGCATTGTTGTTACCCTGCTTGCAATAATACCTGACCTGGCTTGGCTAAATGACCTGCCCTCAGGTGTGTTTATAGGATCTATCATGACAGTGCTGTCTGCTATATAGACTCATGCTTGGAACCTCAGTCTAGGCTCCTACACTGCTGTTCCTGTTAAACTGCTTATCTCTGTCTGGTCAGCACCAACCCAGCACCACGGCATCCTGGCCAGTGTGGGCTGGGTTTAGGAAACCCAACAGTAGTGAAATGGCAGTGGTGGAGGTGATGGCATAAATATGTGTATGGGGGGGAGTGAGTGAAGGAGTGCTGCCTGAGCAAACCTAATGAGAGGGGCTGACTATAATTTTCAAACACTAGAAAATATATTTCTGCCCTAAATCTGCATTTGAATGCTTCAGTCTTGAACTTTCCATTTCATAGAGGTGACAGAGTTCACAAAGGAAGTCAGATGGAATTACTCTGAGTCACTTCTTCAATTTAGTCAACCATTTTTTCTTTTTAATGAGAAGGATGTTTGTCCTTTATATTTCCTGGTCAATTAAACTATGTGAAAATCCCCTGCAGGAAAATTTGCGGGCATCTGCCTAGCTTTGGGACAGTTTGGAAATTTTTGCAGCCTAAATCAGAATTTCTTCAATTGCACTGTTCTGCTCCACTACAGCCAAGGCAGGCACCACTGCAACAGAAAGGAGGTCTTTTGAAAATGGCCAGTTTATATCCTGCACATCGCCTTTTGCACAGTCGCCCCTTCATAACACTTGTCAGGTGGCTGCTGGCAAAGGCTGGCTCAATCCCTGAATGTCAGACCAGCATACAACAGGTGATAGTGGAAGTCTAGATGGAAAAGTATCCTTGTTCCTTCAGGAACTACTTTCCTTCTTTAAAAAAATAAAAAAGAGAGAGAAAAAAAGGTTTTGTTTTTGTTTTTTTTCCCAAGTACTTTCTGCTCATTGCTTTTCAAGCATTTGGAAATGTCTGGCACTTTTCATCTTTCAATTCTGAGGTAGTAAAATCACTGGCTAGCTAAGCCCGTTATCTAGTGCAAGAGGATTAGTTTTCTTTTGATTACAGGAATGACCTTATAGAGAGCATTTGAAAGAGGCACGTTTTGCCTACCATCATCTATGTTTTCCACCATTAATCTGCTTAACCAGACGATGAGATTTTATTTACTTGTTTTGTCAGAAGATATATGAAAAGGATTTTAGGACTTGGTTCTCCTTGGTTTTGTATTAAAACCTTCTGTGGAAATTTAGAAGATTGGACTGAAACATCTTTTTGGTTTAGACTGGACAAGCAGGAAGATAGTAAGGGACACTACCAATAAGGAAGGGAAAATGGCGGTTTCTTACTACAGTACAATGTACCCTCTGAGATTGTTTCTGACCCCACCCACTCCAGATTAAAACCCCCAGGTCTTCAGGAGAGTCCCTTTGAATTTCTATCTCTCTGAAGGAGTTTCTGGTCTCTATTTTAGGCAATATGAATTACGTTTCTAACTCAGATTGTCCTAAATAGAGCTGAGGGAGTTGGCAACTTCTCAGCTGCCTACAGTTTCCCAAACTTTGACATCACCAGTGCAGATGCCTCTCTCTGTGTTGCTCACCCAGAGCTCATGCATGACCAGGGGAGGTGAGTGGGCCTTCTGGGAGCATGACTCATCCAATCTGGAAGCACAAGCATAAATTTGTTCATATGAACTACAGCCTGAGTCTCTGCTTAGACTACACTAGGCGCTTAAGGTATCCGGTCCAATTGTTGGTGTCATAGAGTCATAGAATCATAGAATCTGTTGGGTTGGAAGGGACCTTTAAAGGTCATCTAGTCCAACCCCCCCTGCAGTAAGCAGGGACATCTTCAACTAGATCAGATTGCTCAGAGCCTCATCAAGCCTGGCCTTGAATGTTTCCAGGGATGGGGCCTCCACCACCTCTCTGGGCAACCTGTTCCAGTGTCTCGCCACCCTCATTGTAAAGACACCGGCCATTGAAGAAAGAGACATGACCCTTTGATCCGTCAGCTTTTATACTGAGCATGAGACAGATGGGATGGAATACCCTGTTGGTCAGTTTTGGGTCACCTGTCCTGTCCACTCCTCCCCACAGGTGCAATCCCTCTATGCTCTTCCACTTATGACCCTCCAATGGGGCAAATAGCAAAGTTAGCTGGCATTGGTTGTTATAGCAACGAGTATAAGCAAGAGCCTCTCTGCATATCATTCCTTGGCATAAATTAGAAACAATCAGGTCTTATCTCTCTGGGAGCGAACAGTGTCTGAACAACATGCTGTTAATTTCGGAGAGTTCAGTTAGTTAGAATAGGTTTAGCTGGAAAGTAAAATTACTGAACAGAACATTGGTTCTGTTTTACCTCAAACCAGGACATTGGCATTGGTACAGTACGATGGGGGAAGCTTACCTCCTATTGTGACTTATTATTTAGCGGAGGGTAATCTCTGTTGGTCTAACAGATAATGGAAAATAATGTATGTGCAGTACAGTGCGAGTGCAATGAATTGCCTAGCCTTGGTTAAGTTAGCCCAGGAAGAGCAGCATCCCTGGCACTTCTGGTGCCAAAGCTTGCTTTGAGCTACCTGGGGGGTCTCTCTCTTCCAGTGCTGCACAGATGTGATGCATGGCCTTGCTCTTGTGGCAGCACTGCTTGGAGGAGAGCTAGGGGCTCACTCTTGCTGTGCTGCTTTGTTTACCTGAATTTGCCTCTAGCACTTCTCCTTTGAGTGGTAATAAGACCTGGGAGCCACTTAATCCCGCTTTAAAGGTACAGCAAGATCTACTAAGGAAAAAGAACTGGTCTGCTTAGAAATGTCCTATAGGATGAGAAATTGCAAAAGCCCTGGCCAGAGAAGCCTTTCTCCAGCTGAACAAGGAGGAGAGTTAAAAAGCATTTGAGGGAGATATTCCAAATTCTGAAGGGCACAGCGAGAACTCATCATCTCCTCCTTTCTGATCCTATCCCACAGTATGAGAACAATAGGTCTCTATGACATTAAAAGCAATAAATTTAGAAGGAATACAAAGGATATTGCTTTGCACACTGAATAGACAGCCTGTGGTCTTCACTATGCAGATATTCAATGTCAAGCACGTACAGCTGGATTTTTAAATAGCATTGGCTAATTTAATCATCACTGACTACCATATGTAGCGCTAAAATAATCCAGGGCTGGATTTCACCCTACAGCGTTGCAACCGATTACCTCTAGGGTACATGTGTGCCTGTGTGGAAGAACTTCACAATTGGCCAATTGTATCCAAAGTTTTTTCTTCCTCTGAGTCTTTATTTAAAATATTTCCAGATATGCAAGGCTGAAGCAAATGGAGAATGTCCAAAGCTAAAAGTGAGACCCAAAGGGGAATTTCGGAGTCAAGCTTGTTTGCATATACAACTTGACATTGAACTCAGTAGGAAGTTAGTATCTAAATGTCTTGGTAGGTCTGATCTTATGGGGTAAAGTAGCAGCTGCGTAATGCATGTACTCTACACAACTGAGACAGGAAAGAAAGTGATTCCTATCATCTTTGCTCCCTGGGAACTCCAAACATCTTCTGCCATAATTTTGAAGGCACCTTGAGAGGTGCTTCCAGTGCAATGATCCTACAGGTAAAATCTCTACTGTCTTTTGTTAGCTGTGCCCAAGCATGCGCTTGATTTTGTTGTGCCACATGGCTGGAACTGACTGTGTCCTCACTGCCTGTAGTGCTGAGGTTCAAATTCAGGCCACTCCCCACTCAGTGCCTGGGTTTCCTCCCTCCAGGCCTCCTGGCTGTTTAGATGGGCTTAAGAGCAAGACAGGATCCCCAGGGTGCAGGACCAGACTGTTCCCTACCTCTCTGTGCACCTGCTGTGATGTGGAGGGTGACAAGGGGGTGATGGAGACCTTGGGGTCACTCCGGGTCAGGGGAACCTTCCTCCTTAGGAGTTGCCTGACAGCATGTCTTGCTCCTGGGTGGTGCCCGAGCATAGCTCACTGCAACAGCAGTACAGCGACCCACCCGTCTTCCCCTTCCAGAGAGCAAAGCCCTGCAGAGGCCACCACAGAGAGGTGTGGGAGCTCTGTGCTGCTGCACGCAGAGCCTCTGGAAATTCAGCAGACCACAATGTCTCTCTCTGTCACTATCTCTGTCCCAGCGGCTTCCAGTTTCCTGCTGATGAGGCAAGAATGATTCACACCTGAGCACTCTGTGCACCCAGTGGCCCCTGGAGAGGGGCTGACTGTGGGACAGTTGCCTATTCCCTATTGCAGGCTACAGAAATGGTGGCTTCTGTCTGCCAGGGGAGCTGCCTGAAAGCAGTGGAGAACTCCCAGATTTACCTGGGCATACCTGAGCATGGGCCTGGCCTCTCTCACTCCTCTGCTGTTTTGCAGAGTGACTCACCATCCCCAAGCTCTGTAGAAAAAATAAATCATAGCTGCAGCTACAGACAGCAATGCTGAGGGCAGCAGTGCTGGCACTGAGGGGAGCACAGCCTCCTGAGACCATGTGCTAGGCAGGCAGGATTTGATGACAGAATCAGCTCAAGATGCCTTTGGGCACCCCTTTAATTTCACAAAGCAGAACCTGTTCCTGGTCTCACAGTGACACTTTGACAAGCTCCATTTTCATTTCACATTTCTGGTGGGTACTTGGAGGAGTTGAACATACCCAAGCTGCAGGATGCTGCAATGCAAGCAGCTGCAGGTGAAGCAGATGTGTCAACTCCACTGTACAACACCAAGGAGAAACATATGTTTCTGAGTCCCTGGCACAGACTGGGGGTTCTGAGGGCATGGCAGCTCTCAGCAGCAAGACACTGATCAAATAAATGCTCTGGATGGCTTCAGCTGAGGGAAAGCTGTGCTGCCCAGTGCCACTGTAGGCCGGGGAGGTTTCTGGCTGGGAGAGGTGGGTGGCTGCAGCAGACAGCCCTTGGACATTGTCATGCTTTCATCCAGGTTGGCCAATGACAAGACAACAGATACTCTCCCCCACCTCTCGCTCCAAGGAGAGGAAGTAGAAAGATAAAGAGAGTTATGAGCTAAAAAAACCCTAGAATAATTTAATGAAATATTAATAATAAAATAAAAAAGGAAATAACAAAATAGATACAATATATACAAATATACAAAAAAACCATATCAAGCTCCTGTCGCGGGTGGAGTGATTAACTTCACTTGTAAGAGAGACATAGTGAAATTTATTAACATAAAACAGTGATTTAACAAAGTTAGTAGTGAATGCAACAGTGTTTTACGAGATTCAACGGCAAGGGTACACTTGATTATTTACTGCATAGAGGCCAGGGTCAGACAGAGCTGTCAGGGAGACCCTCCCGTTGAGTCACGAGGTTCAGAAAGGACCCCCTTGCTTTCTAAACTCCTTCTCAGAGAGGAGTCGAGGTGCGGCTGGATCCAATCCTAGTCCCACACTTAGTCAATGGTTTATGTCTAAACAATTATATATGCACAATCAATCCTTTATATCACCTAACTAAGATTTCAAAGTTTAGCATGCTCTCAGTCACTTATCGAGAATCTGTTGCAGCAAGGAATCTCTCAACCTCGAGGAGTAGAACCTTAAGCGAGCGTCCCCACTCAAGGGGAGATCCTGTTGTGCAGCCCGCTGCCATGCAGGAGAGCTCAAAGGGGCCCTTAGGCTGTTCACTATTTATAGAGTAAGATAATTGACCTATAGTCATATTCCCATGGGAACAAAACATCTAGGTCTCCACTCCAGGCAGTGTTTTGGCTGTGTTGCCAGCCATTTGCCAAAGTCCAGGTGCAACTCATAACAACTCCCACTAATGGTTACGGCTTAAGCAGGAGCTGGGGGCGGGGGAAGAAGCACACTGCCACAGCTCCCAGGGAGATATCACTGGCAGGCACTGGGGAAGTTCCAGACTAGACTCAGTGACAAATGGGAACTAGAGCATACTGACCAGGATCAAAAAGCAGACAAACTGACAGGGTAATCCTCCTCAAACACCACTCATAGAAGAAAGAGAACCATTAGAGAAGAGCCAACCTAACCCCTTTGATCCCTCAGCTTTTATACCAAGCATGATGCACATAGGATGGAATACCCTATTGGTTAGTTTTGGGTCACCTGACCTGTCAACTCCTCCCCACAGGTGGGACCCCTCCACAGCGTGAACAACCAGGTCAGCTGCCCCTGGTTGCCACAGCAATAAGTAAGAGCAAGAGCCTCTCTCACTGAGCAGAAAGTTGGTCCTGCTTCACCTCAAACCATGACCTTCCACCCCTTATTCCATACCATTTGCATCATGCTCAGATCACTAATACTTCTTATCCATACAATATATACACATACATGTACATATATATACACAGATCAGTCATTTATGATTTATCTTTAGACACAAAAGTCCATTTAGTTCATAATTATAGACTTTCATCTATTATAGCAGACTCAGGATTGAGTATTCTCACCAAGGGTTAAATTTCCTTGAGGTACACATTGAATTTCTCCATTCTCCAGCATCACCCACCAAGTACATCCAGGTCCTTGAGCAAACACAGTCCCACAAATGGGTTTGTCTTTGCCTGAGACAGGAAAAAAACAACCAGTATTTCCCTAGCATGTTCCTTTCATGCACCACAGGGAATTTATCCCCTTCTACTGTGTGTAAAAGGTCTGATTGAGCAGGACCAGCTCGATTGATGGATCCCCTGGTGTTAACTAACCAGGTAGCTTATGCTAAATGCTTGTCCCAATTTTTAAAGGATCCACTGTGAATTAGGTTTAATACGTCATTTCCAACATATAGAACTCACATTAGAATGAGTTGTTTATGAGATACTATGCGATCATAAGCACTGTACAGATTTTGAGTGACAGCAGACCAATTTCCTTTGAAAAAACTGCTAGTTTCTAGTGTATGAAATTGGATGAATTGTTATACATACTTTTTAGCAGCTGGGGGATCAGCCACAGCAGCTCTGAAGAGCACCTCATCCCAAGCAAAGTGAGCAGGTGTTATGTACCACATGTATTGCTTTGTACAGCACAGTCACGTAGCTCTGGCTGAGGTTGATGCTGCTTACAGGTCACAGCATGCCTGTAAGTCATTTTGTCTACAACATGCACAGATCCCACCTTTCATGTGCCTTTACCAGCACTTCATTTCCATTTGTGCACTGTCCTCTCCATGTTTTATCTAAAAGAGACTTTTTTTACCCTTCTTCAGACCCATCACATAACAGGGAGTTTATGGAGCTTGCTTGGTCCTGGGGTGAACTCCTGCACCATTATGTTGATCACTTAATTGAAAATCATAGTCATATGAGAAAGATGAAACAGGAGAAAACCAGGTCTGTGCTGTCTCTCTGAGGAGCTGGCTTGATACCTCAAGAAGGGCGTCCTGGTTTGACGTAAAACAGAATCAATTTTCTGTTTTGTAATTTTACTTTTTAGCTGGGCCTCTTCTGACTAAACTCTGAAAATTAACAGCATATTGTTCAGAAACTGTTCACTCTCAGAGTGATAAGACCTGATTATACCAAGGAATGGTATGCACAGAGGCTCTTGCTTAATACTTATTGCTATAACAACCAAGGTCAGCTAACTTTGCTATTTATTTGCCCCGTTAGAGGGTCAGAAGCGGAGAAGCGTAGAGGGGTCCCACCTGCAGGGAAGAGCGGACAGGATGAGTGACCCAAAACTGACCAACAGGGTATTCCATCCCATCTGCATCACGCTCAGTATAAAAGCTAAGGGATCAAAGGGGCAAGGGGCTCGCTCTCCCTTTCTTCAATGGCCGACGTCTGAGGAGGACCCTGTCTGTTCATCTGCCTTTGATCCCGATCCAAGTACTCCTGACTCTAGTTCCGGAATTCAGCTCCTGTCCATCACTGACTCCAGTCTGGGACTTTCCCTGTGTCTGCTGGTGACGCGATCGTCATCCTGGGAGCTGGATACGGTTTTGTATATATTGTATACTTTTTTCTTTAATTTTTATTATTCTATTATTATTTACTATTTCCTTATTTATTATTATTTTCATTAGTTTAGTTCTTTTTCTAAATTCATAAATCTCCTTATCTCTTCCTCTCCTCTCTGAGGAGGGGGGGGGGAGGGCCATCTGTCGTTCTGATTGGCCAATCCGGCCAAAACCACGACAAAGGGGGAGACAAGGGTGCGCTTCTTCACCATGGAGTGAGGCTTCGGGCACCTCCAAGCCCCTGGCTGAGGTCAGCTGAGATACAGATGGTAGATATACTTCTGAAGGGTGGCCATGCCTTATCCATCACATCTGTGTTTGAAAAAGCCTGCTTATGCAACCTCTGCATGGATGATCCCCTCCCCCTTAAAACAAAAGGGAAAATCAAAGTGGAACGTGACAGCATTTGAAACATGAAATTAATTTGCATTTGGTTATAAAGAACATCCCATCGGGTGGCCAGTGGTTTACCTCAGAAAGATACCCTCAGGCTTGGAGAGGGCTGAGAAATGCTGCACAGTGACTGCGCTGCTTCTTTAACTTTCTTCATACGCCTGTGCTACAGCCAGCCAACACTGAACTCTGGCATGTGGAGAACATTTTGCAAGAAGATGTCAATCTTAAACGAAATAAAATTTGTTTTCCTGAAAAATTACACTCTCTGCTCCTCATCTTTTTCCAGTCGCCAGCTACGGAAAGGGAAGAGGAAATGAAGAATCAGCAGAAATATTTCCCTGCTTTCTCCCCAAGAAAAAAAAAAAAAGGCAGGACTAATGAAAACAGATTTCCCCCAGCCTTTTAAAATTCTTATTTCTGTTCTCATGCACAGTGGGTTTGGGGGCACCCGTTTTCTTTCCCTCCCATACTAAAGCCTGAAATTCACATTTAAAAAAAGATTTGTCAGTCCAACAAAATTTTTAGGGACAGGTTTTCAAAGTAGACAAAAATGTATTTATTGTCTCTTTTTTTCTCCTGGATCTTATTCAGGTTCCTTATTTGTATCTTGATCTTATTTGGGCTAAGTATATAAGAAGATATAAAAGTGGGCTTTAGAATTTGTAGCTGAATGAGAAGCACGTGGGTGGGAGATACTGCCAAGAGCCTGATTTTCAAAAGGGAATGTAAAGGGAATGGAGGTACAGCCCTGACACTTCCTCATGTGCTTCAGGTTAGATTACTTACATGTGGGACACAGGTAAAGTTGGCACAATCAAGATCTAAATGACCGAGCTTTGTAAATTATGAGGTGGTTAAGAATGTTCCTGCCATTCACTCCCAACGGTTTTATAAATTTTATTTTAGGCTTTTGGAATTGTGTGAAGAATCTGACTGGAAAAATTAAGTAATATTCAATCATTTAAAATAAAATCGAAAGCTGCTTTTTAAAATTTAAATATTTAGAGACCAGAATCACATTATGTCTGCAATCTGGGAAAACATGAAAATAACAGTAAACATATCTCTTTACAGCAATATCTGCAGGTTACTATGGAATATTGTAAACAATGATGTAACAAGGGGTGTCATGAGTTTTAATGGCACAGGGAAGCATGATAGAACAGATTTATATCAAAGTCTATCATAGCAGAGAGTCTTATAACAAGGGCAGAATGCATTTGTCATACTTAAAATGTCATCGCAGTCACAGACAAGACTGATGAGGAAAAATGATTAGACACAGAGATTTGACTTCTTTCTTTTCTAAAATAGGAACTTTTGATGATCTCCCTTTAGCTTGCAATGCTTAAAACCAAAATTTCCAGACACCAATGGAACGCAAAATAGATGAGCCTCCATTTGCATCATTGTCTTTTCATTTTTTTACCAAAGTGCTGTAAATCAATAAAGCTTCACTAGTAAAACAAAATATTTTGGTCCTATTTTCTTGTAGTAGAAGCTGAAAAATACCCCCATCACAACATGCTACCACATTTCCTTGCTTAGTTATGGCCTGAACATGGAAACAAATCCTCTTATCCTCAGCCCTACAGATGATTAGCTTTGTGTAAGGGCCTCCCCCAGCCCAGCTCCTCCAGCTCTGCATCCTTGTCCTGCATCGCTGTGGGCAGCTAAAATTGCTGCCGAGGCCTATGATATAGACACTATATTCCTGGGGAATTTAAGGAATTTCAGAGCAGCCTTCAGAGGTATTAATCTGCTATCAGCACTCACCAAAAAAGTTCAAAGGTCCCAAAACCCAACATATTGCCATCTTATCTGATAAAACTTTGGCAAATTTTTGAGGGTTGATGCAAAAAGAAAAAGATTGCGAGTGTTCCCAGAGACTTTTGGACTCTACAGGTAAGATTCAGCCACTGCTATTTTTCAGTGAGCTTATAATTGTTATTGTCAGGATTTTTAAAAGCTGAAAACAAACCATCTGTAGCTTATTTTATGTGCTTTAGTAGAAAAAAGAAAAACAAATGAAAATCTAACTTTCCTTGTATTTGCTTAATTCAGAGCATGTGGCATTTAAGAAATTTGTACAATTTTAAGATCAGCACTAAGTTGTTTTGGGCAGCAAAAAAACCCACCCAAAACCCCAACAAACAAAAAAAGAAAAAGAAAATTCTGACGTGAACTGTGCAGGCTGTTAAACTCAGAAACAACGCACGACTCTGACAGCCCTCCTCTGAGTTAAATTCAAACACCTACGGCCTTCTATGACAAGTTGACCTGCTTAGTGGATGAGGGAAAGGCTGTGGATGTTGTTTACCTGGACTTTAGTAAAGCCTTCGACACTGTTTCCCACAGCATTCTCCTGAAGAAACTGGCTACCCATGGCTTGGACGGGAGTACTCTTGGCTGGGTAGAAAACCATCTGGAAGGCTGGGCCCAGAGAGTGGTGGTGAATGGAGTTAAATCCAGTTGGCAGCTGGTCATGAGTGGTGTTCCCCAGGGCTCAGTATTGGGGCCAGTTCTCTTTAATATCTTTATCAATGATCTGGATGAGGGGATCGAGTGTACCCTCAGTAAGTTTGCAGACGACACCAAGTTAGGTGGGAGTGTTCATCTGCTTGAGGGTAGAAAGCCTTTGCAGAGGGATGTGGACAGGCTGGATCGATGGGCCGAGGCCAATGGTACGAGGATCAACAAGGCCAAGTGCCGGGTCCTGCACTTGGGTCACAACAACCCCATGCAGCGCTACAGGCTTGGGGAAGAGTGGCTGGCAAGCTGCCTGGCAGAAAAGGACCTGGGGGTGCTGGTCGACTGCTGGCTGAATATGAGCCAGCAGTGTGCCCAGGTGGCCAAGAAGGCCAACAGCATCCTGGCCTGCATCAGGAACAGTGTGGTGAGCAGGACTAGGGGAGTGATCGTCCCCCTGTACTCAGTACTGGTGAGGCCCAACCTCGAGTGCTGTGTCCAGTTTTGGGCCTCTCACTACAAGACAGACATTGAGGTGCTGGAGTGTGTTCAGAGAAGGGCAACAAGGCTGGTGAGGGGTCTGGAGACCAAGTCTTATGAGGAGCAGCTGAGGGAGCTGGGATTGTTTAGCCTGGAGAAGAGGAGGCTGAGGGGAGACCTTATCATTCTCTACGACTACCTGAGAGGAGGTTGTAGGGAGGTGGGGGGGTCGGTCTCTTCTCCCAAGTAACAAGTGATAGGACAAGAGGAAACGTCCTCAAGTTACACCAGGGAAGGTTTAGACTGGATATTAGGAAAACTTTTTACATTGAAAGTATCATCAAACATTGGAACAGGCTGCCCAGGGAAGTGGTTGAATCACCATGCCTGGAGTGTCGTGGTTTTGGCCAAATTGGCCAATGGCTGGCAACAGATGCTGCCCCCCAACCTCTCGTACACAGAGAGGAGGAGGAGAGATAAAGAGATTTACAAGTTTACAAGAAACTAAACTACTTTAATGAAATATTAATAATAGAATAAAAAGGAAAATAATTAAATATATATGGTATATACAAAACCATATTAAGCTCCCAGGATGATGTCACCGGCAGGCACTGGGGAAGACCCAGGCTGGACTCAGCGACGGGTGGGAATTGGATTCCACAGATGGAGTCATGAACACACGGATCGGGATCAAAGGCAGATGAACAGACAGGGTCCTCCTCGGACTTTGGCCATTGAAGAAAGAGCGTTGCCCCTTTGATCCCTCATCTTTTATACTGAGCATGGGGCAGATGGGATGGAATACCCTGTTGGTCAGTTTTGGGTCACCTGTCCTGTCTGCTCCTCCCTGCAGGTGGGACCCCTCTACGCTTTTATGCTTCCGACCTTCCAACGGGGCAAATAACGAAATTAGCTGACCTTGGTTGTTACAGCAATAAGTATAAGCAAGAGCCTCTCTGCATACCATTCATTGGCACTAATTGTAAACATTTGTCTTATCACTCTGAAAAACGAACCTTTTTCAACACAACGTGCTGTTAATTTCAGAGAGTTAGAAGAGGCCTAGCTAAGAAATAAAATTACTGAACAGAAAGTTGGTTCTGTTTTACCTCAAACCAGGACACTGGAGGTATTTAAAAGACGGGTAGACGTGGTGCTTAGGGACATGGTTTAGTGATGGGTTTTGTCAGTGTTAAGTTGATGACTGGACTCGATAATCTTAAAGGTCCCTTCCAACCCAGACGATTCTATGATTCTATGCAGTTCAGATGGTGAAGTGGTAACAGCAGCAGCTCAGGAGCCAAAAAGGTGGAGCCAAAAAGGTAGACCCAAGTGTTACTATCAACAAAGCTGTATGGCACAGATGTAACACATTGTAATATTCCTGATCTATGTTGTCCGTGCACTGGGTTGAATGCCTGTTATTGCTTTACAGATTTTGAAAATCTGACCAGGAATCTTTACGTTTGGTTATGTTTTTCTGACTTTTTTTTTGGAGTTGTACAGCCCTAAAAGTATTTCTTCCTTCCTTCAATTTCATTTTGCAAATTTGATCTCCCTTTCATAATAGCCTTTACTAAAACACAGATTTCTTGGAATTTCAGAGTCCCTTCAGAGGGCAAACCACCCTGACACAGAGGCTGTTTCTCAGCATGTCACTCCCTCACTACGTGGCAAATCTCATGGAGAAGTGTGAATGCACAGCAGAATCCAGCTGGCCAGTGTTAATGCACAAACCTTTGAGGGACCTGGTTATTTAAGGCTCTGTGCCTATATGAGTGTTTCTACATCTGTATCGGTGGGCACAGGAGCACTTCAGATTTCACAGTTCTGGCTGCATATCTCAGTAGCTCCTTCCCTGGCACTCATCAGCTCCTCTGGCAGCCCAGAAAGGACAGGGAGCGTGTAGGCTGGTGGAAACCATGCATGGTTTGGACAACTGAAGATTCAAGCTCAAGTCAAGAGAGGAAGAGTGCTAGCAAGTGCCTCTCTGCACCCCGTCACTGACCTTGGACTCACTCCTTCACTGGTGTCCCAGACTTCGGACCTCCAGAGAGCCTGCAAAACCCACCTTCTCTCCTTGTGCATGCAAGGAGGAGACAGGTTAATGGAAAAGGTTATATTGCTTTCTGTAGAGTGTTATGGAGATGCTGTGTTTATTGTAGGTATGTGCAATTCAATGTATCTATTATTGCAATACTGGGAGTTTTTCCTCTCAGTTGCACATGTTAATAGAAATACACAGAGGGATACGGCCAGAGAATTTGGACCTTTTTCCCACACACAAGTCAGTGAATAGCAGCATTTTTTCTGCATCAATAAGAATCTGTCAAGGTGTAAACCGTTCTTTTTTAAAGATTCCAAAGTACAAACCATAGCCCACACAAAGGAAAAAAAAAGGTTAACTCTGCTTTATTGTGAAGCCTTGCTACAGAGGAAAAAAAGCAGTGAATTCAGCTTTATTGCGAAGCCTTGCTAAGCAGTTCCCAAATGTCCCAAAAGTTACTTCAGAGAGTCCTACCAACCTATAGACCGTAGTAGCACCGATGAGCAGCAGGATAACGAGGAGCTACATCGGTACGGCAGTGGGAAGGCAAGGCACAGCGCTTGTTCAGGGTGTCCCCTGTATCTTCAAAGTGTGCTCATGTCTCTCTCTCCCTCTCCGGCCCGAGACAGCCCCCTTATATCCTGCACCAGATTGAGTGGAGAAGTACAGGCTAGAGTCGCTGCACGTGTGGCCAGTGCATGCAGCGAGCCTCACCAGACTCATGATCCAGCTCTGCTAACAGCGGCTGTCTGATATGTGACTACATTGTTGTACTCCCTTCTTGTTATCTTCTTCTTCGAAGGTCAGGTTCTCATGGATATGCGCATAGTTTTTGCAGCAACAGTACTGAGGTCCTTTTTCTCGGCACGTATACTGGGTTTGGTTCAACTAGTAATTTTCCGTTGTGTCTCACTTGGATCATCCTCTATTATCCCTTACGCACAAGGTGAGATGGAGCTGAGTGGAATGACAACTCCCTGCATCTCACCTTTTGTGCTCTGAAATTGGTTTGGCCGGGTGATCCCATTCACTTTGCTGCCACGTGGATCTCCATCCCCTACCTCAACTGAGATGGCAGACCGAAGGACCTCACTAGCACACTGTCCCTCAAACATTGGTGTGCTGTCCCATGGCTTATCTCTAGCAAGCCTGGTTTCATCCCTTCCCCCCTTCAATTCTCGTTTAAAGCTCTTCCAATGAGCCCTGCTAACTCTTGCACAAAGATCCTTTTCCCCCTTTGAGACAGGTGTACCCCATCTGTTGCTAGCAGACCTGGTGTCGTGTAGACCAACCCATGATCAAAAAAACCAAAATTCTGCTGGTGACTTCAGTCTCGAAGCCAGGTATTGATCTTTCTGTTTCTTCCCTCGTCATTCCCTGCAACTGGAGGGATAGAGGAGAACACTAATTGTGCTCCCAATCGCTTAACCAGACGTACCAAGGTTCTGAAGTCTCTTCTGATTGCCCTTGGACTTCTTATCACAACTTCATCACTGCGTACCTGAAAAATAAATAGTGGATAATAATCCGAGGGCCATATCAGGGTAGGAAGTTTCCCCATTACATCTTTAACCTGGGTCCCAGGGAGGCAGCAGACTTCCCTAAAAAGTGGGACTGGTCTGCATATTGGGCCTTCTGTTCCCCTCATGAGAGAGTCTCCTATGACAATGACCCATCTTTTTTTCCTTATGGAAGTGGTTTTGATGCAGGGTGTAGACCAACTTAACCTTGGCGACACCTCAAACCTAGATGAACCATCATCCTCGTCATTGCTCACTTACACTTGCAGAGTCTCATACCTATTATGCAAGGGCACCTGGGAAGGTGGGGTAGTCACGGAGGAGACGCGCCTGCTGTGCTGGCCAGGAACTTGTTGCCATTGCCCCCTATCCCTTAAATTACAGCATTCAGCCAGGCGGAGAGAGGATAGGGAATCCTCCATACCATGTGTCCTTTCTGCCTGACAGGCCTGTCCCAGGGAAGGTAGGGTTTGGTTCCAGTAGTCTGTCGCTCTCAGACTCCCTGATACTCCTCAAGAGCTCAAGAAACTCAGGCATCTGTAAGAATAGTCAAGCTCTTTAATTGGGAAATACAAGTTCTATTTTCCATTGCAAATATCATTCAGATACACTGGATGCATGCAGTCAGGCACACAAGGGGAACAGGCTTCTATGACACTAGTACAAAAGCACTCCATGAGAGCTTGTGTCAGCAAAATTAAATGAGACTGATAATTTACACTTTGTCACTTACAAATGCAATATCACCAGTGCTAGATATATTATTGAAAAAGCTGTCAAATAAATTGCCTAGTGGATACGATCACCATTTTGTTGGCTGAACAGCATTTGAACAGCTGTTCCTCCCTCCAAAAGGGATTATTTCAGTGAAGTTTTAATATGATTCTTCTTCCACTGAACTTTTTTTAATTAATTCTATCACCTATAATTCTGTTTTATCACCTACTCAGGATTTTTGCACTTTGATTCTGCTTCCATACAAATGATAAGAGAAAACTTTCTCCATTACCAAACAATGCATGTCTTTAAGGCTAGGAGAACTGACCAGGGATTTCTGTTCATTCACATTTAAAAACATTGGTAAAGAAAGCAGAAACCTTTTTAAAACACTTTAGTTTGTCAGGTAGGCAGGGCTAATCACTTTAATTTAACAGTAAAAATAGTAATCTGAATAGCAGCCAAATCTATCTATAGGGACTGAAGATAATTCAGATCATTCTGATTATTCAGATTATGGGGATATTCTTGTGCTGGGATTAGATGGAGTCTGTGAACCTAAAGAGATTTTTGGCACACACAGACCCATCATGTATATTTGTCCATTTCTAGTTCACATGAATTTGTGCTGGGGTTGGAGTAGTCTGGAGTGAAGGGGTTTGAAACAGAAAACCCAACGGTCTTTTCTGATTTGGAGTTTCCAATAAGTTAACAGTTAGTTATGTGTATTTGGCCTGGCTGAGGTGGAGTTAATTTTCCCCATAGCAGCCCTCATAGTGATGTGCTTTGTATTAGTAGATAGAAAGGCGCTGATAACACATCAGTGTTTTGGCTACTGCTGAGCAGTGCTCGCACAGCATCAAGGCTGTCTCTCCAACATTTTCCCCTCACCAGTAGGCTGGGGGTGGGTAAGAGGTTGGGAGGGAACACAGCCAGGACAGCTGACCCAAACTGACCAAAGGGATATTCCATACTATATGACATCTGCTCAGCAATAAAAGCTGAGAGAAAGGGGGGGGGGGGGGGGCATTCATTATTAAGGCGTTTGTCTTCCAGAGCAACCGCTATGCATACTGAAGCCCTGCTTCCCAGGAAGTGGCTGGACATTGCCTGCTGATGGGAAGTAGGAAATAAATCTTTTGTTTTCCTTTGCTTCCATGCCCAGCCTTTTCTTTTTCTTTATTAAACTGCCTTTATCTTGACCTATGAGGTGGTTTTTTTCCATCTTATTTTCTTCCTCCCTGTCCTGCTGAGGAGGGAAGTGATAGAGTGGCTTGGTGGGCACCTGGCGTCCAGCCAAAGTCAACCCAGCACATTATGCTGTGGTACATTTTTAGAGCCCTAAAAGCTTCTTACACATTCACTGGCCTTTTAGTTACTGCTGTGTTTAAATTATCATGTTTCTGATACAAAAGACTTGGCAGTATTGAGCTTTCCAGTAAAAATGAGACAAACCAAAACTGAGGATCTAAAATTCCTTTGATTTGATGTGGATAAAGTACAGTTATGAAAATACTGGTCCAGTCTGTTTTCTGTGTCACCTTAGTTCTGGTTGGGTTTGGTTTCCTGTTCTGTTTACTTGGCAGTATTGAGCTTTCCAGTAAAAATGAGACAAACCAAAACTGAGGATCTAAAATTCCTTTGATTTGATGTGGATAAAGTACAGTTATGAAAATACTGGTCCAGTCTGTTTTCTGTGTCACCTTAGTTCTGGTTGGGTTTGGTTTCCTGTTCTGTTTTTAAGTTATATCTGTTCAAAGCAGAAGGTTTGTGATTTCTACAGTTGCATGAGATGGTTTCTCATGGCTGAAAAATCTCCCAGACTCTTTAGAGTCCTTTCTTTAGAATCCAAAGCCAGACTCACATCACAGACCAATTAGGCCTTGAAAAGTGAATATTGATCTAAAAGTAGTTCTGATCTAGATGTCACTTCTTGAGCTGCAATACTCAGTAAAGAACCAAGAAATCAGACTGCTTAGAGAAAAACAATGCCATCTTTATAGCTATAAGATTACCTGTCAGCCTGACTGCTTAATTTTCAAGAAGCTTGAGGCTTCTTGCTGTATACATGAACTAACCATTGAAGAAGGGATGTGAATTCAGTCTTCCCTTGTCTCTGGTGAGTGCCATAATGACTGGGCACTGTTCGAAGTAAAACTATCAGTGGAGTGAAGCTAACTCTTTAGTCTGGTGGGAAAAGCATTCACCTAGGATGTCTTATATCTGACTTCAGACGCTTCTCACCTTCTCACCTAGGAGACTCTCCTAGACCTCACATATACTAAATGACTACTAGCATGGTCACTGTTGGTGAACAGGCTATATTAGATGGAAAATGGAGTCCTGCTTTTCATTTTGAACATTGAAAAAGTTCTGCTGAATCCATAACCCTTGTGAGGGTTTCATATCAAACAAGTGGGGTTTTTTTAATGAGAATTGTCCTTGCAGAACTATTCTTGATTAACTCTAGTACACGCATGCTGAGCCTTACATTCCTAGTCTCTTTCAAGGCCCACGACTAGATTAATTCCTAGGAAAGAATAGAGAATGACAACATCTTGTTGCTGAGTGGGCCATTTATCTGACACAGGAATGTAGCCATGGATTATCAAATGCATCAGCGCTAACAAATACACCAATAACTTTAAATTGATAGAGATGCTAAGCTGAAAAATTTGGCCCTTAATGATCTTCAGAGCAAAATAAAAAGATAAGTAAATTCAAGGTTTTAGAAGACAATGCGAATAGAAAAGCTAGTCATTAACAATCTTGTCATATTTCTCTGCCTTGACCCTTCCCCTTGCATTCAAGTAGCCCTCCCAGCAAATTGATCCACTGAAAATTGGTAGCTCAGGAAAATATTGGAAGAAAAGCTTTTTTTCCAGATCTCATGGTCCCTCTCTCTCAGTGGGAGACAGTTCTCATAGCTCCAGAGTCAGGTTTGCTTCAGAAGCTACAGAGGTGAAAGCGTAGAGAGATTTCAAATGTGAAGTATCTGCTGGGATTGATATCCACAGGTTCCCATTATTTTTCTTGTGGAGAGCCTATAGTCAGCTATTTCAGCTTCAAGACTGTAGAGAGTAGAGCTGACATTTAAAATCAGAAGAAACCAGCTGCCTGACTTGTGCTGATGCTTTTTGTGAGCTAAAAAGCTTTGAAGATGATAGCTCAAAGAAGAAAATATACATGTTGAATTGGGCATGGACATGCATCAGTCAAGGCCTACATATGTATTACCAAATATGGAAGCACTTTCTTTGAGTTTCTGAGGTGCATCCTGATTTCATATCAGGGCATAAGCTAGCCACCACTTTGCCTTGCAGCCCTGTTGCCACAGAAAACAACCAGGTGTGTGGGCGGGGGCAGCTTTGGCCTGCTTCAGCTGCTTCCTCTATCAGTGGCTGGAATACTAAGATTTGAAGACAGTCAAAAAGACCCCAGTCTTTGTTTTTGACTGGAGATGAACCCAGCAAATCTGATCTAGAAATCATAGATACGTACAATAAGGATGGGACACAGTAATGGAGCTGCGGTAGGCTCACTTTCCAAGCTCCAGAATATCTTTTCTGGAAACTCAACTCTGGCGTAGTTGCTCAGTGCTCGTGGACCAGTGTGCCAGTATTTCTGAGAGCCAGAAGGCATACCACATCTCAAGGGTCAAAACTACACACACAACTCCCTCTCTGAAATGCTTATACACCAATGCACACAGCATGGGGAATAAGCAGGAAGAGCTGGAAATCTGTGTGTGGTTGCAGGGCCCCGATCTCATTGCAATTACTGAGACGTGGTGGGACAGCTCACATGACTGGAATGCTGTCATGGACGGCTATGTCCTTTTCAGGAAAGACAGGCCAGCGAGGCGTGGTGGTGGAGTTGCACTCTATGTGAGAGAGCAATTGGAATGCATCGAGCCCTCACTAGGGGCGGATGAAGAGAGGGTCGAGAGCTTATGGGTAAGGATTAAGGGGCAGGCAAATATGAGGGACACTGTTGTGGGTGTTTATTACAGGCCACCTGATCAGGATGGGGAAGCTGATGAGGCCTTCTACAGACAGCTGAAGGTAGCCTTGCAATCACAGGCCTTGGTTCTCATGGGGGACCTCAGTCACCCCAATATCTGCTGGGAAGACCCCACAGCCAGGCACGCACAGTCCAGGAGGTTCCTCCAGTGCATTGATGGTAACTTTTTGACACAGGTGGTGCAGGAGCCAACAAGGAGAGGAGCACTCCTGGACCTGGTACTGACAAACACAGAGGGACTGGTGGAGGACATGAAGGTTGGGGGCACCCTAGGTTGTAGTGATCATGAAATGATAGAGTTCAGGATCATGGGTACCACGCACAAAACAACAAGAAGTAAAATCGCAGCCTTGGACTTCAGGAGGGCTAACTTTGACCTCTTCAAGAAACTGCTTGCAGAGATCCCGTGGGCTAGGGCTCTGGAAGGCAAAGGGGCTCAAGAGAGCTGGTTGGTATTCAAAGACCACTTCCTCCAAGCTCAGGATCGGTGCATCCCTAAGAGAAAGAAATCGGGCAAGGGACGCAGGAGACCTGCGTGGTTGAGCAGGGAGCTTCTGAAAAAGCTCAAGTGGAAGAAGGAAGTTTACAGTAAGAGGAAGAAGGGACTGACCCCTTGGGAGGATTACAAGAATGCCGCCAGAGCATGCAGGGATGAAACAAGGAAAGCCAAGGCCTCCTTGGAATTAAACCTGGCTAGGGATGTCAAGCTCAACAGGAAGGGCTTCTACAAGTATATTGGAAGCAAAAGGAAGACCAGAGAAGTTGTGGGCCCACTGTTGAATGAGACAGGAGCCATGGTGACAGAGGATGCGGAGAAGGTGGAGTTACTGAATGCCTTCTTTGCTTCGGTCTTTACTGCTTGGCCCAGCCCTCAGGAGTCCCAGACTTTGGAGAAAGTAACAGGGGAAAGAGGAAGACTTCCCCTGGGTTGAGGAGGATCGAGTGAGGGATCAATTAGGTCAAGTAGATATTCACAAGTCCATGGGCCCCGATGGGATGCACCCGAGAGTGCTGAGGGAGCTGGCAGAAGTCATTGCTGAGCCAATCTCCATCATCTTTGAAAGGTCCTGGAGAACAGGCGAGGTGCCTGAGGACTGGAGGAAAGCCAATGTCACTCCAGTCTTCAAAAAAGGCAAGAAGGAGGAGCCGGGGAACTACAGGCCAGTCAGCCTCACCTCCATCCCTGGAAAGATGATGGAACAGCTCGTTCTGGGCGTCATCTCAAGGCAAGTGGAGGAAAAGAAAGCTATCGGAAGTAGCCAACATGGATTCACCAAGGGGAAATCATGCCTGACTAATCTGCTAGCCTTCTATGATGGCATGACTGGAGGGATAGATGAGGGGAGGGCGGTAGATGTGGTCTACCTTGACTTCAGCAAGGCTTTTGACATGGTCTCCCACAGCACCCTCATAGGGAAGCTTAGGAAGTGTGGGCTTGATGAATGGACAGTAAGGTGGATAGATAACTGGTTGAAAGAGAGAGCTCAGAGGGTCGTGATTAGGGGCACAGAGGCTAGTTGGAGGTCAGTGAGGAGTGGTGTCCCCCAGGGGTCAGTACTGGGTCCAGTCCTGGTCAATATATTCGTCAATGACCTGGATGAGGGGATAGAGTGCACCCTCAGCAAGTTTGCTGATGACAGAAAGCTGGGAGGGGTGGCTGTCACACCAGAAGGCTGTGCCACCATACAGCGAGACCTGGACAGGCTGGAGATCTGGGCAAAGAAGAACCTTATGAAATTCAACAAGGGCAAGTGTAGGGTGCTGCACCTGGGGAGGAATAACCCCATGCACCAGGACAGGTTGGGGGCTGACCTGCTGGAGAGCAGCTCGGTGGAAAGAGACCTGGGAGTCCTGGTGGACGACAGGATGATCATGAGCCAGCAATGTGCCCTCGTGGCCAAAAAGGCCAATGGCATCCTGGGCTGCATCAAGAAGAGTGTGGCCAGCAGGTCGAGGGAGGTCATCCTCCCCCTCTACTCTGCCCTGGTGAGGCCGCACCTGGAGCACTGTGTCCAGCTCTGGGCTCCCCAGTTCAAGAGGGACAGGGAACTGCTGGAGAGGGTGCAGCAAAGGACTACCAAGATGATTAGGGGAATGGAGCACCTCTCTTATGAAGAAAGGCTGAGGGACTTGGGTCTCTTCAGTCTGGAAAAAAGACGACTGAGGGGGGATCTTGTAAATACTTATAATACTTAAAGGGTGGGTGTCAGGAGGATGGGGCCAGGCTCTTTTCAGTGGTACCCAGTGACAGGACAAGAGGTAACGGGCACAAACTTGAGCATAGAAAGTTCCACCTAAACATGAGGAGGAACCTCTTTACTTTGAGGGTGGCAGAGCCCTGGAAGAGGCTGCCCAGAGAGGTGGTGGAGTCTCCGTCTCTGGAGACATTCAAAACCCGCCTGGACACTGTTCCTGTGCAACCTGCTCTAGGTGACCCTGCTTTGGCAGGGGGGTTGGACTAGATGATCTCCAGAGGTCCCTTCCAACCCTATGATTGTATGATTCTATGAACTCCTACAGCAGTCTGTTTCACTCATGCAGCATGGTTACTTATTTACTGAGGCATTGACATGGATTTCTCAGGCTTTTCACCAATTTTATACCATTTTCAAGGGATAACTGAATTTTAAAAATGGGGGGAGGGTGGCATTTTGAAATGAGGACTATTCATTGGCATAGCCTGGCTAAGAAGCTGAATGCATTCTCAATTAGTCACTTTGTCTTCAGACCTGAGGCCACGTTATTGGTTGTATTCATCTAAGAAATGTCAGGTGAGCCCAGGTGTGCCCGCAGGTACTGTGGTCACAGTGTCTGCAGCATAGACATGCTGAGGGAACATGTGCGTTCACATTGCTATAGATGATCTAAGGGATCTAAGGAAGAAAAACCTGTGTTTTTTAATTGCCACAGCTAACCACCTTCCCCAGTAAAAGGAGCATCCTAATAGAGGACACGCTCTTCTGTACGTGACACCAAAATGAAGATTCTTGTGAAAAAGTGTCGGGGGCGGCTAGCAGAAAAGTACAAGTATGCAAGAAATTCGAGGGTATGCCGACCTTGCAGACCTGAGACAAATAACTCTGAGGAGCCAGGGAACAACTGGCCTTGCAGGTCTGAGATAAATAACCTTGAAGA
The DNA here is from genome assembly GCF_028500815.1 of Rissa tridactyla. NCBI lineage: Eukaryota > Metazoa > Chordata > Aves > Charadriiformes > Laridae > Rissa > Rissa tridactyla. The sequence goes on from NC_071496.1 coordinate 27,363,138, forward strand.
AGTAGGGAGTAGGCAACAAGTTATCACTGTAGCTTTTAGCACATTCCAAAACTGTAGCTTCTAGCATGTAGCGAAACCGCAAGTAGGAGGGATTATTGTAATGAAACATTTAGAGCTAAGCCAATTAGAAATGATAGAATTTGTGTAATTTATGTAACTGTTAAGTAGCTGTATAAAAAGCTTTCCGACGCGTCTAATAAACCGACATCTTGCTTGCATCAAGCAGCGTCCCGTCTCTCAATCGCGACAAATTGGTGACCCCGACGTGATGGGGTGGTGAACCGCCTAGCTGAGCGGCTTGCTGCGAGTCCCACGGAACTTTGAATGAGCTGCTGAAAGGAAGCAGGAACTGGCCAGGAATCCCTCTGGAGTTAAGAGGTGAGCTGTGGGAAACATGGGGAATCAGATGTCCCCCGCAGAGAGAGACGTATATGAGGTTATGAAAACGCTCCTCCGGAAACATAAAAAAGATATTTCCGGGCAGGACTTAAAGATTATGCTTAAGTGGGTACAAATGAAGATCCCCACTGTTACGGCCTCCAGTATTTTTACCCGGGAACTTTGGGACGATGTGGGGGTAAAGTTGTGGGACTCAGCGACGTCAGGGAATGCCGAGGCTCAGCGTTTGCTTCCGTGGTGGAGAAATATCTTTGAGGCTATTAAGGCACAGGAAAGGGGCCATAAAGACTCTCCAGATACTAAGGGGGAACCTTCATCAGCTCAGCCTTTGCTTCCCCCTCCGCTACCTCCGCGACGCGCTAAGTCGTCCGGACCCTTAAAGGTCTGTGCCGCAGGCTACCCTCCTGAGGAAGATCCGCTTGACCTGGGGCCCGTTGATCCCGATAAAGAGCCTGACTTGTACCCCCCTGACCCTCATGATACGTGGGTGAATATTAGACGTCAAGCTTTAAAAGAAGGTGACTTGGAAATAGCGCGAACGATAGTCGCCCCTGTTATTTATCAAGGCCGGGGAGTGCAGTGGGAGGCTTTGTCCTTCCCGGTGATTAAAGAGCTGCGCCGTACCGTCACAGAACACGGGCTCTCTTCCCCATATTTTGCGAGCCTGCTGTCTTCTGTCTTTGATACGTACGTTATGACTCCCCATGATTTAAAATCGCTAGCGCAATTGTTATTAACCCCTTCCCAGTATTCCCTGTGGGAGTCGCATTGGAGGGGGGGCCTTCAAACTCTCCTCACCAGCTACGTGGGTCATAATAATGCTGCTCTTGCCGCACTGACCATGGAGCACCTTATGGGTACGGGTCAGCACTCTGATCCAGCGGCACAGGCTCGAGATTGTCCACGAGAGGCCCTGGAAGCGATCCGCGAAGAAGCAAAAAAGGCTTTACTTAAAATACCCGATTCCAGTAAACCTCAAAAGGCATTCACCTCAATTATGCAGGAACCTCGGGAGCCGTACATGCAATTCATTGATAGACTTAAGCAAGCTTTAGAACGCCAAATAGATAATACCGAAGCTCGAGAGATTTTGCTATTAAAATTAGCAGTTGAAAATGCTAACGCCGACTGTAAAAAATTACTTAAATCTCTCCCTAACCCAGCTCCGACTTTGGTTGAAATGGTAGAGGCTTGTAATCGTATCGGTACTGTGGACCATAAATTTGAAGCGATGGCAGCTGCTTTCGCAGCTATGAGAGGCATGTCTGGGGGAGGAAATTGTTACGGTTGTGGTAAACCAGGCCATATCAAACGAAATTGTCTCGCTTCTAATGGGGGGCTAAAGCCCAAGCCCCTGGGATCTGTCCCCGATGCAGGAAGGGGCGTCATTATGCTAATCAATGTCGTTCTAAGTATAATTTTCAAGGGCAGCCGATACAGGGAAACCGCTTGCGGAGCGCGGGGCAGCGACGCGCACAGACACAAGTATCGTCGCCAGTGAATCGAGCCATGCAGATGGGTGTGACCTCGCCACAAGTCTTCGCCCAGCAACAGCCGGTAGCGCCGGATTGGACCTGGCAACCTCACACGCAGTAACGTTGCTTGATTCCTCTGTTCATTTATTAGCAACTAATGTTTCAGGTCCTTTACCCCCGAAAACACAAGGGCTACTATTAGGGAGATCATCGGTTACCTTAGCCGGACTTTTTGTATTGCCTGGAGTAATTGATGCGGATACCGTCGGGGAAATTAAAATCATGGCCTGGACCCCATTTCCCCCTTGCACAGTACCCAAAGGAAGCCGCATTGCACAATTACTACTGATCCCGCAGAACGCAAGCTCTCTTTCGCTTCACCCACCTCCGCAGCAAAGACAAGGAGGTTTTGGATCTACTGGGGATCCACAGATTCTCTGGGTACAGTCCATTTCCCAGAAGCGACCACTTTGTCAATGTACTCTTATTCACGGCACTCAGCAAGTAATCCTGAATGGGATTATTGACACAGGGGCCGATGTTACCGTAATTTCACAGGCGAAGTGGCCTCCACAATGGCCTTTGGCAGCTGTGCCTCAGGCACTAGCCGGAATCGGAGGAGTTGGTAGAAGCCACCAATCCTCGGAATTGATCCAAATCAAAGGCCCAGAAGGACGAGTGGCTTCCGCCAAGCCTTTTGTGCTGCCTGTTCCTATGGTCTTATGGGGACGTGATGTGCTATCACAATGGGGAACTTCCATTCAGTCGCATTTTTAGGGGGGGCCATTGAGGTGCGCGACACCCTGAAACTGACTTGGAAAACTCAGACGCCCATTTGGGTAGATCAATGGCCCCTACCACTCGAAAAGCTTCGCGCTCTCCAAGAACTGGTTACGGAACAATTAGCAAAAGGACATATAGTACCTACTACTAGTCCTTGGAATTCACCTGTCTTTGTTATTAAGAAGCAATCTGGCAAGTGGCGCCTGCTCCATGATCTCAGAAAAATCAATGATGCTATGGTAGATATGGGAGCTCTGCAGCCAGGGCTCCCTTCTCCAACTATGATCCCCCGCAATTGGCATCTCACCGTTATTGACCTTAAGGATTGCTTTTTTAATATTCCACTACACCCTGATGACGCTGCCAAATTTGCTTTTTCAGTCCCAAGTGTCAATATGCAAGCTCCTGTGCAACGATATCAGTGGGTTGTACTGCCACAGGGAATGAAAAATAGCCCGACAATTTGTCAATGGTATGTCGCTAAGGTACTTAGCCCTGTCAGGGTTACGTTGCCTCAAGTTCTGTTATATCATTATATGGATGATATCTTGATGGCTGCGCCTCACCTTGAGCTCATGGAACAGGCCGTAGCCCTTGTCACGGCCGCTGTCAATTCGGCAGGCCTCTGTATTGCGCCCGAAAAAGTCCAGAAAATGCCCCCTTGGACCTACTTGGGTTGGCGCATCAGGACCCAGACGATAGTTCCCCAACCTGTGCATATACAGGCGGACATTAAAAATTTGCACGATGTTCAAAAATTATTAGGGACCATTACTTGGGTCTGACCCTTGCTAGGAATCTCCAATTCAGACTTAAGCCCTTTGTTTGAACTCCTCAAAGGAGATTTCGATTTACGCTCCCCTCGTCGACTTGGTCCTGAAGCCGCTGCCTCATTACAAAAAGTAGCGGAAGCCATCACCTTACAGCAAGCACACCGCTGTGCGCCTGAATTGCCCTTCAATTTAATTATTTTGAACCCTGCACGTCAGCCATATGCTTTGATTTTTCAATGGGACCCTAACAATCCTGATCCCTTATTAATCATTGAGTGGGTCTTTTTACCCAACCAGCCCACTAAAACAATTTGGACGCAACATGAAATGTTTGCTTCCTTGATAATTAAAGCACGGCAGCGCTTGCTTGCCCTGTCAGGGATGGACTTTGCTTCTATCTGTTTACCTGTAACTAATATGTACCTACAATGGTTATTCCAACAGTCTGATGCTTTCGTGTTTGCTTTAACAGATTATTCGGGTCAACTAACCTCACATCCTCTGTCCCACAAGCTTCTATATGCTCATTTTAACTTAATATCCATACCAAAGAGATGTCACCAGCCCCTCCAAGGCCTTACTGTGTTCACCGATGGGTCTGGAAAAACACACAAGTCGGTGATTGTCTGGTGGGATGACCGCTCTCAACAATGGGAGTCGGACGTTGAGACAGTCTCCGGGTCCCCTCAAATCGTAGAGCTTGCCGCTGTTGTTCGAGCTTTTCGTAAGTGGTCTAAACCACTGAATCTTATTACTGATTCTGCTTATGTTGCAGGCGTCGTCGAACGGGCAGAGGCCTCGGTGCTGTGTCATACTTCGCATGCTGATTTGTTTGCTTTGTTGCAGGAACTTGTTTTCCTTTTAACCTCTCGAACACATCCCTATTTTGTTTTACATGTTAGATCGCACACCTCTTTACCTGGGTTTATTGCAGAAGGCAATCGACGGGCCGATATGCTCACGCTGCCGGTACAAGTTTTACCTGACCGTATTGCGCAAGCTAAGCTTAGTCATTCCTTTTTCCATCAGAATGCAGGGGGCCTCAAACGCCAGTTTGGCCTCACTTCTCAGCAAGCGGCGAACATTATCGCTGTCTGCCCTGATTGTCAAAAACATTCTTTTCCTACGGCACCAGGTGGGGTTAATCCCAGAGGTTTACAAAGCCTGCAATTATGGCAGACGGATGTCACACACTATCCAGAATTTGGGAGATTAAAATACGTCCATTCCTCTATTGACACCTTTTCAGGCGCTCTATTTGCCTCCTGCCATGTGGGGGAGGCGGCGAAAGATGTTCGCAGGCATCTGCTGCGTGCTTTTGCTACCTTAGGCATCCCTGCACAAATCAAAACAGACAATGGCCCTGCTTATATCTCAGTTGCCCTTAAAACCTTTTTAATCTCTTGGGGGATCACTCACATCACTAGGATCCCGCATTCCCCTACGAGCCAGTCCCTGATTGAACGCTCTCATCAGTCTTTAAAGCGCTTGTTACAGCAACAGAAAGGGGGAGTAGGGACAGCCACCCCTGAAGAACGTCTACAGAAAGCCTTGTATGTTTTTAACTTTTTAAATTGTTCTTTAATAGATAACAACCCTCCGATTGTTCGCCACTTTAACACAAACACTTCTTTCGAAGCCAGCGTAAAAGCTCCAGTCCTGATCCGCGACCCTGAGACAGGTAAGGTCTTGGGGCCATACCCCCTTGTCACATGGGGCAGAGACTATGCTTGTGTCTCCACAGAACGAGGCCCCAGGTGGATCCCAGCGAAGAGCGTGCGACCTTTCCGTGAACCCCTACCTCAATCGGACGGCCACAACACCAATCCACAGCGAGATCATTCCCCTGAACAGCATACCGGAAAACATTCGGAGGACTGATGCAGTGCTTTTATGGACAATAGAGCAGAGACTCCAGTAGAACATATTCATTGCGTCGCCTGTGGTAATTGTGACCCTTAGGTTTTATGTGACTGCTATCGCAGTGGTAAGAGATGGTAGCGATGGTTAACATTGGCCAATAGATGGTGTGACAGTTGCCTAATATATGAAGTTAGCATTGTAAGAATTTAGCATTGCAAAAAAAAAAAAAAAAAAAAAAAAAAAGGGGGTGGGGGGAAGAGTCCGTCAAACATTATGATCCTGTTAACACTTTTTTGTATATGTGCGGCCTGGACACATGCCAATCCTTTGCCAGGGTACCATCCTCACCTTTTTGACCCCCGTCAAAATGTCTGGGTTACTCTGGCCAGGTCGCTCAATACAACTAGCTTTTGTGCCAGTCTTGCTACGCCCAGCTCGCCCTTCATCACCTGCTTAGTAGGGGTACCACTGAATAACTCGACCTTTTTACTGTTTAATAACTCTATGACAACCTTACGGAAGCAGTACAGTATTTCTGGAAGGCTTCCTTTTTCATGGAAAAATCTTAAGAACCTTTTTGAAAAATACGATAATTGGGATGATAAATTACCAATAGGGCCCGAGCCGCAGGAAATTGACTTAGTAGATTCTCTTAATGCTTCTCACTGTTTGTTTATTGGCCTTAGGTCATGGTCGGGGGCCCAAAAAGAGGGGCGCTTAGTAAAGGATTCTCCACCGACCGTCATCTCACCTATTGGTAATGCTACCCTCTGGCAACAAGCAGCATTGCTCGAGACGCCACTCACTCAGCCCCCGGTACCATGCTCCCTAGGCGCCTCCCCTTGGGGTTCTTTTTTATTTGCGGAAACAGAGCTTGGTCTGGGATCCCTTCTAACCCTAGAGGAGGCCCGTGTACTATTGGACAGCTTAGTCTTGGCACTCCTCACTATCATCCAAGCCCAAAACAGCGGTTACGTTTTACTCGTGACACAACACAAGCATTAGAAAATACCTGTGACGATAATGTTAAGCTATGGAATCGCTGGGAGGTTTTTTTCGCCTCGCTATTTACCCCTGGGGTGGCAGCAGCGAGAGCCCACAGAAACTTAGATGCAATTGCCTGTTGGGTTATTAAGCAAGCAAATGCTACCAGCCGCATACTATCTGAGATGGCTGAAGACTTGTCTACGGTACAACATGCAGTCCTGCAAAACAGAGCCGCTATTGACTTCTTGCTACTAGCCCACGGACATGGCTGTGAGGACTTTGACGGAATGTGCTGCATGGACTTAGAGGACCACTCTTCTTCGATACATAAGCAAATTACACAACTCCTCGCGCATTCACAAAAGGTGCAATCTGATACGGACTTCTTCGGATTGGGTACTTTGGGTGATTGGTTTGGGCTAAAGGGCTGGCTTAGGAGCCTGGTACAATCTGCTGTACTCATATTAGTTATTATATTGGTAGGCCTTTTGATTCTAAGCTGCGCTCTTTCCTGTGTTAGGTCTATGGTGACTAAAGTTGTTCAACATACATGGTTTATTCAAAACGGCGATCTTCCGAAGATTTACGCTAGTGTTAGTTCTGTCCAGCTCACTGAGTATGATGACCTTTAAACCCGCGCCTCAGTTCTGCCTTTAAAGAAACAAAAAAAGGGGAGATGTCGGGGGTGGCTAGCAGAAAAGTACAAGTATGCAAGAAATTTGAGGGCATGCCGACCTTGCAGACCTGAGACAAATAACTCTGAGGAGCCAGGGAACAACTGGCCTTGCAGGTCTGAGATAAATAACCTTGAAGAAGTAGGGAGTAGGCAACAAGTTATCACTGTAGCTTTTAGCACATTCCAAAACTGTAGCTTCTAGCATGTAGCGAAACCGCAAGTAGGAGGGATTATTGTAATGAAACATTTAGAGCTAAGCCAATTAGAAATGATAGAATTTGTGTAATTTATGTAACTGTTAAGTAGCTGTATAAAAAGCTTTCCGACGCGTCTAATAAACCAACATCTTGCTTGCATCAAGCAGCGTCCCGTCTCTCAATTGCGGCAAAAAAGTTCTTACGAAGACTATAATAGCAATCCCTTTCCCTTCCTCTCTGCTCCCCTCCTCTGAAAACAGCTGTTTTGAACCAGCATTACCCGGGAGCTGTCACACACAGCCAGCCAGGAGAGTGCACAAGCACCCAAGTGACTTGCACTAATAAAAGACAACTTGAGTCCAGCCTCTGGCCACACCCTGCTGGAAGCCCATGTGGCCCAGCCAGATAAGAGGCATTTTCTCCACTGGACAAATGGGGACAAGGCCTTGCTCATCTGTGCCTGCCAAGATTACTGTGGTAAATAGACAGACCGTGATAAGATTTCAGTTTTAGTAACACTGGTATTAGTAACAAAGATCAAGACATTTTGAAACATCAACATAATTTAATTGCCTGTCTTTGTACACCAGTCGGCTTTTTTTTTTTTTTTAAGTCAGTTTATCCTCTCTTCCCCTCTGAAATACTCACAGCCCTGCAGGAGGGTCGTTGTACACATTTATTCACCTGCTAGGTCAGTCTATCTTCACCTAGGAGGATTGTTCTCTTGTCCAGAAACCTACAGTGCCTACCATAAATGGGTGCAATACTGTGAACCCATTCTGAGGATCTTATTCACATATCCTGAGGACTCCTAGTGCTCATGGGTTGTTTGACAGTCCATGGCTTTCTTGTTTAATTTGCTTGTTATCAGTAGAGCAACAGCTGTTTGCATAACAGCTTCTCCTCTTTCATCTCAAGTCTCTTGAAGTTTGTCCCAAAAATGTTCCTGTCTTAGACTCTGTTCCTACATGTTACTGCATCTGCTGAAGCCACTGAGGCTCTGCAAGGCCAGATCTTCCATTTCACTGGACAGGGAAATTTCTCGTGCAGCCTGCAGAGCATTCTCCACTGAAAAGTTTGGTTTAACTGAGGTATGTATGCATGTACTGCTGCACCCAAAAAATATCGTAGGGCCTGCCACCTTCTTGAATTTTCCATGTAGTAGATGCATGGGGAATTTCACACAGCTCTCCTGCCCTGAGGTAGAGCTCAGTGTGACTGGGAAGTAATTTGACTGAAGTTATTCCTATCTTAGTTTTATTGCCACAATATCCCACCCTGTGTTGGCTATGGAACAACTGGAAGGAAAGTCAAGTTCCATAAATTTCCCCTGGATAAGAAAGGAAATACAGATGTGGTGACTAACAAACTCATTTCACCTGGAAAAAACAGCAGCATCTTCTTCATCCATGTCTTTTCAGATGATCACATGGCTGGTAAGAGACCAAATTATTCCCCCAAAGACAGATATCCATATTTCACATAGAGAGGCTATTTGAAGGTACTGATAAGTCAGGCCTGAGGCAGTGTCAGGTTTTGCCCTGGAGCACACAGAGAAGCCAGCAGTATCCCAGCATTACTGCTTATCTGTGTTCCTCTGCATGGAGTCCAGCATTACAGCTCCAAGGAGGATATAGCCCAGCATGTTTTCAAACCTGTCTGCCACCTTCACAATTATTGTGAAAGTCCCAAATTCTATAGACCAACTGAACTTCCTGCCCCAAAGTAATTGTCCCTTATCATTATGCCTAAGAGCAGAAGATATCACAGCTGGTACTGGAAAGATTAAAACTGAACTGCCTATGCGCAGGGAAGAGACTGAGTTCATCTAACCTCATCCACCTTAAAGTTGCACATCTGGGCTCCTCCTCCAGTCAATGGAGTGACTCCAGAACATGATTCACTGCATTCTAATAGTGCCTGAGGTAGGTGGAGTGAATCACCCCGGGGAATTGCCTGTCTCTGTGAAGAGAGCTTTCCCAGATGGCTTTGATGAAATGACTATATGTGGTGGGTTGACCTTGGCTGGATGCCAGGTGCCTACCAAGCCACTCTATCACTCCCCCTCCTCAGCAGGACAGAAAGGGAGAAAATAAGATGAAAAAGAATACGTGAATTGAGATAAAGGCAGTTTAATAAAGCAAAAGCATGTGGAAGCAAAGGAAAACAAAAAGATTTATTCACTACTTCCTATCAGCAGGGAATGTTCAGCCACTTCCTGGGAAGTAGGGCCTCAGTACGCACAATGATTGCTCCAGAAGACAAACACCTTAGTAACAAACGCCCCCTCTCCTCCTCCTTTCTCTTAGCTTTTTATTTCTGAGCACAACATCATATGATATGGAATATCTCTTTGGTCAGTTTGGGTCAGCAGTTCTGGCTGTGTTACCTCCCAACCTCTTACCCACCCCCAGTCTACTGGCCTTTGGAAGGGGGGGGGGGTTGGAGAGACAGCCTTGATGCTGTGCGAGCACTGCTCAGCAGTAGCCAAAACACTGGTGGGTTATCAGTACCTTTCTATCTACTAATACAAAGCACATCACTATGAGGGCTGCTATGGGGAAAATTAACTTCATCCCAGCCGGACCCAAAATTAGGCTGGATGAATCCCACCTCAAAACATTCAACCTCGCTGTCTTCCTGAATAAGGGAAGAGCTGCAAGTTGAGTGAGCATGTAAATAGCTGCTGGTTTTAAGTGGCAGCCTTTACCCAACAGAATAATAATCTTGCATGGATTTCATAGGGAAGGTGAAAGGTGCCTGTGACTCCAGCCCCAGCATGGTGTAGGCTGCCCAGAGGGTGCAATGAGAGGTGCGAGGCTGTTTCCTTCACCTCTGCCCCCTGGTATGGCATAGCTGGCTCCAGCTCTGACAGCTGTTGGATTTGCATTCCTCTCATGTGGAGGGGGGGAATGGAAGCAGGTACCTGCTCAGGGCAGCGGGAGAGTCCCCTCCAGACCCCCCATGCCTCCCCAGGTGCCCATACAGAACAGATATGGGCCTCTGGAGATAGATGAGGAGGGAACTAAGGATGCTGATAAAGCCCCATCCAGGGAATTGTCAAAGCAGTCAGCTCCACGCATTAAGACTGCTGCTGTGAAGAGCAGGAGGAGGGCAATAGTCATAGGGGGTTCCATTCTGAGGGGAGCTGAGGGTCCCATATGCAGGCCGGACCCTTCCCACAGGGAGGTCTGCTGCCTCCCTGGGGCCCGTGTTAAGGATGTAACCAGGAAGCTTCCTGGCCTGATATGGCCCTCAGATTATTACCCTCTTTTGATCTTACAGGCAGACAGTGAGGAGCTGGAGAGTAGAAGTCTGAGGGCAATGAAGAAAGATTTCAGGGCCTTGGGACGGCTTGTCAAGGGTTCGGGAGCACAAATTGTGTTCTCCTCTGCCCCTCCAGTTTTGGGGACTGACGAATGGGTGAAGAAGAAAATCGGACAGATCAACACCTGGCTCCAAAACTGGTGCTACGAGCAGGGCTTTGGGTTCAGTGATCATAGTTTGATCTGCAGGACACCAGGCCTGCTTGCTAAGAATGGGGAAACCTTATCCTGAAAGGGGAAAAGGGGACTAGGCCAAGAGTTAGCAAGGCTCATGGACAGGACTTTAAACTAGAAACGAAGGGGGAAGGGGATAAAACCAGGCCCACTAGTAATGAGCCTAGGGATAAAGGGCCGAGGATGGGGATGAAATTGGTAGCCCAGCTCAAGTGCATCTACACGAATGCACGTAGCATGGGCAACAAACGGGATGAGCTGGAAGCCATTGTGCAGCAGGACAGCTATGATGTAGTTGCCATCACGGAAACGTGGTGGGATGACTGTCGTGACTGGAATGCTGCGATGAATGGCTATAAGCTCTTCAGAAGGGACAGGCAAGGAAGGAGAGGCGGGGGTGTGGCTGTGTACATTAGGGAATGTTTTGATTGTATAGAGCTAGAGTCCAGTGATGATAAAGTCGAGTGTTTATGGGTAAGGATGAAGGGGAAGGCAAATAAGGGAGATCTTGTGCTGGGAGTATGCTATAGACCACCCGACCAGGATGAGGAGACAGATGAAGTATTCTATAAGCGGCTGGTTGAAGTCTCGCAATCGCCAGCCCTTGTTCTGGTTGGGGACTTCAACCTGCCGGGTATCTGCTGGAAATACAACACAGCAGAGAGCAGGCAGGCTAGGAGGTTCCTCGAGTGCATGGAAGATAACTTCCTGACACAACTGGTAGGCGAGCCTACCAGGGGAGGTGCCTCGCTAGACCTACTGCTCACAAACAGAGAAGGACTAGTGGGAGATGTGGTGGTCGGAGGTCGTCTTGGGTTTAGTGATCATGAAATGGTCAAGTTTTCAATTGGTAGTGATGTAAGGAGGGGAGTTAGCAAAACCTCCACCTTGGACTTCCGGAGGGCGGACTTTGGCCTGTTCAGGACACTGGTTGAGAGAGTCCCTTGGGAGATAGTCCTGAAGGGCAAAGGGGTCCAGGAAGGCTGGACGCCCTTCAAGAAGGAAATCTTAAAGGCCCAGGAGCAGGCTGTCCCCAAGTGTCGCAAGTCTAAAGGGCGGGGAAAATGGCCAGCCTGGATGAATAAGGAACTTCTGATGGGACTTAGGAATAAAAGGAGGGTTTACCACCTTTGGAAGAAGGGACAGGCAACTCAGGAGGAGTACGGAGATCTCGTTAGGTTATACAGAGAGAAAATTAGGAAGGCAAAAGCCCAGCTGGAGCTCAACTTGGCCACTAACATTAAGGACAACAAAAAAAGCTTTTATAAATACATCAACAAAAAGAGAGCCAGGGAGAATCTCCATCCCTTACTGGATGCGGGGGGGAAAGTTGCAACCAAGGACGAGGAGAAGGCTGAGATACTTAATGCCTTCTTTGCCTCCGTCTTCAATAGTCAGACCAGCTATCCCCAGGGGGTTCAGCTTCCTGAGCTGGAAGATAAGGATGGAGAGCAGAACAACCCACCCATAATCCAGGAGGAAGTAGTCAGTGATCTGCTTCTGCACCTAGACGCACACAAGTCTATGGGGCCGAATGGGATTCACCCAAGAGTACTCAGGGAGCTGGCGGGAGAGCTCACCAAGCCTCTCTCCATCATTTATCAACAATCCTGGTCAACAGGGCAGGTACCAGATGACTGGAGGGTGGCTAATGTGATGCCCATCTATAAGAAGGGTCGGAAGGAGGATCCGGGGAACTACAGGCCTGTCAGCCTGACCTCAGTACCAGGAAAGATCATGGAGAGGATCATCTTGAGTGAGCTCTCAAGGCAAGTGCAGGGCAGCCAAGGGATCAGGGCCAGCCAGCATGGGTTTAGGAAAGGGAGGTCCTGCTTAACCAACCTGATCTCTTTCTATGACCATGTGACCCACCTTCTGGATGTGGGGAAGGCTGTGGACGTTGTCTATCTGGACTTTGGTAAGGCCTTTGACACCGTCCCCCACAGCATTCTCCTGGAGAAGCTGGCAAATCATGGCATAGACAAGTGTCCTCTTCGCTGGGTTAAAAACTGGCTGGATGGCTGTGCCCAGAGAGTTGTGATTAATGGGGTGAAATCCTCTTGGCGGCCGGTCACCAGTGGTGTCCCTCAGGGCTCAGTTTTGGGGCCAGTTTTGTTTAATATCTTTGTCAATGATCTGGATGAGGGGGTTGAGTGCACCCTCAGTAAGTTTGCAGACGACACCAAACTAGGTGGGACTGTTGATCTGCTTGATCTATATGTCTGCAACATCTATATGTCGCATCTCCGCCTTGATGGCCTGAGGTGTCATGGGCCCACCGAGCTATGAATAGTTCACCCTTATGTTGCCAGTCCAGATCCACCTGAGCCACTTCAATCCTAGCAGCCCGATCCACCTGCTGGTTGTTCTGATGTTCCTCAGTGGCCCGATTCTTCAGTACATGGGCATCTATGTGGCGTACTTTCACAACCAGATTCTCTATCCGGGCAGCAATATCTTGCCATAGGTCAGCAGCCCAGATGGGTTTGCCTCTGCGCTGCCAGTTGCCCTGCTTCCACTGCTGTAACCACCCCCACAGAGCATTTGCCACCATCCATGAGTCAGTGTAGAGATAAAGTACTGGCCATTTTTCTCCCTCGGCAACATCCAAAGCCAGCTGAATGGCTTTCACCTCTGCAAACTGGCTCGATTCACCCTGTCCCTCACTGGCTTCTGCAACCCGTCGTGTAGGACTCCACACAGCAGCCTTCCACTTTCGATGCTTTCCCACAATCTGGCAGGACCCATCAGTGAACAGGGCATATTTCTTCTCATTTTCTGGCAGTTTATTATATGGTGGGGCCTCTTCTGCACGCGTCACCTCCTCCTCTGGTGACATTCCGAAATCCTTGCCTTCTGGCCAGTCCACGATCACTTCCAGAATTCCTGGGCGACTGGGGTTTCCCATTTGAGTTCGCTGTGTGATCAGTGCAATCCACTTACTCCATGTAGCATCGGTTGCATGATGTGTGGTGGGGACCCTTTCTTTGAACATCCAACCCAGCACCGGCAGTCGAGGTGCTAAGAGGAGCTGTGCTTCTGTACCAACCACTTCCGAAGCAGCTCGAACCCCTTCATATGCTGCCAATATCTCTTTTTCTGTTGGAGTGTAGCGGGCTTCGGATCCTCTGTATCCCCGACTCCAAAACCCTAGGGGTCGACCTCGAGTCTCCCCTGGTGCTTTCTGCCAGAGGCTCCAGGTAGGGCTGTTCTCCCCGGCTGCAGTGTAGAGCACATTTTTAACATCTTGTCCTGCCCGGACTGGCCCCAGGGCCACTGCACGGACTATTTCCTGTTTGATTTGTTCAAAAGCTTGTCGTTGCTCAGGACGCCATTTAAAGTCATTCTTCTTCCGGGTTACTTGATACAGAGGGCTTACAATTAGACTGTAATCTGGGATATGCGTCCTCCAAAACCCCATAATGCCTAAGAAAGCTTGTGTTTCCTTTTTACTAGTTGGTGGAGACATAGCTGCTATTTTGTTGATCACATCCATTGGGATCTGACGGCGTCCATCTTGCCATTTTATTCCTAAAAACTGGATCTCCTGCGCAGGTCCCTTGACCTTACTTCGTTTTATGGCAAAACCAGCTTTCAGAAGGATTCGGACTATTTTATTCCCTTTCTCAAAAACAACTTCTGCTGTGTTGCCCCACACGATGATGTCATCGATGTACTGCAGATGTTCTGGAGCTTCACCCTGTTCCAGTGCAGCCTGGACCAGTCCATGGCAAATGGTGAGGCTGTGTTTCCACCCCTGGGGCAGTCGATTCCAGGTGTACTGGACACCCCTCCAAGTGAAAGCAAACTGTGACCTGCACTCTACTTTCAAAGGAAGAGAAAAAAATGCATTAGCAATGTCAGTTGTAGCATACCACTGGGCTGCCTTTGACTCCAGTTCACATTGGAGTTCTAGCATGTCTGGCACAGCAGCACTCAGTGGTGGCATGACTTCATTCAGTCTCGATGTCCAGATGGAGAGGGGTGACAAGTGGTGTCCCTCAGGGATCTGTACTGGTGAAGTAGGGTTTGATATATTAAAGCTGTAAACTAATTGAAGTAGGGGCTTAATATATTAGAACTGTAAATTAGAATAGGAGCTTAATTTAGGAGACTGGGTGCCTTAAGGCTGTACAAAGAGCAGATGCAACAGTTGTAGTACTAAATGTCAGAACTTATCTCTTGTTTTTTGAGACAGAATGCGTTAGGGCAATATAACCTTGTAGTAGAAGCTTATCTCTCAGAACAAGGGGCCCAGGATTACTGAGGTATGCAGAGACTAGTCAAAGCTAACACTTTTGATGCGCCAGCAAGAATAAAGAGGTAGAGTAGAGGCCTGCAGTTCACCCAGAAGGTTACAACGATGAAGAGGAGTGGAGGAAGTAAACGACCACCAGATGTCTCTGAAGACCACCGAGAGACTCTAGTGCGCATGCGGGAGTGGGCAGTAACCTGTAATAACGAGTTAATGAATAGGTAATCGTTTCTTGGAAAACTAGTGACTATGCATACATAGTATGTATGTAAACTGTACATCTAAATCAGTCGGTGCGCACATTAGGTGGACCAATCCCCTGCGCTGCAATAAAGAATACCTGCTTAATAGTCACCAAGGCTATTGAGTCTGAACTTCGGCATTTCACAGCATCAATGGGACCGGTGCTGTTCAGCATCTTCATCAATGACATAGTGGGATCAAGTGCACCCTCAGCAAGTTTGCCGACAACACTAAGCTGGGTGGTGCAGTTGATGTGCCAGAGGGACAAGATGTCATCCAGAGGGACCTGGATGAGCTAGAGAGGTGGGCCCGAGCAAACCTCATGAAGTTCAACAAGGCCAAGTGCAAGGTCCTACGCTTGGGTCAGGACAATTCTCGTTATCAATACAGGCTGGGGGATGATGTGATAGAGAGCAGCCCTGCAGAAAAGGACTTGAGGGTACTGGTGGATGAAAAGCTGGACATGAGCCAACAATGTGCGCTTGCAGCCCAGAAGGCCAATCGCATCCTGGGCTGCATCAAAAGAACCGTGGCCAGCAGATCCAGAGAGGTTATTCTTCCCCTCTACTCTGCTCTCGTGAGACCCCACCTGGAGTACTGTGTCCAGCTCTGGAGCCCTCAGCACAAGAAGGACATGGACCTGTTGGAGCGGGTCCAGAGGAGGGCCACAAAGATGATCAGAGGGCTGGAGCACCTCTCCTATGAGGACAGGCTGAGAGAGTTGGGGTTGTTCAGCCTGGAGAAGAGAAGGCTCTGAGGAGACCTTATAGCAGCTTTCCAGTACCTGAAGGGGGCCTACAGGAAAGCTGGGGAGGGACTGTTTGCAAGGGCATGTAGCGACAGGATGAGGGGCAATGGCTTTAACCTAGAGCAGGGTAGGTTTAGATGAGACATTAGGAAGAAGTTCTTTACACTGAGGGTGGTGGGACACAGGAACAGGTTGCCCAGAGAGGTGGTGGAGGCCCCATCCCTGGAGACATTCAAGGCCAGGCTTGATGAGGCTCTGAGCAACCTGATCTAGTTGAAGATGTCCCTGCTTAGTACAGGGGGGTTGGACTAGATGACCTTTAAAGGTCCCTTCCAACCCAACAGATTCTATGATTGTTCTCCAGACCCTTCACCAGCTTTGTAGCCCTTCTCTGGGCACACTCCAGCACCTCAGTGTCTGTCTTGTAGTGAGGGGCTCAAAACTGGACACAGTACTTGAGGCGGGGCCTCACCAGTGCCGAGTACAAGGGGACGATCACTTCCCTAGTCCTGCTGGCCACACTGTTCCTGATACAGGCCAGGATGCTGTTGGCCTTCTTGGCCACCTGGGCACACTGCTGGCTCATATTCAGCCAGCAGTTGACCAACACCCCCAGGTCCTTTTCTGCTGGGCAGCTTTCCAGCCACTCTTCCCCAAGCCTGTAGCATTGCATGGGGTTGTTGTGACCCAAGTGCAGGACCTGGCACTTGGCCTTGTTGAACCTCATACTGTTGGCTTCGGCCCATCGATCCAGTCTGTCCAGAACCCTCTGCAAAGCCTTTCTACCCTCATTTCCTTTTTATGGCACTGTCGTGGTTTAGCCTCAGACAGCAACAAAGAACCACGTGCCGCTCGCTCGGGCCTTCCCAATACAGGAAGAATCAGAAGAAAAAGGCAAGACTCTTGGGTTGAGACAAAGACAGTTTAACAGAACAGCAAAGGGAACAAGCAAACAACAACAATAACACGGACAGAGGAATATACAAACACGATTACGGAACTGCCGCTCACCGCTGCTCACCGGCCGGACCCGGGACGCCCCAGCCCGCTCCCAGCGGCGACTTCCTGCCCCCTCCCCCGGCAGCTCAGGGTGGGCATGGCTCACATGGCATGGAATACCAGGAAAAATTAACCCTATCCCCACCGGAACCAGGACAGGCACATACATTATCACAGTATCTCAGCACTTCAGCATCTGAGCTGCATTTATCTTCAAAACATGCTGTGAACAGGGCATGCATTTTTATCCTTACATTTTTTAAAGAATGAAGAATTGCCAGGAAGCTATTAAGTGACTTTCTGAAGATCACAGAGCTATTGCAGGCCAGGAAATCCTAAATCTGAAACTCATATGGTAACAATTATACCATCCTTCCTCCAAGACCCTGTAAAGAGACACTTTCTAGCAGTGAGGGACTGCCTTACCAACATGCTGATAACATATGAATGAATTTGCCTTATGGGCCTGGTGTGACTTGGCAGAGCACTTGGGCGGTACTTCCAGCTGGAAGTGTGAGTACTTTTGTCTTTGGAAACTTCGCTTTTGAACACAGCCATTCCGTGGAAGGAAACTTATATTTCTTCCATGTTTCTGTTCCTGGGAAAATGTGGTTGGAGGCAGTAAGCAGCAACAAGAGCTTTGGTGCATTTTCACCAGGCTGTAGACATATGTGAGAGACATTTTCCGTGCACTGCATCATATTTGCTGGCTGCACTTTTATTATGTCCTGATGACCCCGAAGCAGCAAAGGTGCATTTGTTCACCCCCTCTTGTCAGGAAGAAGCAGAAGTGGTCACCGATTTGAATGGTCACAATCATCTGATTTCCAGGTCTGGCTTCAGAAAACATAGCTCTCACCAAGATTTCTGAGACACTCTCTGGATGTGTCATGGTTTGGGCCAGACTGGCAACTGAAACAAATGACAGATGCGCTCCGCCAGCTCCCCTGGAAGGGAGAGGAGAAACAGAGAGAAAGAGACATTTGAGTTTAGAAAAAACTAAACTACTTTAATGAAATATTAATAATAAAAAGAAAATAATACAATATATACAAAACTGTATCAAGCTCACAGGATGATGATCACATCACCTGCAGGCACTGGGAAAGTCCGAGACTGGACTCAGCAACAGACGGGAGCTGAACTCAGGAACTGGATTCAGGAATGCACAGATCGGGATCAAAGGCAAACGAACAGAGTCCTCCTTGGATGCCGGCCAAGGAGGACGCCAGCCAATGGCCTTGGATGCCGGCCATTGAAGAAAGAAGGCTGATCCTTTGATCCCTCAGCTTTTATACTGAGCATGAAGCAGATGGGATGGAATACCCTGTTGGTCAGTTTGGGGTCACCTGTCCTGTCCGCTCCTCCCCTCTACGCTTTTCCGCTTCCAACCCTCCGACGGGGCAAATAACAAAGTTAGCTGACCTTGGTCGTTATAGCAATAAGTATAAGCAAGAGCCTCTCTGCATACCATTCTCTGGCATAAATTAGAAACAATCAGCACTTATGTCTCTAGGAGCGAACAGTGTCTGAACAATATGCTGTTAGTTTCAGAGAGTTCAGTTAGTTAGAAGAGGCTTAGCTGCAAGATAAAATTACTGAACAGAAAATTGGTTTTACCTCAAACCAGGACGTTCCACCCCTTATTCCATACCATTTGCATCATGCTCAGATAACTATTACTATTATCTATCAAATCTATACACACACATATATATACAGATACACACAGATCACTCGTTTATGATTTATCTTTATACACAAAAGTTCGTTAAGTCCATTTAGTTCATAATTGCAGGATTTGATCTATCATAGCAAAGTCTCAGGACAGGAAAGATAGTATGAAATTCATTGTGGTTCGTGCCCACGGGTAGCATGCTCATCTCAAAGAGTTTTCTGGATGCCACTTGATGAAGCTAGCTCAGGTTTCATCACTACTTTAGCTTGTTTGATTTCGGCGCATGTCTTTAAGGGATAATAGAGGATGGTCCAAGTGAGACATGATGGAAAATTACTGGTTGAACCAAACTCAGTATACATGCCAAGGAAAAAAATGGAACTCAGTACTGTTGTTGCAAAAACTATGTGCATATCCATGAAAACCTGACCTTCAAAGAAGAAAACAACAAGAAGGGAGTGCAACAATGGGGTCACGTATCAGAAAGCTGCTGTTAGCAAAGCCGGATCATGAGCCTGGTGGGGCTTGCTGCATGCACTGGCCACGCGTGCAGCGACTCTAGCCTGTACTTTTCCACTCAATCCGGTGCAGGATATAAGGGGGCTGTCTTGGGCTGGAGGGAGGGAGAGAGAGACATGAGCGCACTTTGAAGATACAGGGGACACCCTGAAGGCACTGTGCCTATCTCCCTCTGCCATACCGATGTGGCCCCTCGTTATCCTGCTGCTCGGTGGTGCTACTATGATCTATGGGTGGGTAAGACTCTCTTAAGTAACTTTTGGGAACTTTGGGAACTGCTTAGCAAGGCTTTACAATAAAGCTGAGTTAACTTTTTCTTGGTTTTGTGTGAGCTCTTGTTTGTACATTGGAATCTCTCTAAAAAGAACCCCTTACAGCATGTTTTACAATAGTGGATAACCTGCACAATAGTATCCATGGTTAAATCCACCCCTCGGTCACGGGCCCATTTATATGTTGCATCCCTTCCTTGATGACCTGAAGTATCATGAGTCCACCAAGCTAATAACATTTCACCTTTGTGTTCCCAGTCCAAACCTGTCTGGAAAATCTTAGCTGCCTAGTCTAATTGCTGATTGTTTTGATGTTCCTCAGTGGCCCAACTCATGGGTACGTGGGCATCTACATGACGTACCTTTATAACTAGTTTCCCTAGCCGGTCAGCAATATCTTGCCATAATTCAGCACCCCAGATGGGTTTACCTCTGCATTGCCAGTTGCTCTGCTTCCACTGGTGATGCCCATCTTGCTACTTAATTCCCAAGAACTGGATCTCTTGTGCAGGTCCCTTGACCTTACCTCTTTTTACAGCAAAACCCGCTTTCAGAAGAATCTTGACTATTTTCTTACCTTTCTTGAGAACTTCTTGTGCTGTATTACCCCACACAATGATGTCATCAATGTATTGCAGGTGTTCTGGAGCTCCACCCTTCTCCAGGGCAGTCTGGATCAGCCCATGGCAAATGGTGGGGCTGTGTTTCCACCCCTGGGGCAGTCGATGCCAGGTGTATTGGACGCCCCTCCAAGTGAAAGCAAACTGTGGCCTGCACTCTGCTGTCAAAGGAAGAGAAAAAAATGCATTAGCAATGTCAATGGTAGCATACCACTTGGCTGCCTTTGACTCCAGTTCACATTGGAGTTCTAGCATGTCTGGCACAGCAGCACTCAAAGGTGGCATGACTTCATTCAGGCCACCATAGTCTACTGTTAATCTCCAGTCTCCGTGAGATTCTTGCACTGGCCATATAGGGCTGTTAAAGGGTGAGTGAGTCTTGCTGATCACTCCTTGGGTCTCTAGCCAACAAATCAGGTTCTGGATGGGAATCAGGGAGTCGGTTAGTGCGACACTGTCATTGATGCACTGTGGCAGTAGCAATTGGCACCTGCTGTTCTTTAACCTTCAGCAGTCCCACCAGAGAAGGGTCATCTGAAAGGCCAGGTAAGGCAGACAGCTGTGTAACATCCTCAGTCTCTCCAGCTGCCATACCAAAAGCCCACCCATACCCTTTTGGGTCTTTGAAATACCCTCTCTTGAGGTAGTCTATGCCAAGGATGCATGGAGCACCTGGTCCAGTCACAATGGGATGCTTCTCCCATTTATTCCCAGTTAGGCTCATTTGGGCCTCCAAAACAGTCAGTTCTTGAGACCCCCCTGTCACTCCAGCAATAATGACAGATTCTGTCCCTTTATGATTCGATGGCAATAGGGTACACTGTGCACCAGTGTCCACCAGGGCTGTATATTTTTGTGGCTCTAATGTGCCAGGCCATCAAATCTACACAGTCCAGTAAACTGGATTATCCCTCTCCTCCTCCTGGCTGGAGGCAGGGCCCCTCTAATGTTGAGAACAACATCTACAATTAGCAGATGTGTTCCTAACTGTATTGGAGAATGGCTCACTGTAGGTCGAAGCAGCCACCCTCCTGGAAGAATTCTTTCTTCCATCTGTTTTACCTTGCAACTCAAGTACTCGTGCCTGTAGGGCAGAGGTAGGTTTTCTTTCTCACTTCCTCACATCCTCTCCATAGTTGCAGAGGCAAAATGACAGGATATCCCAGAGCAGGTTCTGTTTTTCTTCAGTTGTTCTAGTAGGAGGGCGTCTTCTCCTAACGGCTGCGACGTGGGTCCATGCAGGGGAAGTGTGGCATTCTTCCTCCATCCTGGACAGTTTATCAAATGGTTTCTCATTTTTCTTATCCATTTTCTTGTTTTGCTCGGTCATTTTCTCATTTTGCCTTTACGGCTGACACCAGTTGCCTCCAGAGAGCGAGCGTGTTTGTCTTTCTCCCAATCGCTTTATTGATACCTCCATCTCTGGCCAGGTTTTCCAACTTATCTACCTTTTAAGCCTATGGTATCGGCCCCAGCATCCCAGCATCCGAGCAACCAAGAGATAAGTGTCTCCCCTTAACGATGGCTAAAATCCTTCCTCATATTTCGCAAATCCTTCATAGAGAAGGATTTAATGATTATCTCTGCATCTGAGTCCTCCTCCTGCGTTGACACTGCCTGAGAAGGACCCTTTCTTTTATCTGCTTTAGACGGACCCTTTCCTTTGTCTGCTTTAGAAGGACCCTCTCCTGGGTCTTCATCAGAAGAACTCTCTCCCGTGCTCTCTGGCTTGAGCTGGCCTTTGTTGTAAGGGGCAGGGGAACGAGCTGACCTCCTTTTCTGCTTCCGGGGCAACTTCTACCAGTTCTGATGGGATTTGAGTAGCAGCGGTACTTGTTGTTGAAGCAGCTGGAGTTACTTTTGCCAGTACAGGCAATGGAGTGGCTTGTACCGGTACAGGTGATGGAGTAACTTGTGCCAGTATGGGCTGTGGAGTGGCTTGTGCTGGTGCAGGCTGCAGAGGGTCTCATGCTAGTGAATGTTGCGGAGGGGCTTGTGCTGGTGCAGGCTGCGGAAGGGCTTGTGCCTCAAACCAGGACAAGGGCATCCAGCATGAAACTGTTCATCTAGAAGATAAAATCTTTCTCCAGCCATTCACTCAAAGGGTAAATGTAGAGCTTCAGAGAGGGTCTTTGTTAATCAGTATCTTAGTGGACCACGCTTGGCCATACAGCACTAAGCCGTATGTCTAAGGCAATAGAAATGAGGGAGTGATAACCCTGTCCTCTGAATGTTTCAGCTTTATGACGTGAATCGTGGTGAAGAGAAGTCATCTGACTTTCCAAAAAAAGAATGTGATAGCTATATTTGGCTTCAGAAGATGAATTGTAATAATAATTTTTAGCTGTAGATCTCAGTGTTTTCCAAGACGATGAATATCAAAATTGCAGTCTTTTACATCAGGGTGGTGAAAGCTCAGGGAGATGGGATTTCATAGTTACTTCTGTCCCTTCCTCACAAAAGCACTGTGCAGCTCTGCTTTCTCAGAGCCTTTGCACAGTGCTCTAGCCTTTACCTCCCCTGAGACAAAATTCTACAGTTTGTCCACTAGATCTTGTTTATAGCTCCTTGGTACTATGAAGTATTAAATCGTCAGGCTTAAGCAGCTATGCATTCTGGCAGACAGAAATACACCATGAAGAAGAAAGCAGTCATACTTGAAGTTCATAAGATACAGGTTTCTAGCTTGTTGCATTGGTGATTTGCCCTGAGTTATCTGGTAAATACAAAAACTGGAATAAATATAAAATTATGTTGTCAAGGTCACTTTTTCAAAAAATGTGTTTTTCTCATGTTTTTCTTACTTAACTAAAATATGTTTACATTGATCAGGAAGGGGGGGAGGGAGGGGGCTGATTTCCTGGAATTTTTTACATTAATCTGTTACAGCATATTATAAAATTTTAGTTTGTTTTTTTTTATAGACAAGAGGTGTTGCATTTTTCATTATAGCTGTCATCTGCTTACTACTTTTTGATAATGATGACCTCATGGCTAAAATAGCAGAACATCGCATCCTTTCTTGCTGTGTCTAAGAGCAAGCGCTTATTACTGGAGCAGAGAGAACAGAATGTGAAGTTGAATGCACCAAATTAAATATGCTTGCATTTTTCTTGATAGGAATCTTAGCTTTCAATAATATTATAGCATAAGATTTTACTTTTACATCTAAATACTGATATTTACAACCAAACAAATGGCATTGCTTACTTTGTTGATAACTTAGAACACGGTGATAGATTTTTAAGTTGTAGTTAAAGGTTCCTTTCCATTTGTCCATTTGTACACATCGGACCACTTAGGATTGCTAGAAGCTTTTTTGATCAGCTTTTCTTTTTTTAGAAATTCTAGACATAATGGCTGTAGCCTAAGTGTGTGCAGTAAATGGTTGGCAGCCTGGCTGGCAGTCCTTTTGGTATATCCAGAAAGATTGTTTTGTACTTTTGCAAACGCGGTAGTCACAGTTCATCTGCTAGGCTAAAAAGGGATGTGAAATAGCCTGCAGTAGATCCAACAACAATGGTCTTTAAACTGCAAATGGAAGCTAGCAAACATGCTTCCAAAGCCACTGAGTAAATTGGAAGGGATTCTGAAGTAAGTTTTCAACAGGTCTTCTCATCATAGTGAAGTGTACTAGAAAAAAGTGTTACATCTAAGGATGGGCAGTAAAAACAAAGTCATGTAGATGATAACAAGGTGAAAGTTAACTTTCTCAAGGAAGGATGAAAACATGGAATTACAGATTCAAATGGCGTATTCAAAAATAGCATTGAGTAATCCACTGAGTTTTCAGTGAGTTAATTCATTGTTAAGGTGCCCTCTAGTAGCTTTCCCAAAAGCTATTGTTACTTGAATATTTGCTAGATTGTGCTTGTCAATTATTCTTAGTTTTCTAAAGTTTAAATATTTAGAAACTGGAAAGATATAGATCATATATCATATTTTAGACACTTCAGTGTTTTAGTGCTTTTAGTGAAAATTGAGCTAATTTTTAATGCTGTTGAGTATATTTTTCTGTCTAGTTGACAAAATTAACATAAATCCTATATCATGACTGCTGTGTGGTATTTAACAGTGACTATATTCTCGTGTTTTAAAATACTCTTTTTTTCCCCAAAAATATTTTAAGCTATTTATTTTCTGTGGAAATATTTTCCTTTCCTAATTTTTAAGGATCTGACGAACCTTAAAGCTCAGTTTGCTTACTTCTGCTTTCCATGGTCTTCTGCTGCCTCTACCTGTTCTTTGGTTTTAAAAAATAAATAAATAAGTAAGTAAATAAATAAATGAATAAAAATCATCAAATAAAACTCTTCCTTAATTTTTTTATTTAGCTGAGGTGCATCATAACAGGGCTCTTACACATGTTCTCTATACAATCATTGCTTTCCTGGGCATTGCAGATCACAAGGTATTTTCGGAGGTTAATATTTATCTAAGTTTTCTAGGTAAGAATTTCACCATCTCAGAGTTAATAAAAACTAAAAAGTTCAATACCCTCACCTCAAATTGGAACTGAACTAGCACTGTAATTTTTACATCTTGATTAAGAGCAGCTTCAATTTCAGTCGAACCCAAACTGGGACTGAACAAAACCACACAGCAAGCCAAATCATACAATATTCAACTTGTATAGCTGATAAGGATTTTGTTGTAATATGTAACCTAAAAAGTCTCATTAAAATTATCATAAAGTAATCCATTTCATAAGTATTCTGGATGTTCATAATGTATTGCATACAAGCCATTTCTTGATCGCTTTTCGTGTCTATGGTTTGTTGCTGCTGCTTTATCTTTCTCCAGTCTTTCCTTTACATTAGGCACTTGTATTTGAAGACACATATTCTGATACTTCTGATACTTTCAGTAGTATAGTCCCGTTATAATCTTACTGTATGGGATTGTCCTGGCTGATTGAGTTTAAAGTATTTAAAATAAGCTGCAGTAATGCATATTAGCTATATGTGTCTTTCTATAGCTGGAATGTTGGTTTTCTATGATAAATTGAAAGTGTAAAAGTATTTATGTTTTGATGGATTGCTAAAAACATTTGTAATGAAAGTGAACTACATTTAATGCTGTATATACAAGCATCTAATGGTGAACAATCCTATTTGAAATGTATTTTTTGTTGCAGAGTAGAGTCTTGGTCTTCTCTCATCATGCCTTTCATAACAGTCATCTTTTTTTGTTGTGATCCTGGATTTCTATGTGGAGTCCATATGCTCTGTCAAGATGGAAGCTTCCAAGTATGCTTGACGTGGATCCTTTCTTATTTTCATTAGTGCACTGCTTTTTAGCGACTTCTGGACACACCCAGCTTTGAGCTATGAACAAGCCACCACACCATGAAAGCACAGAGCACATTCTTTCTGGAGGAGTGATAGTGAGTGCTGTCATCTTCATTTTATGTATGTATTCTTATTTATCTTTTAATAAATCCATTGTCCATGTGACTGGGAAGCTGTCGTGGTTTAGCCTCAAACGGCAACAAGGAACCACGTGCCGCTCGCTCGCGCCTTCCTAATACAGGAAGAATCGTAAGAAAAGGCAAGACTCTGGGGTTGAGACAAAGGCAGTTTAACAGAACAGCAAAGGGAACAGGCAAACAACAACACGGATAGGGGAATATACAAACGCGATTACGGAACCGCCGCTCCCCGCCGCTCGCTGGCCGGACCCGGGACGCCCCAGCCCGCTTTTAAGCAGCAACTTCCTGCCCCCTCCCCCGGCAGCTCAGGGTGGGCGTGGCTCACATGGCATGGAATACCAGGAAAAATTAACCCTATCCCCACCGGAACCAGGACATTATCCACCCCTTATTCCATACCATCTATGCCATGCCCAGCAGGTTCCAATGAATTGCCACCACTTTCCCCTGTTATATATATATATATATATATACACACACACACATATAATGCCCTTAGTTTATGGGCCATCCCTCCAAAGTGTCCGTTGAGTTCTTTTAATCCACGGCTTTGGGCTCCATCTGTTAGAACAGTCTCTCAGGGCAGGTGAGATGCTGGGTGGTGCTGGTCTGTTGCATGCTGTATTTTTCGGAGCTTGTGACTGGTGCACCTGGTGTGGCTCATGCACGCAGTCTGTAGGCTGAAGATGTAGATCTTGAGGAAACTCCTGGGCGCCAGCTGCTGAGATCAGTTCTTATCCCATCATCCCTGTGCCTTACTTGTAGTACAACTGATAGCAATTATAGCAATAAGGACATACAGTGACAGTGTTACTTAGCAATTAACAGCACACAATCTGATTCATTGGCTATTCTCGCCCAAAATCAGATCCCCATGAGGTACACATCGGACTTCCCCATCCTTCCGCATCACCCACCAAGTGCACCCAGGTCCTTGGGCAAAAGCAATCCCACGGATGGGTTTGCCTTTGCCTGAGGCAGGACTAACCCAGACTGTCTTCCCTAGCATATTCTTCATGTGCACTACGGGGACTTTATCCCCTTCTACAGTACGTGGAAGTTTTGATTGGGCAGGGCCAGCCCGATTGTTAGATCCCCTGGTGTTAACTAGCCAGGTAGCTTTTGCTAAATGCGTATCCCAGTGTTTGAAAGTCCCACCACCCATTGCTCTCAGTGTAGTTTTTAACAGTCCATTGTATCGTTCTATCTTCCCAGAGGCTGGGGCGTGACAGGGGATGTGATACACCCACTCGATACCATGCTCTTTGGCCCAGGTGTCTATGAGGCTGTTTCGGAAATGAGTCCCATTGTCCGACTCAATTCTCTCTGGGGTACCATGTCGCCACAGGACTTGCTTTTCAAGGCCCAGGATAGTGTTCCGGGCAGTGGCATGGGGCACAGGGTATGTTTCCAGCCATCCAGTGGTTGCTTCCACCATTGTGAGCACATAGCGCTTGCCTTGACGGGTTTGTGGCAGTGTGATATAATCAATCTGCCAGGCCTCCCCATATTTGTATTTCAGCCATCGCCCTCCATACCAAAGAGGCTTCAAACGCTTGGCTTGTTTGATCGCAGCGCATGTCTCACATTCATGGATGACCTGTGCAATAGTGTCCATGGTCAAGTCCACCCCTCGGTCACGAGCCCATCTATATGTCGCATCTCTCCCTTGATGGCCTGAGGAGTCATGGGCCCACCGAGCTATGAATAGTTCACCCTTATGTTGCCAGTCCAGATCCACCTGAGCCACTTCAATCCTAGCAGCCCGATCCACCTGCTGGTTCTTCTGATGTTCCTCCGTGGCCCGATTCTTCGGTACGTGGGCATCTACATGGCGTACTTTCACAACCAGATTCTCTATCCGGGCAGCAATATCTTGCCATAGCTCAGCAGCCCAGATGGGTTTGCCTCTGCGCTGCCAGTTGCCCTGCTTCCACTGCTGTAACCACCCCCACAGAGCATTTGCCACCATCCATGAGTCAGTGTAGAGATAAAGTACTGGCCATTTTTCTCGCTCAGCAATGTCCAAAGCCAGCTGAATGGCTTTCACCTCTGCAAACTGGCTCGATTCACCCTGTCCTTCACTGGCCTCTGCAACTTGTCGTGTAGGACTCCACACAGCAGCCTTCCACTTTCGATGCTTTCCCACAATCTGGCAGGACCCATCAGTGAACAGGGCATATTTCTTCTCATTTTCTGGCAGTTTATTATATGGTGGGGCCTCTTCTGCACGCGTCACCTCCTCCTCTGGTGACATTCCGAAATCCTTGCCTTCTGGCCAGTCCACGATCACTTCCAAGATTCCTGGGCGACTGGGGTTTCCCATTCGAGTTCGCTGCGTGATCAGTGCAATCCACTTACTCCATGTAGCATCGGTTGCATGATGTGTGGTGGGGACCCTTTCTTTGAACATCCAGCCCAGCACCGGCAGTCGAGGTGCTAAGAGGAGCTGTGCTTCTGTACCAACCACTTCCGAAGCAGCTCGAACCCCTTCATATGCTGCCAATATCTCTTTTTCTGTTGGAGTGTAGCGGGCTTCGGCTCCTCTGTATCCCCGACTCCAAAACCCTAGGGGTCGACCTCGGGTCTCCCCTGGTGCTTTCTGCCAGAGGCTCCAGGTAGGGCCGTTCTCCCCGGCTGCGGTGTAGAGCACGTTTTTAACATCTTGTCCTGCCCGGACTGGCCCCAGGGCCACTGCACGGACTATTTCCTGTTTGATTTGTTCAAAAGCTTGTCATTGCTCAGGACCCCATTTAAAATCATTCTTCTTCCGGGTTACTTGATACAGAGGGCTTACAATTTGACTGTAATCTGGGATATGCATTCTCCAAAAACCCACAATACCTAAGAAAGCTTGTGTTTCCTTTTTACTAGTTGGTGGAGACATAGCTGCTATTTTGTTGATCACATCCATTGGGATCTGACGGCGTCCATCTTGCCATTTTATTCCTAAAAACTGGATCTCCTGCGCAGGTCCCTTGACCTTACTTCGCTTTATAGCAAAACCAGCGTTCAGAAGGATTTGGACTATTTTACTCCCTTTCTCAAAAACTTCTTCCGCTGTGTTTCCCCATACAATGATGTCATCAATGTACTGCAGATGTTCTGGAGCTTCACCCTGTTCCAGTGCAGTCTGGATCAGTCCATGGCAAATGGTGGGGCTGTGTTTCCACCCCTGGGGCAGTCGATGCCAGGTGTATTGGACGCCCCTCCAAGTGAAAGCAAACTGTGGCCCGCACTCAGCTGCCAAAGGGATTGAGAAGAATGCATTCGCTATATCAGCTGTGGCATACCACTTGGCTGCCTTGGACTCCAGTTCGTACTGGAGTTCTAGCATGTCCGGCACGGCAGCACTCAGCGGTGGCGTGACTTCATTCAGACCACGATAGTCTACAGTTAGCCTCCACTCTCCATTAGATTTTCGCACCGGACATATGGGACTGTTAAAGGGTGAGCGAGTCTTGCTGATCACTCCTTGAACCTCTAGTTGACGAATCAGCTCATGGATGGGAATCAGAGAGTCTCGGTTAGTGCGATACTGCCGTCGATGCACCGTTGTGGTAGCAATCGGCACCTGTTGTTCTTTGACCCTCAACAACCCCACAACAGCAGAGTCCTCCGAGAGACCAGGCAAGGCAGACAACTGTTTAACTTCCTCTGTCTCCAAAGCAGCTATGCCAAAAGCCCAGCGGTACCCTTTTGGGTCCTTAAAATACCCTCTCCTGAGGTAATCTATACCAAGGATGCATGGAGCCTCTGGGCCAGTCACAATGGGATGCTTTTGCCACTCATTCCCAGTTAGGCTCACTTCTGCCTCCAGTACAGTCAACTCTTGGGATCCCCCTGTCACCCCAGAAATACAAATGGGTTCTGCCCCTCTATAGCTTGATGGTATTAAAGTACACTGCGCACCCGTGTCCACTAGAGCCTTATACTCCTGTGGGTCTGATGTGCCAGGCCATCGAATCCACACCGTCCAATAAACCCGGTTGTCCCTTTCCTCCACCTGGCCAGAGGCAGGGCCCCCCTAATACTGGTCATAGTATCCATTACTCACTTCTTGCATAAATGACTTGGAAGTTCCTTCAAGAGGATCAGAAGCAAGATCAGGCCTTCTGCTCTGTCTGGGGAACGGCCCACTGGAAACTGGGGCGGCACTTTTCCTGGAGGGATCCCCTTTTGTGGTTGTCCTTCCTTGCAACTCCTGTACCCGTGTCCGCAGGGTCGAAGTAGGTTGTCCATCCCACTTCCTCATGTCCTCTCCGTGGTCCCGCAGGTAGAACCACAGGGTGCCTCGTGGTGTGTACCCTCTGTACTCTCTCTCTTGAGTGGGGAAATGCCTGCTTCTAATAGCTGAGATGCTGGCCCGTGCAGGTGGGGAGTAGGACATATTCTCTTCAAGTTGCTGGACCTTCCGGGACAGTTTCTCCACAGCTGAGACAAGGGGGGAAGAGAGACTTTCTTCATATCGCCGGAGCCGGCCAGCTACCTCATCCGCCGTTGGTCCCTCTTCACCTTTCCATTCCATTACTGCCAGGGAGTTGGCATATGACGATGGTGCGCTCCGTACAAACTTCCGCCACATGGGCCTTGTGCATCGCACCTCATCAGGGTCTGTGGGTAAGTCTGCATTGTCCAAGTCATAATAAATCATCTCCCGCACGGCTAATTCTCTCAGGTACTGGATACCTCTTTCCATGGTAGTCCACTTGCTTGACTGACATACAACATCCTCACTGAAGGGGTACCTCTCCCTCACGCCTAACAGGAGTCGTTTCCAGAGGCTGAGGGCTTGGGTCTTTTTCCCAATCGCCTTGTCAATGTCGCCTTCCCTAGACAGGGATCCCAGCTGCCTGGCCTCCCTACCCTCTAATTCCAGGCTACTGGCCCCATTATCCCAGCACCGGAGCAGCCAGGTGACAATGTGCTCGCCTGAAAGTCGGCTAAAATCTTTTCGCATATCCCGCAGCTCACTCAAGGATAGGGATCGAGTAATTATCTCTGGTTCTGCCTCTTCCTCCTGCTCTCGTGATGGCCCTGGTTCATCATCATCTCTTACTAAGCGAACTGATTTCTTTGTGTACTTCTTCTTCTGTATGGGGGCAACTGATACCGGCACGGGTTGATTCCCTGGTTCAGTGGCAGTGGCTACCGCAGGGGTTGCAGTAGCCGCAGTGTCCGTCACAGGGGCTGCAGTAGCCGCAGTGTCCGACGCAGGGGCTGCTGGTCTGGTTTCCATCTCTTCCCCTTGAGGGTGCTGCATAATTCTGAGCAGTGCCTGGTAGATACTGGCCAGGGCCCAGCACAGCGCGGTGAGTTGTGCCTCTCTAGAATAGCCACAGCATTTTCCCTTCAAATATTCTACCACTTTATCAGGGTCCTGTAATTGTTCAGGGGTGAAGTCCCAGACCATTGGAGGTGAGTAGTTCTCTAGGTACCTGCCCATGCTCTCCCACATGCCGTGCCACCCCTGACTATCCAGCCTCGGGGCAGATCTCCGGGTGGTAGTCTTAAATAGTCGCTTAACCCTAAACAAGACCTGGAACATATTCAGGAGACATAGCACTAGGAACACGCTGGTTTGAGTATCCCAAGGATATTCAAAATTCTCAAAAGCTGTCATACCTGACCTGAAGGAGAAAAGGGAGGCAAAAGGGCTGGGGAAGTTATTAACAAATTCTGAGAGACGGTGTCCAATGTACGGACAGGACAGCAAAACCACATAAACACCCCAAAATAGCCGTCTGAACAGTGATGTTATCATATCATAAACAGATATCGCACAGGACAGCAGAATGATAATCCTCATCCCTTTTCCAGACATGGTAAACAGCATCGCAGGGAGTACATAAGCCATATAGGAATTTATGTAACACAGCCATGAGAACAAACCAAGCAACATGATGACCAGTGACTATTTACCTAAAAAACCAAAACCGTTTTTTCCACGTTCTAGTTGGATTCTGTCGTTATCTCAACCCTTCGAGCCCCACGTTGGGCGCCAAAAAGGACTGTCGTGGTTTAGCCTCAAACGGCAACAAAGAACCACGTGCCGCTCGCTCGCGCCTTCCTAATACAGGAAGAATCGTAAGAAAAGGCAAGACTCTTGGGTTGAGACAAAGGCAGTTTAACAGAACAGCAAAGGGAACAGGCAAACAACAACACGGATAGGGGAATATACAAACGCGATTACGGAACCGCCGCTCCCCACCGCTCGCCGGCCGGACCCGGGACGCCCCAGCCCGCTTTTAAGCAGCAACTTCCTGCCCCCTCCCCCGGCAGCTCAGGGTGGGCGTGGCTCACATGGCATGGAATACCAGGAAAAATTAACCCTATCCCCACCGGAACCAGGACAGAAGCCAATCAGAAAATGGATGTGTGGAAAATTCTTTTGGATGAGCTTTTATGGATTCATTTGAATAAAAAGGGCCTGTAACTTTGTGCTCTTTTACTGTCTACAAAAAAAAGAATGTAATAGATCCGCACTGTTGTGGAAGTAATGATGTAATCTTACATAGCAATGAAATCTAATGATAAAACCTCAAGATGAAATTGACAATAACTTTGCTGCCTGCAAATTTCATGTAAGCATTTATTGCTGATAAAACACATTATAAAATAGCTGTGAAGCTTAGAAACAGCAACAAAAACTTCAATACTTTCCTTGTAGCTGCCAATATTCTGTCCTCCCTCACCAGGAAAGGGCAGAAAGGCACCCTTATTGGCTATTCCCCTGAAGGCACTCCTCTCTATAACTTCATGGGTGATGCATTACAGCAGAGCTCTCAGTCATTACCCCAGTTTATTAAGGAATCACTGAAACAAATCTGAAACAAATCCCTGAGGAGTATGATTCTAGGCAGATCTTCTAATTCTTGTGCCTAAATCTGGTAAGCGCTTGGGTTTTTTTCAAACCTAATCACAGTAGTACATACAGAGTACAGTAAAAAGAGTTATTCTTTAAAAGGTTACCATCATTGATTGCTTTTAAAGTAACCCTTGATACAGTAGTTTCATTAAATGGAATGTTAAAATAGAAGATTCTTATTTTATTAGTGATAAGCCATAGGGCAGCACGCCAATGTTTAAGGGACGGTGTGCTAGCGAGGCCCTTCAGTCTGCTCCATGATGTGCTGAGTGCACTGGAGCATGTTTGAAATGTCTCTGTACTAACGCACGCAGCATGAGGAATAAATAGGAGCTAGAAGCTTTGGCCCAGTCCAAGAGCTACGACATCATTGGCATAAGCGAAACCTGGTGGGATGAGTCCTATGACTGGTGTACCGTGATGGATGGTTATGGGGTCTTCAGAAGGGATAGGCAGGGCAGGCAAGGAAGGGGGATGGCACTGTATGTAAGGGAGGGGTTGTATTGTATTGTGCTTGCAGTTGACGCTGACACAGTTGAGAGCCTCTGGGTAAGGATTAAGAGGAAAGCAAATAAAGTGGATGTTGTTGTGGGAGTCTACTATTGACCATCCAGCCAGGATGACAACACCGACAAATTGTTCTATAAGGAATTAAGGGATATCTCTAGGTCAGCTGCCCTTGTCCTTATGGGTGATTTTTAACTTCCCAGACATCAACAGTGCATCATACAGTGGATGCAAACAGGTCCAGGAAATTCCTGAAGCACACTGAAGATAACATTTTGGTGCAGATATTAAGGGAGCCGACTAGGAAAGGTGCCATGCTAGATTTGTTGCTTATAAACAGAGGGACACATGGGTGAAGTGGTGATTGGTGGCTGTCTTGGTCACAGTGACTATGAAGTGGTTGAGTTTCAAATCATTGGCAATAGGAGAAAAACTGCCAGCAAAACTTCAACCCTGGAT
Source organism: Rissa tridactyla (assembly GCF_028500815.1). NCBI lineage: Eukaryota > Metazoa > Chordata > Aves > Charadriiformes > Laridae > Rissa > Rissa tridactyla. The sequence goes on from NC_071496.1 coordinate 27,396,390, forward strand.
ATGGGGAGAGCAGACTTTGGTCTGCTGAAGGAGCTAGTTAGTAAGGTCCCCTGGGAATCTACTTTGGAATGTATTGGGGTCCAGGAATGCTGGTCACTTTTTAAGAGATATCTCTTAAGAGAGCAGGAGCAGGCAATTCCAAAGTGTCAGAAGTCAAGCAAGTGGGGCAGAAGGCCGGCTTGGATGAGCAGGGATTGCCTTCTAGAACTTAGGCAGAAAAGGAAAGTGTATGGACATTGGAAGCAAGGACAGGTGACACAGGAGGACTACAGAGATACTGTCTGCCGCTGTAGGGAGAAAATTTGCACGGCCAAAGCTCGATTAGAGTTCAAGCTGGCCAGCACTGTGAAGAACAGCAAAAAGGGCTTTTTTTAATATGTTAACAGCAAAAGGAGGATCAGAGATAACATTGGTCTGTTACTTGATGAGGTTGGTCACATCACAAATAGGGACATAGATAAAGTGGAGGTGTTTAATGCTTTCTTTGCCTCTGTCTTTAACACCCATGATGGGCCGTGGGGTCTCTGGTGTTGGAAGACTGTAACTGGGGGAATGATAAACTCCCAGACAACCCTGAACTTTTTCGACACTTGCTGCTCCAGCTGGATGCATAAATCTATGGGGCATGATGGGATTCATCCCAGGGTACTGAAAGAGTTGCCCAATGTTATCACGGGACCTCTCTCCACTATTTTTCAGCGGTCTTGGGAATCTGCAGAGGTCCCAGTCGACTGGAAGCTGGAAAATGTTGTCTCAATTTTCAATAAGGGTAAGAAGGAAGACCATAGTAAGTATAGGCCTGTCAGTCTCACTTCAGTGCCTGGTAAAATTATGGAGAAGATTATTCTGGGAGTTATTGAAAAACACTTGAGAGAGAACGCAGGCACTGATCATAGCCAACACGGGTTCACAAGGGGATAGTCCTGCTTAACTAACCTTCTCAGCTCCTTGTGAAAATTAACCCTATCCCCACTGCAACCAGGACAATGTGGTGGGTTTGGATTTTAGAAAAGGTTTTGATACTGTCTGTCACAGTATCCTTCTGGACAAAATATCCAGCATACAGCTAGACAAGTCCATAATATGATGGGTGAACAGGTTGGGCTCAAAGGGTTATAGTAAATGGGGTTACATCAGTGAAGTAGGGTTTGATATATTAAAGCTGTAAACTAATTAGCAAGTTAATTGCTAATTGGACAGTTAGCAAGGTCTGCTAACTGTTTTAGTATCTCTGGAATTAGTCTCGCCTGCAGCTGTGGGGTATCAACAGGTGCTTCCCCTAACAACTGAGGGATGCCCGCTCCCTGCAACGGATCGCCGTCCCCTCTTGACAAATCATCTACTGTGGCGACGCTGCACGCATCTCTCCAGTGAGCCATAAAAAGAACTCGCTGTGTTGGGGTAGAAATAACTTCGGCTAGCTGCTTGATATCGAATAGAGTTAGTATGTGTCCTTTCATAATGTTATTTAGTAATCCTTGTGCATAAGGGGAGGTTAGTCCATGCTGCATAATCGTTTTCCGCATTTCTCTAACCAGCTCCCACCTTATCAGTTCCCAGGTGTTTGGTCCATTTTGATTAAGCAGTACCGGACAGGCGATGGCAGTAGCGGCTTCCATATCGCCATCCTGTAATGCCTGTTTACGTAAATTCTGCCCGTGTTGAGCAGGATTATAAGTTGCAGTGACCGCCGGACTTGGTTCCGGACTTGGCAAGGAATCGCCCCAACCCAGTAACACAGGCGACTGCAGCGGTATCAACGTCACATCTAGCGGGGGTGCTAATGGCGCAGCCGGACAGCTCGGGGGATCAGGTTTCCCCCCCTCTGTCTGAGTAGTAATCGGGCTGTCCGGTGCCATAGCTGCAACGGCGGCTGCTGTGACATTTCATTCGGATTTTACCTGCTGTAAAGTATCTTTAATCAACCTCCAGGTTGTCAAAACCTTTGTGGCAGTCGCATCCCCTTTTGTTGCAGTCTCAAATAAAGTTTTGCCCGCTTGCTCCCAACTTGATAATTGGAAAGCTGTTGTAGAATCAGCGGGAAGACCCCTGCTTTTTAGCCATGCCAGTAAAAGCTGAATAGTTCCTTCATCGTATTGAATACCCCTTCTACTTAAAAACTTTTCTAATATACATACAATTGCCTTTTCCTCTGAGGAAATTTTCAATCCCATTTTCACATGTCCCCGGCTGCTCACCTTTTCCTGGTGATTATTCGTCTGGACTGCAGCTCTCCTATCCCGCTACCTTTTTTCTCATTCAGCTGGGCTGCTCCACCAGTCATAGATTCCTACAATTTTTGTCCCTGTTCGGGCGCCATTTGTGGAGCATGGATTCATGGACTCTGGTGGGGTACAGACCAAAGACCTTTATTGCAACAATCTGACAGGCTTTATAGCTATACACACTCTCCACACGCAAGTTGTGTCCTGCTGATAGGTTGAAGGTCGACTGCCACGCGCTTCTCTACTTCTTCTGATTGGTTTCTGCTGTCTGTTCACGAGGAGCAGCAACTTCATTCTCACGTCCTGTTTCTTGCTAATTCTTACTTGTTTTCCTGTTCTCTCAAGCCCTCTCTCAAGGACGCAGCTTTATCTCATCAAGGTCGAACAGACCTATGCTGCTCTCTATTCCCACAGTCAAGCAGAAGGGACAACTATGACTACTAAACTCCCAGTAATACAACAGTGGGAACCACCGAATGATCCAGCTTTGGTCATGGTTACCGAGATTAAAGATCTTAGACAAACATTTGGGATTGAGACAGGGAACGGTGAGACAAATGCTTGGGTAGAATGGGTAAAATATACTGTTAATAGTTTGAACCAAAGCAATTGCTGTGCTTGTGCCTCAGGAAGGCCCACAGCACACATTGTCCCTTTTCCCTTAGGGTGGACGAAAGATTCCGTAGGGATGTGGTGTATGATAGCATTATACCAAGAAAAGACCGCCTGGGGAAATGAGACCTGGCATTCACTTTCCTTACTGTTTCCTGCCTTGGAGTCTAGGGATGTCAAAGTGCCACCAGTATTTTCCACAGCAATTGGTAACCATCCAGCGTGCCTCTCACGGCAGGGTGTGAAGGCTGCCAGACCTGTGAGGGAATTTACCCTGTGCACTGAAACTCTGAATGTGACCAAGGATGTGAAAGGAAACTACTCAGCGATACGAGTGCCTTGGGCGGATCTCTGGTGGTATTGTGGAGGGAAGACCTTGCGATCTGTGCTACCGGCTAACTGGAAAGGTCCATGTGGAATGGTACAATTGGCAATACCATTCACCCTAGCATTTGACAAAGGAACAGGATCCCTGAGCTCAGGCATTAGAGTAAAAAGAAGTGTGGGTGTATCCTTTGATGAATGGATATATATAGATCCCATTGGAGTCCCTAGAGGAGTCCCAGATGAACACAAAGCAAGGAATCAGACAGGAGCAGGATTCGAATCTGTCTTTTTCTGGTGGGTAACTATAAACAAAAATGTAGATTGGATAAATTATATTCACTGTAACCAACAGAGGTTTATTAATTATACCAGAGATGCATTGAAAGGAATAGCTGAACAATTGGATGCAACCAGCCGAGTGGCATGGGAAAATAGGATCGCCCTGGACATGATCTTAGCAGAGAAGGGAGGTGTGTGTGTAATGTTAGGGAATCGGTGCTGTACCTTCATCCCCAACAATCCAGCTCCAGATGGTACTATAACTAAAGCCCTTCAAGGGCTCACCACTCTAGCTGATGAGTTAGCTGAGAGCTCTGGAATAGACAACACACTGACAGGTTGGTTGGATTCCTGGTTTGGGAAATGGAAAGGTAGGGTGGTATCAATATTGACTTCTCTTATAATGGTAGCGGGAATGTTAGTGGCTGTAGGATGCTGTATCATTCCCTGTGTGCGAGGATTAGTCCAACGATTAATTGAAACTGCCCTAATGAAACGAATGGAAGTAGACCCTCTCCCATACCCTGGGAAAATGCTTCATCTAGAAGAAAATAAAAACTCTCGAGAAGAAGAAGAATGTAACATCATGCTGTCGGCCCTAGAGGCCTCATGTGGAACCATGCCCTAGAAATGCAAAAGACAATAAGATTATGAAAAAGGAAAGGGGGAAGTTGTAAGAAAGGCAGGTATTGCTTTTGCAGAGGAGAAAAGCCGTTTCCATCAGAGGTGACATGATAAGGGAATGACTAAGACAAAGAGGCTCCAGCAAAGGCTTGTAGAACTTCTCTTATCACACAGACAAAAGGACAAACTGATTCCTACTGGATTAGTGTCTAGAAGGGTAGTCAAACATTTAACCAGGGCTAATGACATTGAACAATTTTTTTTACCAAAAAGGAAAGAAAAAAACCTAGTCAGATAATCCCTTTAGGTGTAGCATAAGGAGAAGTAAACAGAGGCAGGACATGCGGGAAGAATTTTAGGCGCCTTGGAGAGACTGTGAACCTTGGAGTACCTAACCAATGGGAAACAGGGGAGGGAAAAATTTGGCCGGGATTAGGAAATAAAAAGGTGTGTTTCAAGAACTGAAGGTGTGCCTACTTGCTAGGTCACCCGCTCTTGCAAGAACGTGAATAAAAATGTGCTTCACAGAGGATTCTGCCTGAGCCTATTTCATTCGGACCGGAACTTATTTCTCACAGTCACGATTGCAGCTCTCTGTCACCTTCATGAGAAAAAGTAAAATTGTTCCATTTTCAGACAGCAGTGAGGTTCCAAATAACCTTTCTTCTGAAAGCAAATTTGAAAAAGTAAGAAAATGACAATAAAATTATTTCACCTTCCCAGGAGAACTAACTTCTGACAACACAGTCTGTTTCTCCAAGAGTCCATTAAATGATAACATTAGTTCAAATTCAACTATAGGAAACTTAGTACAGGACATATTCTCTAGTCTTCCTGTCTTTGTAACAACAGCTTCCTCACTTTCACACGACCCGAAAATACTAGTAGCCAGAAACACTGCACTGCTCGCTCATGTCCAGGAACAAATTCAAAGAATAATCATGGCACAAGGCATGTGTCAATTGAAGTAGGGTTTGATATATTAAAGCTTCCCATAGAAGCTGAGAAGGAGCATAGACAGAACAATGGAATGGCCAATGGAATATTCTGTACCATTGACGTCATGCTCAGTATATAAATGGGGGTTGGCCAGGGGGGGAATCCGCGATCCCTGCTTGGGAAGGTACCAGTTCACCAGGAGGTGAGAGTGACTTGTGTTGTTATTATTATTGTTATTTTCCTCTTCTGTTATTGTTCTATTAAACTGTCTTTATTTCAGCCCACAAGGGTTTTTTTTTCTTTCCCTTTCCCCTCCTTTTCTCCCTCTTCTCCCTCCCCTTCTGGGGGTAAGGGAGAGAACTGCGCAAGCGGCTGAGTGGTCCTAGCTGCTGGCTGGGGTTAAACCACAACAAATACTGTTATCGCACACCTGCTGGGAGGTTCATTATATGTCTGGTTTTATCAACAGTGACAAAATTCATTTTTTGCTTTCTATACTGACAGGATCTTAAGCCAAATGATTTGTTGTTAGATGAAAATGGGGTTTTAAAATTGGCTGACTTTGGCTTGGCAAAATCTTTTGGAAGCCCAAATAGAGTTTATATGCACCAGGTAGTAACGAGGTAAGACATACTCTATTTTGTTTCTTAGGTATTGATCGTGTAGCTGTTTTGCATTGCCTCTTGAAATATGTCATGGCACATCAACATTTTCAGAGTTTGGCATCTAGCTTATGGGGTATGGCTGTAGTGACAAGAGCTTCATAACAGAAAACACAAGAAAGCATTTTTATAGCAAAGTCTCTGTAAGAACTGCTAGAATATTGCATCCATGGGGGCTGTTCTGTGGTATGATGTTCTTTTGAAACACATGGAAATAATATGTATCTGCCAATAAGCCTATCTTTCAGAGCAAGACAACTGTTACTTTCTGTTAATCGTGAGACCTAGAGTCTTGTTTGTAGCTAGTCACAATTGCCTATTATGAGACAAAAGCTTGAGCCAATTAAAATATTTATTAATTATATTTACAGCATGCTTATTTAAGGTGTGTGCTCCTTTAAAAAGCAGGAGTGCAGAATACACAAGAGATTTCCTTTTGTCTGCTGTAATGCCAAAACTATTCAGGCAAAGTTGGTTTTTTTAACACCTTTATTCAAAAGGCAAAAATTATACAGTAGTTTCAAATGCAGTGTGTCAGTGAGATCACTGCATTTAACTTGATCGTTCTTAGGCAGTGGAATAGCTGCTTTAAACAACTATTGTCAAGGTTCGTTTTGCACAAAACTAATCTCTATCCTTAGGTCTGTCGGTACTGAGATTTTTGAAAGCTGAAAGGAATTCTATCTTTAAGTGTCAATTCTTAAAGTTTAAAGAAAATTTTGGTTTATAACACATAAACCTGCCTGTTAAATACTGTTTCCTTTGCACATCTGCAGTTCTGTTGCTTGTTAATCAACTCAGCTGAAACTGTAGTTAGTTTGTGGTTATATGTGAGGAATACACAATTTTGTTCAGTCTTACTTAAACAAAACACTTTGCAGGATAGAGTACAGCTCTTCAGTGCCTGAAAAATATGCAGGCAGGAGCAGTATCCTCTTTGTAGTTCTTGCATTACGGCAATATACAGTGCTTGACATCAGCAAAACCAGGTGATTTTCCCCCAATGTGTTTTCTTTTCAGGTGGTACTGAGCCCCAGAACTATTGTTTGGTGCTAGAATGTATGGTGTCAGCGTCTGTGGGCTGTTGGCTGTATTTTAGAATCATAGAATGGTTTGGGTTGGAAGGGACCTTAAAGATCATCTAGTTCCAACCCCCCTCCCCTGGGCAGGGACACCTCCCACTAGACCAGGCTGCTCAAAGCCCCATCCAGCCTGGCCTTGAACACTTCCAGGGATGGGGCATCCACAGCTTCCCTGGGCAACCTGTTCCAGTGCCTCACCACCCTCACAGTAAAGAACTTCTTCCTGATACCCAATCTAAATCTCCCCTCTTTCAGCTTGGAACTGTTACCCTGTGTGCTATCATTACACTGCCTGATAAAGAGTCCTCCCCCCATCCTTCCTGAGAAGGATGAGGAGAAGGAAATTAGGGTTTCTTAGGAAAGGAAGAAGGGGGGAGAAGGAATCTTCCAAAAGCTTGCTAACTGTAAGGAAAGTGAATAGACTGAGGTTCCATAACCATCACAATAATTGGAAGTCTTTAAGAACAGCTAGGTAAAAAATTGCAACAAACTCTCACAGTCCTGCCTTGGGGAAGGTCGGTAGAGTAGATAACTCTTCCAGTCCTCTAAGTGTTATCCTTTCACACAGCCTTCTATCGGTTTTAATTTGCTGTCTTTCTAGAAATCTGACATCACAGATACATGCATACTCTGTCCCTTATACATTGTTTCCCAAGAACTGTGTCATGGTTTTGGCCAAATTGGCCAATGACCGGCGACAGATCACAGAATCACAGAATGCTCTCCCCCCACCTCTCACTCCAAGGTGAGGAGGAGGAGAGATAGACTTATGAGTTTAGAAGGAACTAAACTACTTTAATGAAATATTAATAATAAAATAAAAAGGAAATAATGAAATAGATACAGTACATACAAAACCGTATCAAGCTCCCAGGATGATGTCACCAGCAGGCACTGGGGAAGTCCCAGACTGGTGAAGTAGGGTTTGGTATATTAAAGCTGTAAACTAATTGAAGTAGGGGCTTAATATATTAGAACTGTAAATTAGAATAGGAGCTTAATTTAGGAGACTGGGTGCCTTAAGGCTGTACAAAGAGCAGATGCAACAGTTGTAGTACTAAATGTCAGAACTTATCTCTTGTTTTTTGAGACAGAATGCGTTAGGGCAATATAACCTTGTAGTAGAAGCTTATCTCTCAGAACAAGGGGCCCAGGGTTACTGAGGTATGCAGAGACTAGTCAAAGCTAACACTTTTGATGCGCCAGCAAGAATAAAGAGGTAGAGTAGAGGCCTGCAGTTCACCCAGAAGGTTACAACGATGAAGAGGAGTGGAGGAAGTAAACGACCACCAGATGTCTCTGAAGACCACCGAGAGACTCTAGTGCGCATGCGGGAGTGGGCAGTAACCTGTAATAACGAGTTAATGAATAGGTAATCGTTTCTTGGAAAACTAGTGACTATGCATACATAGTATGTATGTAAACTGTACATCTAAATCAGTCGGTGCGCACATTAGGTGGACCAATCCCCTGTGCGCCCGGCGCTGCAATAAAGAATACCTGCTTAATAGTCACCAAGGCTATTGAGTCTGAACTTCGGCATTTCACGGCATCAGTTCTGGCGACCCAGATGGGACCCTCTCTGCTCGGCTGCAGGACCCGCTGAGAACGGGACTCCCTAGGGTACCCCTGGGAATTTCCCGGAGGGACTCCCCGCCTCAATCGGATCGCTGCAGGAGCAGACAAGGACCATCTACTAAGGTATTCTTTAAATATTCTTTAAATTTTTGGTATATAGGTAAAACGCATTCTGGATTAAGGGACCGGTCAATAGGGGGTTCCCATAAGTCGTAAGAGACGTCTTAGGCAGGGCACCATATACCAGGCTACTAGTGCCTGAGGGTATACATTTGGTATTGGTACAAAACTTGCATAAGTGTTTGTACTTTTGGTTTTGTGCACGCTCACTGTGAGTAGTGTACTCTGGTATTTAGTACGTTGGTACGGACCCGGGGGTAAGCTACGTACTTCTGTAATAACGTACTTTGTGGCGGTACTGATTTATTGGTATTGAACTCGGATATACTCATAAGGAATTGTTTACTGAAAATTGATTTGGATTTGGTACTTATGCGTGTGTGGACTGAGTCGCGACTTGTGTGTGAATGAACTGAGTGAGAGAGACGCGGCATAGCTGCGAAGCGAGTGCGGAGTTCTGATACACGGTTCCATTATCCCGCGAGGGGTGCGGCCGGAGACGAACGAAGCGAGTGCAGGGTCCTAGGACCCGTATCACCTTATTGTTAACTCTGTCATTATTCTGTTACGCACATATTGGCATCCTAACGTGAAAGTGTAAAATGAGAGGATAGCAGAGTGATAATACTGTCAGTTTGTTTGTTCTCGTCTTGCTGTAAAGTAGTTGTGAATAGTGCCTGAAGTGCATTTGAACGTGCCCTCCCTGTTTTTGCGTCAGAGTGTATATGGTGTAGTCGAAAACTGCGGGTAACTTTTGGTTGAGACTTTAGTTGTCCTAAGCGTAACGTGCGGATAGACTGAGATAGGAGAGAAAGGGCTGCTTATATAGTTTATGTACTTTGTGGATTAAAGAATCAAATCAGGAATTAGTAAAATGGGAGGACAACAAAGTGGTGGTATTTTAAAGAAAAGCCCCCTAGGGTGTATTTTAGCACACTGGAAAGAGATAGGGGTGGGATGATAGGGGGGGATAGCTGATGTTGTTTTTACGGAGAGAAGAAAAGTGGGATGAAGTTATGTACGCAGATATGTTTTTTACCTTGCGAAATCACCCGGAACGGCAAAAAGATTGTGGTATTAATATACCGCCGCAAGACCCTCTAGTTTTAGCCCTAGAAAAAGAACAAAGAAAGGAGAGGAGAGATGAAGAGATGTTGCTCAGCATGTAGTATTGGACAAAGATGCCCGAAAGTAACAGACCCCAGAAAGAAAAAGGAGGAGGTAGATGATCTACTCGAGGATATGGGATTCCCTCCTCCACCCGAGGATTTGGGATTCCCTCCTCCACCCGAGGGTTTGTTCCCCTCACACCCGACATCACCATCTGAAGCAGATAACAGTAGTGGGGAGGGGGAAGAAGCTTTTACTCCAATTACGGCATGGACCAGGAGTAAAACCAAGACAGATCCACAAATCATAGCCCCGCTGCGGGAGGTAATGGGGGCAGGAGGACCGGCTAGAGTAAGAATTCCCTTCTCCACCACTGATTTGTATGCTTGGAAAGAAATAGCTAAAGGGTATCAGGATGACTCCTCTGAAGTGGCAAAACGGTTTGAGTTGATAGTCAAAAATCAAGATCCTGATTGGTCAGATGTAGATTTAATCTTGGGAGAGATGACTGAAACAGAAAAACAATTAGTGTTAAAAACAGCTCGAACCCATGTGCAAGCTCAAATTACTGGGGGAACTTTACAGGGACATGTAGACGATCACGTTCCCCTGACTGATCCACATTGGGATCCCAATGATGCACGTGATTATAGAATGTTAAGAAAGTATCGAGAGTGGATTAAATTAGGAATAGAAAATGCCATTCCTAAAGCTGTTAATTGGTCAGCTCTATATGCAATCAAACAAGGGACAATAGAAACCTCTACAGAGTTTCTGGATAAGCTAAGAGAAGCCATGGGAAAGTATATGACTTTAGACTCCTCCTCGGATGTAGGGCGACAGCAATTAGTATCTTTATTTTTAGGACAATCGTCTACCGACATTAGAAAAAAAGCTCCAAAAATTAAAGGAACCTGAAATAAGGGACTTAAAGAAATTACTTGAAGGGGTGCGGAGAGTTTTTCGCAACCGAGAAGATGCTGACACAAAGAAACTGACAAAAGTAATAGCAGCCTTAGAGCAGAAAGGGATGGTAAATAGAGGAGGATTTAGAGGAAGGGGAAGGGAAAGGCCCTTTGGAAACAGAGGAGGAGGGTTAGGAAGAAATCAATGTGCAATTTGACGAGAAATAGGGCATTGGAAAAATGAATGCCCAAACCGCAGAGAAACCCCGCAGGCTTTGATAGCTGAAGCAGAGGCCGACTGATGGGGACCCGGGGCATGTACCCTAGCGGATCCACTGGTTAAAATAAAGCTAGGGAAAGCAGAGAAAGAAGTAGAATTTCTTGTGGATACAGGTGCTTCTTTCTCTGTTTTGAATCAAGAATTGATCCCTATAAGCAAAGATTTTGTGAATGTAATAGGAGCCACTGGCCAACGGGAAAAGGCATTCTTTTTGAAACCGCTCAAATTTAAATTAGGGAAACAAATTGGAATACACCGATTTCTATATTTACCAAAATCACCCAAACCATTATTAGGTCGGGATTTATTAGAGCAATTGGAAGCAGAAATACTCTTTAAACAAGGAACTATGGAATTAAAGGTAAAAGAAGATCAGCTTATTGAAATTTTAAGCCTAGCCCTAACGCACCCTGAAAAGCTTACTGAATCGCCACCAGAACTTGAAGAAATCATTAACCAAGTATACTCAGGGGTTTGGGCTACAGGAACTCCAGGAAGGGTGAAAAATGCCACTCCCATAGTAATAGAGCTTAAGGAGGAAGCAAGCCCAATACGCCAAAAACAATGCCCCCTGAGATTAGAAGATCGTAAAGGAATAGAAGGTCCAATTAATATTTTTTTACAACATGGGCTACTGGTGGAATGTGAATCAGAATATAACGCTCCCATTCTACCAGTAAAGAAACCGGATGGGACTTATCGAGTCGTGCAAGATCCGAGGGCAGCAAATAAAATGATTAAAGATTTGCACCCTGTAGTCGCCAATCCCTACACCTTACTTACCAAGTTGAAAAACAGTCAGGTATGGTTTACCGTACTAGACCTGAAGGATGCGTTCTTTTGTCTGCCTTTGGCCAAAGAAAGTCAAAAGTTATTTGCATTTGAGTGGGAAAGCCCCACCACTGGCAGAAAACCCCAGCTTACCTGGACAGTGTTACCCCAAGGTTTCAAAAACAGTCTGACAATTTTTGGAAATCAATTAGCATGAGAACTTGAGGCCTGGAGGCCTCCCTCCAAAAATGGAACCCTTTTACAATATGTGGATGACTTATTAATAGCAACCGAGACAAAACCTGAATGTACCCAATGGACTGTGAGTTTGTTAAATTTTCTTGGACTAAATGGATATCGAGTCTCTCAACAGAAAGCTCAGATGGTACAACAGCAAGTGACCTACCTGGGATATGAGCTGTCTGGAGGACAACGAGAGTTGGGAACTGAACGGAAGGAAGCCATCTGCAGAACTCCCCTCCCTCAGACGGTAAAAGAACTCAGGACCTTTTTAGGAATGACAGGTTGGTGTCGATTATGGATTTACAATTATGGAATCATAGTAAAACCATCATGAAGAATAATCCCACTCAATTGACCTGGTCCAAGGAAGCTCAAAAGGCATTTGAAACACTTAAAAAGGAACTAATGAAAGCCCCAGCCTTGGGCCTACCTGATGTCACTAAACCCTTCTGGTTGTTTTCCCATGAAAGACAAGGCATAGCTCTAGGAGTCCTAGCTCAGTGGCTAGGACCCTACAGAAGAGCAGTAGCCTATTTCTCTAAGCAGCTTGATGAAGTGAGCAAAGGATGGCCAGGATGTTTACGAGCTGTGGCAGCTGTGGTCTTGAACATTCAGGAAGCCCGGAAATTTACCTTAGGCCAAAAGATCACAGTGTTAGTCTCACACACGGTATCAGCTGTACTTGAACAGAAAGGAAATCACTGGCTTTCCCTGTCCCGGTTTTTGCAATACCAAGCCATTCTGATTGAACCTGATGACGTGAGTACTGAGGTGACTAATGTTACAAATCCAGCTTCTTTCCTCAGTGGGGTGGCATCTGAACCGCTGACACACGATTGCCTAGAAACCATAGAGACTGTGTACTCCAGCAGACCAGATCTGAAAGAAGAACCCCTAGAAGATGCACAGGGCTCCTGGTTCACGGATGGAAGCAACTTCATCCGACGAGGTATCCGAAAGGCTGGGTATGCGGTGACAACAGCAAATAAGGTAATTGAATCCCAGCCCTTACCTGCTGGAACATCAGCTCAAAAGGCTGAAATTATTGCCCTGACTAGGGCCCTAGAATTGGCGAAAGGGAAGAAGATAAACATATGGACGGATTCCAAATATGCCTTCGGGGTTGTCCACGCTCATGGAGCCATTTGGAAGGAATGAGGATTGCTGACCACATAAGGGAAACAGATTAAACATGCGGAAGAAATACTTCACCTATTAGAAGCAATTCAACTGCCAACCAAAGTCGCTGTCATGCACTGTTGCGGACATCTGAAGGGTAACACTGACCAGGAGAAAGGTAACCGATTGGCTGATTATGAGGCTAAACAGGCAGCAGAAAGAGCGCAAAAGATCTTAACGCTAATTCCAGACAATAGAGGTAAGAGTGTGGATGAGCAGGAAAATATTGAATACTCTAGGGCTGATGAACTAATAGAAAAGTTAGGAGGGCAGATTCCTTCAAAAGGGTGGGCCTGCTTGAATGATGGCAGAATTATAGTTCCCGCCAAACAGATATGGGGAACTGTCAAAGAAGAACATAATAAAACACACTGGGGAGCAGATTCCCTGTATAAATTTCTAAATCAGAAATTAGTAGGGAAAAATTTATACACTACAATCCGACAGATAACTCAGCAATGTGAAGTATGTTTGAAAAACAATCCTAATTCTAATACTAGAAATCGAGTACAATTGGGAAGCACTGGAAAGGGAAATATACCAGGAGATCACTGGCAAATCGATTTTTCTGAACTTCCAAGAAGAGGAGGGTACAGATACCTATTGGTACTTACAGATACCTTTTCCAGATGGCCAGAGGCATTTCTGTGTAGAACAAACAAAGCAAGAGAAGTGACTAAGGTACTATTAAATGAAATAACACCTCAATTTGGGGTACCCATGATCGTCTCATCAGACAGAGGTGCTCATTTCTGTGCGCAAGTAGTGCAACAGGTAAGCAAACTATTGGGAATTGATTGGCAATTACATACACCTTATAGACCGCAAGCCAGCGGACAGGTGGAAAAAATGAATCACATGATAAAACAACAAATAGCCAAAATATGTCAAGAAGCAAACCTATATTGGTATCAGGCACTACCTATTGCACTACTCAGGATACGTGTAAAACCCAGAACTAAGGAAAATCTGAGCCCTTTTGAAATATTATATGGGAGGCCATATCAAGCTAAATATCAAGGGGAAGACTTGAATCAGATAGAGAACCAGCATTTGCAAAATTATGTTATATCCTTAGGAAAACAATTGGAAAAGATTAATAAGAATGTTTTGGGAGCTAGGGCTAAGGGGTTGGACCATCCGATCCACCCATTTAGCCCTGGGGATTGGGTTTATATTAAGAATTTTTCAGGTGATCCACTAGAGGAGAAGTGGAATGGACCATTCCAAGTCTTGCTGACCACCTTCACTGCAATCAAGATCAGAGAACAACCAGCCTGGATCCACTACTCCCGTGTGAAGAAGGCTCCAAATAAGCAATGGACTTCTGAACTGGCTGGACCCTTGAAGTTGAGATTACAGAGAAGTTAGAATGAAGCCTTTAAAGGTCTTAGCTTTAAGTGTCAGCATTGTAAATATTGTAGCTTGGGATGAAAATGTACATTATGCAACCATAATGGCAATAGTAAATGCAACCCAAGCAAAAGACTGGTGGGTATGCACAGCATTACCCAAAGGAAACATGAGACTACCCTTTTTTGGACTGGCCTCAACTCGTTGGAATTATGATAACGACACTTGGCCTGAGTTCTGGAAACGGTCAGATGGTGGTTACTGCCAATATGACGATACGAGCAGGGAAGAAGGTCCGAAATTTGATTTGCAATTGCTAAAAGATGAAAATACTCAGTTTCTAGTGAGCAACAATAATTGCAGTTGGAAACAAAGATCCCAGAACTGCCTATGCCCACCCCCTCCTTTTAACATATACAACTGTACTTGTAATGATGGGTGGAACAATTTTTGGAGAAATAAGACTACCATAAACGTAGGTGAATGGAACTTTACGGGTTTAAATATAACATACATTGATTTTTGCAACAGCACCCAACTTCGGAGCTACGAACCCGAAGGTTTAGATCCAGCTAGAAACAACTCCCCTTATGGGTGGCGCAGTGTAGGGAGTTTCTATGGAGCCAACGTGACAGCGACATACGGGCCCTGTAAATTGCCTCATGGATATTGGTGGCTGTCTGGAGATGGTATTAGTAGAAAACAGCTTCCTGCAGGATGGAAGGGAATGTGCACCATAGGGTACTTAACTTCACAAAATAAATTGCATAATCAGTCACAAATTCCCCAAGGAATACTGAGATCCCTGCTAAGAAAAATAAAAATGAAAAGGGAAGAAAATCCCCTTGTTATCCGCAATACTCGTTATCATAGTTTTATACCGTGGTTCATACCTTCGCTTGGGGCCTCAGAATTAGAAAAGGCAATAGTCAACATATCAGCAACTATCGATAAAATCGTCAACTCTACTGCAGATGCAATTAAAGGATTACAAATAGAAGTAAACTCATTATCAAAAGTGGTGTTTTGCAGAATCGAATGGTCTTAGACTTGTTGACGATAAAAGGAGGAGGAGTATGTGCAGTGATTAATCAAAGCTGTTGCACATATATAAATCAAGAAGGGAGAATCGAAGAAGATCTAGAGAAAATATGGGAGAAAAACAAAATCCTATACGAAGTTAGCAAGGATAACGCTAGTTGGGGATTTGAAGAACTGTGGAACAAACTGACCTCATGGCTGCCTAATTGGAACTGGCTTAAGCAACTGTTTGTGGGCATTATTACTCTAATTATTTTAGGGATAATCGTTTGCATGCTACTTAGGTGCTTTTTGTGGTGCCATCGAGATTCTGAAGAAAATTATAGCCATTGGAAACGGCACAGAATTAGACATCAGGTAGAAACAGGGAATTATTTTGCTTGGACTCTTCAGAAAGATGGAGTGTTATAGAATTTGCAGGAGAGACACTGCACAACTAATCATCTCAAGCAAAGCAGTTACCTCCACTTTCAGGTATGGGGAGAGAAAGTTAAACTGTTTACAGTATAAATGTAAATGTAAGCAACAACGGCTCATTTATTTACAAAAACATCAGGCTATCTGTTAGTTTTCCCAGTTAATCTTCTGCTGCACAGTATCATACGAAATCAGTCTCACCCCTAGAGGTTTGTCAAGCACAGATTATTTGGTCTTCCACATGCACAATGGGTCTGAATTTGTCTTGTACACACCAGTGTAACGTACAAGGCAGCATCACCCAGTCACAGGCTCAGTTCAGGTTTTCCAGTTCTAGTGCCACCTGGATCTTAGCATACCTTAGCTATCATAGCAGTAGGTATGAAGGCACTTCTTAAAAAGATTTTAAAAGTCAGTTTGCGTGAACTGTTTGCAGTCTATAAATTGGGCATTTGAATCTTAGACCCTAGCCCAGGATTTTATGAAGTAGTTGCACATGGAAGTTCACAGTACAGATTTTACAGCAAATGCTAAGGCTGTAACGTTTGCTTGCTCAGCAGGAAGATGTGCTTCACTGAGGAACTAGAGGCTTTGTGCACCCCAGGTGCCACCAGTTAATGATTCCTTAGAAAGGCCTGGAGATCCACAGTTGGATCTGGGGCCTCAGCATGGACAGACAGGTCCTCAAAGTTATTTTTGTGGTCTTTTCCCACAACATTTGTTTGGAAGCAGACAAAGCAGTGTAGTCAGGCACTGCCCCATTCCCACCCTATATATACCTGCAGACCTAGACATTTAAGGTCAATAGTTGGTGGAAGGGAAGGATGAAGGAGCAACTCAGTGAAGCAAGTGTTGTGTAAGAAGAATGGAGTCATGCCTCACTGTGGCCTTTCCTCTTACAACCCTGTTTCCTCTATGCAAAGCCCATTTCCCTAAATACAAACCATAAAAAAATGAGCACAAGGAGGTGTATGAAGTCTCTATGCAGGCAGATACTGCCTACATAAAATAAGCATTTTCATAAACAAATAAGAACATCCCTCATCGAAGATATGTATTAAGATCATCCATATTTGTGACTGGGATGCCTGTTATCAGATCCAGAGAACAGTTACCATGCCTTATAACGTGACATAGTGCATGCCTTCTTCTGTAGAGCTCCTTGCCCAAAATGCTCTGTTATAAAAAGCATTGCTAATTTTAATAAATCATCCTTGGTTTCTCATAGTACAACATATATGGCAACTCCTGTGAGCCTTTATACTTTAGGGAACAGCATTTGCCAAGGGAGGGGCAAGAGCCTGTACTATCTCAGCTGCAGCTAACAGTTCTACCACTGGATCAAGATTGTTTGTCAGAATAGCTGCTATGAGTTAGGCAAGACAACTGTTAGTTATCACTGCACAGCCCCTAAGCTCTTATTTTAGAGATGGAATGGATAAATTCTTATAGATTGAGAATGCCTTTTTCTGCTGCAGAAGGATCTGCATGGCTGGACTCCAAATGCAGGCAGAGGCATACTGACAGAGCCCCATGCTAACAGAGCTCTTGGTGAGATCAGAACCTCCCAGCAGAAGCAAGAGGAAAGACAAAACCCTGCCTCCCTCTCCAGAGCTGTTTGTTGCATTTCTAACTCAATGTCAAAGCTAAGCTTCAACTGCTTCCCCCCCCCCCCCCCAGGTGCAAACAAGGAGAAGAAGAGCAAGAGAGTCAACTCTGGACAGACTCCTCCTTCCCTCAGATCTCAGGACAGAGGTATTTTGAGGCTCCTAATCACTGGGGTAGGTGGTATAACCTATACAGGATTGCAAACCTGTGGATTTTGCTTGAGGTAAGAGTGCATGGGGTTGTGAAGATTGCACCCCTAGCAGGCTCCAAACAGGACAGAAGCCCTAGGATACCATAGCAACAAGGCAGCTCAAAATGGTAAAGAAAACAAGAGCAGAACTGAGATGTTACATTAGGATTACTCACCAGGTGTGCATTGGCCATCAATTATTGCAACAGAACAAATAAGGCATGCAAATATTTTGACTATCATCTCATTGGCCTCTATGTTGTTTTTCTTTGCTTTGCAGAAAGCATTGGATGAAGATTTAAGGCTCAATCATATTTCAAAAAAAGAACTGCTAAATTGGTTGGGTTTGTTTATAGCCTGCATATTTCGGGGGGGGGGGGGGGGGGGGGGGGGGCAACAAAACCTCTGGGACTAGCATAAGTCATAAATTCATCCCACCGGAATGTAGACAACTAAAGTGGGTTCAACTTTATTCAGCACTTAGAGCATCTGAGCTGTTGTTCTACCACCAAATCATCTGGTTAAAAGCAAATAAAAGTGACATCGTAGGGTTTAATATTGTCAAGTCAGTCATTTGTACTAAGGCAGCTGCTGTCACATTTGTGTTTTCTGGTTTTGTTTTCTGGCTGCTTACTCCACTGCTTGGAATAGAAGTTCTCCAGAAGTTAAATCTCCATTAATGTATTGGTTGGCTAGCTCTCATCCCAACAGCAAAACTAACATCGACAGAGGACTATAAAAATATGGCAGTTAGAATACTTTCCAACCAACACACAGGCAGAAAAGGAAGATGAAGCACTGTAGTCCTTTTTCTGACCATCACTGCATTTAAAATATTATAAAATTAGTAATGGAAACAGAACTGAAGATCCTGGTAGATCTTTAGACGCAAACTGAAACATCAGAGTAGAAAAGTAAATGGGCACTCCACTTTTTAAGTTAACAGCAACTGGCAGTGCTCCTGTAATTAGCATTTTCTCAACAGCAAACATTCACACAACTTGCAGTTTAAGTGAGCTGGCAAAGCAAAATTGGAAAAAATTCAGAGTTTAAGAACTTCTGTGTGTAGAACTCCCCTTCTGTTAACAACTGGACTGTTTCTGAATTGCATAAAATATTCAGGTGTCTTTTAAAGTTATAATAGAATAAATACTCTATTATGATTGGTACATTCCTTTCTCAATCTAGGTACACAATAATTTAATATATTTAATATTTAGTTAAGTTTTAGTAGATGCTTTGGCAGTCAAATTCTTATATATTCTCTATTTCTACAGAAGTATTTATTTATGTTTTTGGAAAAAAATATCTGGATACTACTTACAAGAATTATATGCTGTACAAAACAGCAGTCCAAATCATCACTGCAAACTGTAAAAGACAAAGTTAATAAAAGAGTATAAAAAGGAACACATTTGTTAGAAGATATCCAACATTCACAGGAAGGAAGAAGATACATCTGCACCATGATTTTTTCTTTTCTTGCCAATGAAGCTAGAGAAAGATTGTCAGTTATTTGAAAAGCATTTCACTTATTCCAGTTTATGCAACAACTGTATATCCTACACTCTACACATCAGTGTTACAAAGTTTTGGAACAAATTAATTTCCTTGGGCAATGCTTGTTCGTGACAATTAAAAAAGGTAAAAAAGTCTTCAATCATTTGTTTAGTCTGACTAAAAAGTTAGTAACTGGTACATTATGATAAGCGGGCAAAAAGAAAAGAGGAAAACCACAGAAGGACCTTTTGAGTGTACACAGCGAGAACTGTCTGGTTGGGCAACAGAGTGGAGCAATAAGAGTCCACAAGTACAGACAGACACAAAACCAACAGGAGACCATCTTAATCCAGAAGAAGGACCAGGTTCCGGTGAAGAAGTTTTCAATCTGAGGACTTTCATAACTGTTAAAGAAAAAAAAAAAAGAAAAAAAACCACCAAACCCAATAAACTTAGTATTCATATCTCAGACTGCAGTATCCTCTGGTTTAACAAGTGGGTCACAGACTTCAACTAGGTTAACCCAGACATGAAGCAGGGGAGAGCAGCTCTTTGTAGAGCAAGAATTTGCTCAAGTATTGCCTGGGAAGACTTGCAACCTCTCTTCCAGACTCTTACTTAAGGAGAAGAGACACACTAATTGCAAAAGTTACCATTCACCTCTCCCCTCTCAATGCACAGAGACATTAATTTCTCAGGTTTAAAGAAACACACTTACTGGTGTGGTGTATGAGGGCACGGACTCCAGCTGTGATAAGCACGAAATCCTTTATTGCTTCTCAAGCCTCGGCTTTTATACCCGAGCTCTAAAACTTTCCATGCACCTGCTAGGCAAGTAAACACATATTTCAGATCACTAACCCAGCCGCCTTATTCAGTTCCCACCAAGATAAGCACACGAAGCTGTTTTCTTGTTCCATGTTTATATTGGACCAGTTCCTCTTCATTCCATCCGTATCGACATCTGTGTTCCTGTTTCTGTGTGCTCTGCTCACTGTGTCTTTGGCCGTATGCAGGCCTCTGCTCGTAGATCTGCCACATACTGGAACCAATGAGTTACTGTCGTTATCACATAGAGCAAAGCCAAGAAGAAAACAAAGTGGAAGTAGGCCTAACTGTATACTGTGCCTTTCTTCTCATCATAAATCACAGTCTGGCCTCTGTGGAATAAATATTAAATTGGCTAAAAATACAAAAGTACAGCATTGTTCACACATTAAGGAAAAGTATAAAATCAAGAGGCTTCTGAGGTAGCTGGCATGAAGAATACATCATCTGTGGTTCCCTGATAAGGATCCTTGTGAAGCTACATGAGGTACGGGACGGGATGCAATTATTCCACGGCTTTACCTTATGATGTATAGTGGATACAGGAATGGGATGATACCATGAAACAGATAAGCTGCCAATTAGCTGCCCGCTCGATACTCAGAGCCAACATTTTGTCAACTTTTGATGAAATGCTGTCCTTTGTGCGAACTTTGCTCATTATAATGTCATTATAATACCAAAACACACCTCCATCCCGAAGGCTACCCGCCTCCAAGGTGCGACCACTCCTTCTTGAGTCTGCGCCCTGAATTTCTCATAAACTATACCTTTAATTGTGAAGCGAGAAAAATTTACACCGATCATGATAAAAGTATGTATGACTAAAGTCACTCAAACGCCACCTTGAAGATAACACATAGTATAAAAATAGCCCGAGAGAGGGAGGATACCCAGGGAAGACACCATCGCAAAGAATTACATCACTGACTTCTGGGGTCAGTCGACGGGCTGAGCCTCTCTTCCCCCCCATAGGGACGCCTTTGGGTAAGACTTCGATTATACCGAGTGCTTCCTCAGGAAACTTAGAAATTTCTCTAGAGACTCTCTTTTCTACATTTAGAGCCAGGCTGTATCGTTTATAACTTTGTCGCGCGTTTTGTATATGTAACAATACTGTCATTTGCACGTGCTTTGCAGACAGTGTATTTATCACCGGCAATCCTAAGAACCTATATACCTGTTGTTTAAATAAACTGCACTTTTTATAAGTAGCTAGTCGTTTCGGTTTCTCACTGAACGCGACCAAAGACTCGAGAGCGGCCGTGCTAGTTCATGAGCACGACTAGACTGAAGGTGCAGTCCACTATTAGTGTATCCAAATCGTAATAGTTTAATACATATTAAACGCGACTGGACTGATAGTGCTGAATTTGGCATCCCTCAGAATTTAAACCTAGCCGCACCTAGCCTCCCACCTCGGTGAGGAGTGTTAGAACGCAAGGGGGTTTATCTTCTGCCAAAACCGCTTTGCCCCTTTTCACGCAACAGCCTCCCCTTTTTTTAATGTGCTCTTCACCATCAGCTGTAAGAGACAGGAAACAAGAAAGCTTTTGCAAAGTTAGTGAGAACTGAGAACAGCAGCTGGCTTCACAAAGAACAGAGCAAAACATCTTCTATGGTGTGATTTAGCAAAGCATGATACAGAGCAACATTTCCTTGCCCTCAGGGCATGGACCTAAGCCTTTACTAAAATAAATGGGACTGCCACAGAAATCCTGCCCTGTATCAGCTTCCTGGTCTAGTGGCTATTTTTTGAGCATTTGGGCCATTTAAATTGCTCTACCTGTAGGATATTCTTCTTGCAAGTCCAAGATGATATCCCTGATTGTACCAGGTTTGCAAACAGGACACTCCCTTCCTGAACTCACTCCTGAATTGGAGTCCCTGCAGAACTGCTGAGCCAAATTATTAACTAGCCTGTTGTTTTAAAGTGGTATTGTTACATCTCTTACTTCTCACCCTAGCCTAACTTTGAGCACTTCAGCTGCTTCAGTTTGATATGCCACAAAACGAGGATACAAGAAGCTCTATCTGCAGTGGTGTCCTTACTCTCTTTGCTTTGGTCTGAAACCCACAAGCAAGGTAAATTGTGCAGTGAAAACATACTTACCATCTCTGTCAGGCACATAGCAAAAGCAGCAATGAGCTACAGTAAGGGTAAGAGTCTGTCCTACAGCAAAGCAGCAAAACAGTTGGTGAAGAAGGTCTGTTATGTCTATGTTACAGATGCTAATTTAGAAAAGTCTGGTTTGTATTTCCAACCAGCACAAAATTCAAATTAGGATTTGCCAAGTAGTTCATAACAGCAGTTTCTAAGCTTTGGAAAACCTATTCAGTAAGATTTGGAGCAAATTAACCGTTTAAGAAGAAGCTGCTGCAAAGGAGAAGCCGCTGCCTGAGCATTCACACACCATTCAAGGAGTCTTTAACTGCTAGGACCAGGGTCCCTTCACAGCTGGCGACCCCAGTGGGCCGACGGGTGCCCCTTTCAACTCCTCACACACACTTACTCTCGGGAGCACTCCCTACTTCTTCAGGCTCAACCCACAGCACAGTCTCAGGTGTCAGATTTTATAAAAATAAGTAATTTAATTGAAAGGTACAGCAGCAAGGTCAGCCTGGGCTGGGTGCCTGTAACCATTTCTTTTCTAAAGATTCCAATGTACAAACCGGAGCTCACACAAAGGAAAAAAAAAAGGTTAACTCTGCTTTATTGTGAAGCCTTGCTACAGAGAAAAAAAAAAAAGCAGTGAATTCAGCTTTATTGCGAAGCCTTGATAAGCACTTCCCAAATGTCCCAAAAGTTACTTCAGAGAGTCTTACCAACCCCACAGACTGTAGTAGCACCGCTGAGCAGCAGGATAACGACGAGCTACATCGGTACGGCAGTGGGAAGGCAAGGCACAGCGCTTGTTCAGGGTGTCCCCTGTATCTTCAAAGTGTGCTCATGTCTCTCTCTCCCTCTCCAGCCCAAGACAGCCCCCTTATATCCTGCACCAGATTGAGTGGAGAAGTACAGGCTAGAGTCGCTGCACGTGTGGCCAGCGCATGCAGCGAGCCTCACCAGACTCATGATCCAGCTTTGCTAACAGCGGCTGTCTGATACGTGACTACATTGTTGTACTCCCTTCTTGTTATCGTCTTCTTTGAAGGTCAGGTTCTCATGGATATGCGCATAGTTTTTGCAGCAACAGTACTGAGGTCCTTTTTCTCGGCACGTATACTGGGTTTGGTTCAACTAGTAATTTTCCGTTGTGTCTCACTCAGACCATCCTCTATTATCCCTTACACAAGCGGGTCCAGTGGAGGGCTACAAAGATGATCAGAGGGCTGGAGCACCTCTGCTATGAGGACAGGCTGAGAGAGTTGGGGTTGTTCAGCCTGGAGAAGAGACCAAGGAGACCTTATAGCAGCCTTCCAGTACCTAAAGGTGGCCTACACCGTTGTCGGGCCTGTGATGGTGACTATACTCTTGCTACGCTCCGTAATACTGCTTCTCTTTTCTGCCTTTCCTCTACTTCTGCCTTTCCTCTATCGCTTGTCTTAGTGACTTTTGCTGGGGAATAACAATAAACCTGCAAACCTGCAGTGAGCGGCATCTGACCTCATTTGCATCTTAATTTCACACCTGGAATCATTGCAAACCTCTCCCGGGCCTGATGTAGTTGGACCAGGACATAAAAAATATTCGTTCTTTACATGATCAACTAAAAATTGAAATATTAAAGATTCAAGACTTAATGAACCACAATGCATTTGAAACATTGCAAAAGGAAACAGTCGCAGAAGGCAAAGGCAGTGCCGTGGTTTCAGTTGGGATAGAGTTAACTTTTTTACTAGCAGCTGCTATAGTGCTATGTTTTGGATTTGGGATGAAGACAGTGTTAGCAAAACACTGATGTTCAAACACAAGATGATCAGAGGGCTGGAGCACCTCTCCTATGAAGACAGGCTGAGAGAGTTGGCCTGGAGATGAGAAGGCTTATAGCTTTATATAAGAAAAGACCTTATATGAGAGAAGACCTTATAGCAGCCTTCCAGTGCTTCAAGAGGGCCTACAGGAAAGATGGAGACAAACTTTTTATCAGGGAGTGTAGTAATCACAGAATCATAGAATGTGTTGGGTTGGAAGGGACCTATAAAGGTCATCTAGTCCAACCCCCCTGCAATAAGCAGGGACATCTTTAATAGGATGAGGGGTAGCAGTTTTAAACTGCAAAAAGGTAGATTTAGATTAGATATTAGGAAGAAATTCTTTACTGTCAGGGTGATGAGACACTGGAACAGGTTTCCCAGAGAAGTTGTGGATGCCCCATCCCTGGAAGTGTTCAAGGCCAGGTTGGATGGGGCTTTGAGTACCCTGGTCTAGTGGAAGGTGTCCCTGACTATGGCAGGGGGATTGGAATTAGATGATCTTTAAGGTCCCTTCCAACCTAAAGCATTCTATGATTCTGTGAAGTTACCAGTAACTTCGGGTACATGATAGGAAGGTACCCCACAGTGCTGGCTTCACTGTTGCACAGTTGCCTTTCGTAAGAACAGCATTTTTTCCTAGGCTCTCCTTTACCATATGGATGATGATATAGTGAGCTAAATACTTTTGGTGAAGAAATGGATGCACTTGTTTAACTCTCGGAACAAAATGACATAAGTTCTGACTTCACTGGTCAGGCACAATCCTTGAGGAAAGTTTTTTGAATGGGACAATATTATTTCTTGGACCTGCAGCTTATAACATTATCCTTACAAAACAATATGCGCTTAGGACTTTCCTACATTGTTTCTAATTGTGTTTTAGTGTCTCCTCACTAATGCACTTGTACATTGAAGCAAGACAAAGAAGAGTCTTTAGTGCTTAGTTATGTCTGTCTGAGCCACAGACCTGTAGGTTGGGCAATGTGACGAGATTTTCCAAAGTTTGACCTCTGTATCTCCCAGCCTGATGTGCCACTGCATCACTTCTGGAGACTGACCCCCAAGGTGCCCTTGGAGGGCCCAGCTACCAATGGGCCTTTTTCCATTGGCCACTGGCCAATGGGCCATTTTCCAAATGGCCACTTTATCCATCCAGCAATGATGAAAGCAAATAAGCTGTTTTACAGCTCACAGTATTACTCCACAGAAGTTACAAAACAAGAGCTAAAGAAGGCTACCGTACTGGGAGCCTGACATCAAAGAAGATATTCTAAACCGTGTGTTCTGTTTGTTGAACTAATACAGTAATTTTTTTCCCCAGAACATTTAATGGTAAGAATTACCCGAGGCTTTTGACAAAATGATTCAGAGAAACAAAAGGATTATTTCTTGATAGAAGCATTTATCTTGTTACTTCATAATTATTTAATACTTGCCCTTTGAATTTCTTCAAATAACATTAGTTGTGTTAGAGCATAAGTGATTTTTATTTTCCTTCCTTTCCAAAACTCTTTCCCATCTGCAGGGTGAAATGAAAGTAAAGATTTATTTTGATAGTTGCCAGTATTGGTAAATAACCTAAAATGAAAATTAAAGACTCTTCTCTAGACATGGGACTCTTTCATCTATGTCAGCTCTTTAGCTGTGATCTTAAATACCATGTAGAATAATGTAATATGTTCATAAAACTGTATTTCCTTAGGCTTTTCCCCCATATTCACCACTAACTTAATACAGTCGGCAGGGACTAGCAGAAGCTGATTATGCTTAACCTCTATATACATTTGCAGCATGCAGAGCGCCTACTCCTCTTTGAACCACTTGTAAAACATGAATAGTAAACCATCTGTTCCTAGAGTTTTCCCAGGGTGCAAATGGGATCCAGGAAAAACAGAATGTTTTGCTAACTGTAAACCAAAAACCACAATGGTGATCATACTTCAGTTTCCTTTAATGGCTTCAAAGTCTTTAAATTTGAATCAGTTAAACACATGATGCCAGTGACTGAGGGTGGCAGAGCACTGGAACAGGCTGCCCAGAGAGGTGGTGGAGTCTCCATCTCTGGAGACATTCAAAACCTGCCTGGACGCGTTCCTGTGTAACCTGCTCTAGGTGACCCTCCTCTGGCAGGGGGGTTGGACTAGATGATCTCCAGAGGTCCCTTCCAAGCCTATGATTCTATGATATGCGTGCAAACAGCATTAAAGCTGAAAAATGAAAGTGGTTCATTAGAGCTGATGCTTCTGTTCATGAGTAAAAATTGGAGAGCGCTACTTTATGTGCACTCATTGTGTTCCTCCAAGAAAAGGCATTACAGAAGTTTCGCTCAAAATGGGATGTTTTAGAGACCTCATCAGTTAAAATGAAACACTCCATCTGAGCAGGCACTTGGTGTGTTGTGGCACCACTTGCAGCTCTGTGCACCACAGTAGCATCCTGGGTCTGCTTGTTATACAGCTCTTTGAGAAGGTGGAAAAGATGCCCAGTGCTTGGGCATGTGTCTGGATTGGCATGAGCAGGGCCGTGACTGCTGCCTCTGTGCCCAGATGAGCCCACGGCTGGTGGGGAGTGCACTGTGCGGGAGGCAAGGCAGTCCCACGCAGGGCTGGCTGCAGGGAGACAGCAGGGAGAAGCCACAGGCATTAGCCTGACATTTGTAACAGGAGCCTAAGCCTCTGGGGAAAGGGAGGAAGGGGCCCTTGGGAGGAGTGGCTACCTGCTCCATTGACTCCAGGTGGGGACCATTCTCTGCAGGGTCATTTCAAGGGAACCCAAGGCCTGGACATGGCCTACAGCTGGAGCAGGAGCACTGCGATACCACCCTGCCTGCCACTCTGGAGTCACTCTCTTTCCTTGTCTCCTTCCTCCAGGCTTGAGGCCATGGCCTGCAGCCTCCTAGACCAGGGTGGTTAGACTCCTCTGGCACACAGCATCACTGCAGCGTTGGCTGGAAGGGGCTGCTGGAGGTCTCTCATCCCTCCCCACTTGAAGCAGGACTGTTGCAGACTAAATTGGACAAGGCTGTATCCAGGCAATGCCCCAAATAAACTTCAAGGAAGTGGCTCCACACTCTCTCTAGTGACCGATCTAGTTCTGCACTGCTGCCCTGGGAGAGGAGGCTCTCCTAGCATGCCATTTGAATTGCTATAGGAAGACCATTTTAGGTGTTAATCTCTTTCTGTTGAGTTTCCTGTGGAAGTCTGAAATTCACTGCTGCATTTCCTTTCTAGTCCACTTCCAAATTTGTCCTACTGTCATGATTTGGGCTGGACTGGCCACTGAAACAAATGACAGATGCTCTCCCCCACCTCTCTCTCTAAGGAGAGGAGGGAGGGAGAGAGAGAGAGACTTATGAGTTTAGAAGAAACTAAAATGCTTTAATGAAAATATTAATACAATAATAAAAAGAAAATAATGAAATAGATACAATATATACAAAACCAGTATCAAGATCCCAGGATGACGATCACGTCACCAGCAGGCACTGGGAAAGTCCCAGACTGGACTCAGTGGCAGACAGAAATTGGATTCAAGAACTGAATTAAGGAATGCACTAATCGGGATCAAAGTCAGACGAACAGAGTCCTTCTCAGATGCCGGCCATTGAAGAAAGAGAGATGACCCTTTGATCCCTCAGCTTTTATACAGAGCATGAGGCAGATGGGATGGAATACCCTTGTTGGTCAGTTTTGGGTCACCCATCCTGTCCGCTCTTCCCCACAATGCGACACTTTTCCGCTTCCGACCTTCCAAGGGGGCAAATAACAAAGTTAGCTGACCTTGGTTGTTATAGCAATAAGTATAAGCAAGAGCCTCTCTGCATACCATTCCTTGGCATAAATTACAAATAATCAGGTCTTATCACCCTGAGAACGAACAGTTTCTGCACAATATGCTGTTAATTTCAGAGAATTTAGTTAGCTAGAAAAGGCTTAGCTGCAAAGTAAAATTACTGAACAGAAAATTAGTTCTGTTTTACCCCAAACCAGGACATTCCACCCCTTATTCACAGAATCACAGAATGATAGGGGTTGGAAGGGACCTCTGGAGATCATCTAGTCCAACCCCCCTGCCAGAGCAGGGTCACCTAGAGCAGGTTGCTCAGGAACGCATCCAGGCGGGTTTTGAATGTTTCCAGAGATGGAGACCCCACTACCTCTCTGGGCAGCCTGTTCCAGTGCTGTCCTGGTTTGAGGTAAAACAGAACCAATTTTCTGATTTTTAATTTTACTTTTTAGCTGGGCCACTTCTAACTGACTAAACTCTGAAATTAACAGCATATTGTTCAGAAACCGTTCACTCTCAGAGTGATAAGACCTGATTATACCAAGGAATGGTACGCACAGAGGCTCTTGCTTAGACTTACTGCTATAACAACCAAGGTCAGCTAATTTCGTTATTTGCCCTGTTAGAGGGTCGTAAGCGGAAAATCATATAGGGGTCCCACCTGTAGGGAGGAGTGGACAGGACAGTGGAGCAGTGTGCTCTCCCCCTCCCCAGCTCCTGCTCAAGCCATAACCATTAGTGGGAGTTGTTATGAGTTGCACCTGGACTTTGGGGGATGGCTGGTAACACAGTCAAAACACTGTCTGGAGTGGGGACCTAGATATTCTGTTCCCATGGGAATATGACTATAGGTCAATTGTCTTGCTCTATAAATAGTGGACAGCCCAGGAGCCCTCCTGCATGGCAGCGGGCTGCATGACAGGATCTCCCCTTGAGTGGGGATGCTCGCTTAAGGTACTATGCCTTGAGGTTGAGATTCCTTGCCGCAACAGATCCTTGGTAAATGACTAATAGCATGCTAAACTTTTGTAATAAACAGCCAGATCCCTTAAACAGAAATGGCACTTATTTTATTATAGGGACAAAGTCAATAAAGCAAAAGCACAGCGCTGGGTGCATGACTCAAGTCAGAGGCACCCCAGCTAACACTTCACCCACGTCTTATATACATTCAATATTGCATACGTATTCACTATTTTAGGCAGAGTAATTGTTTATGATGATTGATTATCATTAGTCCCTTTTCTCTTCTATTTGTGCGTTTCCTTCTGACAATTGTTTCTGAGGATCGATGATCTTCAGTTCCCTTTTCCTGTGCATCTGTTTCCTTCTGGTAGGATCAGCTCCCTTTTCCCATGCATGTGTTTCCTTCTGGTAGGATCGATTATCATCAGCTCCCTTCTCCTATGCATCTGTTTCCTTCTCTTAATCATTTGTGGGGTCTTTTGGAGAAGTTCTCTTTTGTTTCTCTCGAATGTTTTTCTTCATAGCTGCTGTTAGTTGTTATCTTTGAGGTTTCTCATGTTTCCTAATTTACTAAAGGTTAGTTATCCTTATAAGTCAAAGATTTGTAGCCTTGTTATTATGGCGAAAGCCAACAATGCCTTCACTATTTTTCACAATTCCCCCTTTTTGTCTTTTATACTACATTTGGCTTGAGCCATAACTTTCATTTTGCTTAATCCATTTGTTTTGTTCATAGATCGATTCTGCTTCTTCCAATTGTTGTGGAGTATTTCTTATTTTCCTTAATACCATTATCTTTTTAGTTGAGCCTGGGGCTGCCAATTTTGGATTCTTGGGTATGTAAACTTCTTGCATGCTTTGGACTACTGTTATAATTAAGCGTATAAAACAAGGGATTAAGCAAGGAAGAAATAATAAACCAGCGACTGAACATAAGAGAATGTAGCCTAGTTTCTTCCACCAGGTTCCCCCAAAAACATTATTCCACCAATTATCATTTAACATAGATTCCCATTTTTGAACCGGTACATGCGCAATTTTCCGGATTTCTTCTGTTATTTCCAATATTGCATCCCCATTATCATCTATCTTTAAACAACAATCTGAAGTGTTCCATTTTCCACAAACGCCCCCTTCTTCCGCCAGTAAGTAGTCTAAGGCTAATTGGTTTTGGTAGATAGCAGCCCTCGCTATTTCGGCTTTTATCATATCTTGTACCCCACCTCCGTCTGATATGTCCCAATGCCCGGCTTTAGTAAAGCAGAGCCATTGCTCCCCTCTAGGACAATGTACTCCTAGTCTTGTTCCGCCTATTCCTAAATTCTTCCCAACTCAATATTCGTGTTGGTCGTATTTGCACACTGTTAACTCATGGTGGTTATAACAGCGGCTGTTGATATGCGAATGCACTGTCATAGTGGAAACCATCTTCCTATTCCAGGAGACCTGCTGGTAACACTTCATGCATTCGTTACTGGATACTAAGGATACCGCTAATAACCATACGAGGAGTGGAGGTCCAGTATGGCTTATACTCCTACCTCTCATGCCTATTGGGGTGCTTCCAACAGCCGAGAAATAATTCTTATTGGCAGCGAGTACAGTGGCCAACCTGGTCTTGCCCTCCATCCTCTTTTGATCCGGTATCCCTGGCTCTTGTAGCAGGTAGGGTTCTTATCTCTTTTTCCAAGCAAATTGATTTTTACACTTAGAGACCACTGTTTCCCACCATTCTTCAGGAATTTCCCACAGAACCGGCACTAGCAATTCCCACCCACAAATTAATGTTACAATATTGGTATATTGTATCCGAGTTGTTTGAGCCAAACTCGAATTTTGCTTCCGGCAATTTAAACAGAAGGGATGTCTTCGGGATGAACGATAATACCAATTTTGCTTACAACCTAAGCATTCGCACTTCACCCAACTATGATGTCTAGCATAGGGATGTATCAGACAAGGTATACTACGGGGTACCGGAGGGGGCTGTAGTTCTTCCTCAAGGTTAGGATATAGCCGACTATCTTCTTCATATAAATCGCATGCAAGTGCAAACAGAGAGTTTTCAGTTTTATACAACCCTGACCCTCCTGTCTGTAACGGGAGTGCTCTTCCTCAAGGAGGATATCTAATTTTCCTTAAGGTTTGCCCCGGCCGTACCCGAAACCAACGATAAAGTTCTGATTTCACTCCCCAAGTTTCTGTGATTTCTAAGTTATTATTCAGTTCCTCTCCCATACATCACCACGTTGGTTGGCGTTTTAAGGTGAGTCTGGTGTCCCCGGGAGTTGAAGTCAGAGTCCAGTCTCTAGGTTCTTCTACTAGTCCTTTTATTCTGCTGGCGTGAGTCCACCCTTTTTCCTTCGTCCGTACTGCAGCTTCCGTAGTCAACAGCACCTGAAAGGTACCCTCCCATTGGGGAGTTAAAGATTGCTCTCTCCATGTTTTTACTAAACCCCATTCTCCAATTTTAATGTTATGGATCTTAAAATCCAACAGGGTAGTTTGTGGGAGCAACCCTTTATTTCTTAGTTGTTCCAAGTTCTTTGCAATCTGATTCACCTCCCGTAAGTCTTGCACCAACCTATATGTCCCATCAGGTTTCTTTACAGGTAGGATAGGAGTGTTATGAGGAGACATACAGGGTTCGAGGGTCCCATCAGAGATGAGTCCTTCAATTACTGGCTGGAGGCCTTTTTTTTTCCCCTCCATTGAAATGGGGTACTGCCTGACTCGTATGGGGTGATTTTCCCTTTCTATAGAGACTTTGATTGGTTGGATATTCAGACCTCCTCTGTTACCAACCACAGCCCAAACTTGCTGATTAATTTTGGATTCGTCCTCCTGACTTAATCTTAGTATTTTTGCAATCATTTTCCCTTCCTCGGGGATTACTCCAACCCCCAGGTGGCTCTGCAAGTCTCTTCCCAACAGATTGCACCCAGCTCCAGGCACTAACAAGATATTCCCTACACCTATTTTGTCATTACCTTCAAAAACCACCTGCTTGATCACCGGGGCTTTAAAACTTTCCCTGTTTGCTCCCATTACATTAATTACTTCTTTACTTATAATGCATCCTTTAAGTATGTTACAAACACAAGTTCGCTCAGCTCCTGTATCTACTAGAAATTCTAATACTTCCTCCTGGGGGCCCACTCTTAGGTTTATCAAGGGCTCAAGGTGATAGCTATCCTCCAGGAGGTAGAGCCCCTGACACCCCTAATCCTCAGTTTCTCTAAACATTTTCTGATCTTTATCCCTTTGAGGACATTCCTTCTTAAAATGCCCAAGTTTCCCCCAATAGAAACATCCACTTCCTTCATTCCTTTTCTCAGTTCACGATGGTCCCCTCCTGGGAGGGATCTGATTCCATATAAAAGTCTCCTCCCGCCTCTCAGGATTCCGTCCCATCCCCCCCATCACCCTGGGATTTTTCTGAATATTTCCTTCCCTCATGGTGGCTACCGTGATTTTAGCTTTTGCTTTAGCCTTCTCCTCATCTCTTCGTACATATACTTTCTGAGCTTCCCTCAGTAATTCGTTCAGGCCCCGATCCTGCCAGTCCTC
The DNA here is from genome assembly GCF_028500815.1 of Rissa tridactyla. Classification (NCBI taxonomy): domain Eukaryota; kingdom Metazoa; phylum Chordata; class Aves; order Charadriiformes; family Laridae; genus Rissa; species Rissa tridactyla. Next base: position 27,428,503 of record NC_071496.1, read on the forward strand.
TAGTTTCTCTTAATTTTCTTCGAATGTCTGGCCAGGCGTGTGTAACAAATGGAACTCTCAGTAATGTTTGCCCCGCGGGACTCTCTGAATCTATTCCTGAGTACTGTCTCATGTCAGGTCGCAGCCTTTCAAGCCATTCGGTCGGGGTTTCCTCCCTTCCCTGCTGCCCATCAAATGCTTTGGTTACATTCTGCCCTCTAGGGGTGGCTTCTTTTATACCTTTAATAATTAAATTTCGATAATCACTCATGTTCCTACGACCCTCTACATCATTTTGATTCCAATTTGGGTGTACTATTGGCATCTTCTGGTCCCCAGGTGGGCCTTGCTGATTTTCCCTTTCCCAAATTCTCATCCCAGCTGTTCTAATCATTTGCCGTTCTTCGGGAGAAAATATTATACTTATCATCGACTGCATTTCCTCCCAGGTATAAATATCAGGGCCTAGGAATTGGTCTAATTGTTCTGATAGGCCTATTGGATCTTCCAGTAACCCTTTTAATTCCTTTTTAAAGTTCCTGACTTCAGTGGGAGTCAAAGGAACGTTTACAAATCCCCCCTTGTGCTCCCCCCAGGGGTACTTCCCTTAAGGGGAATAAACTAACTCCTGGTGTTTCCTGCACCGTGTCTTGGTCTTCCGATTCCTTTAAACAGAAGTTTTCCTCCGTAACCTAGGAGAGTTTGTAAGTGATACTTTTTCAATTAACCTCTGAGACCTGTCCGACCTTCTCCTAGCACTAGGTGTCAGCTCTTTTCCAGGAGAAGGGGGGCTGTTGGAGGGAGGCGGTAGGGAGGGGGCAGAATTTCCAGAGGATCCCACCGCTTCTCCTTTTCTTCCCTTGGGATCTCAGATATTTTAAAGGTACTAACTCCTTTTTGCCAAATCTCCCCTTTCCAGCAGGAGGCATATTCACTGTCCTCTGGGCTGAAGGATTCTTTAGAGTTTACATAAAGGTTTAAAGCCTGGCACATCCACCCTTCAAAGGACCCATATCTAGGCCAATACAAATGGTCTGCTCGTATAGGTTCCTTTGTCCATTCTATCATACAATACTGAATCATTTTAACTTTATCCTTATTTTTAGTATCCGGATCAATATTCCAATTAGGCAATTTTATCCCCAAAGGACTGTCTTGGGGTATATCTGCCGGCACTTTCCCGCTCCCCTTTTCCCTGGGACTCTCTTTTGTCCCCTTTTCCCTGGGGCTGTCTTCCGCTGACCACAGCAGTCAAGCACCCAATTTTCCCGGGGCTGTCTTTCACTCAATCTCTGACGCTTCGTCTCTTCACCGGCCAATTCCCTCGTGGGAGATTGGAACCGCAGTTAGAAAGACTCCACACTCACTCCCCAGATCCGGACTGTCCGGTCCGAGTTCCACACACACAGCAATCAAGCCCCAAACCCGCCCAACCAAGCAGTACTTACAGTCCTGTTTTCTTGCCTGGGTCTTCGTGCACAAGAATTATGGGCTACCGCGGTTTTTCCTGGGGAGACTTACCCCTTTTGCTTTATGAGTCCCTCCTCTCCTGGGATTATCAGCTTGGAGTCTCAACAGGCACCGGGAAGTCCTCTGAGCAGGCCGCCGAAATCGGTGGGGTGCACCTCCTGCTTGGGGTCTCGGAGCCCACTGGGACCAAGTGAATTCTCCCAGACGAGCCCCCAAAATTGTAATAAATAGCCAGATCCCTTAAACAGAAATGGCACTTATTTTATTATAGGGACAAAGTCAATAAAGGAAAAGCACAGCGCTGGGTGCATGACTCAAGTCAGAGGCACACCAGCTAACACTTCACCCACGTCTTATATACATTCAATATTGCATACGTATTCACTATTTTAGGCAGAGTAATTGTTTATGATGATTGATTATCATTAGTCCCTTTTCTCTTCTCTTTGTGCATTTCCTTCTGACAATTGTTTCTGAGGATCGATGATCTTCAGTTCCCTTTTCCCATGCATGTGTTTCCTTCTGGTAGGATCGATTATCATCAGCTCCCTTCTCCTATGCATCTGTTTCCTTCTCTTAATCATTTGTGGGGTCTTTTGGAGAAGTTCTCTTTTGTTTCTCAGATGTTTTTCTTCATAGCTGCTGTTAGTTGTTATCTTTGAGGTTTCTCATGTTTCCTAATTTACTAAAGGTTAGTTATCCTTATAAGTCAAATATTTATAGCCTTGTTATTATGGCGAAAGCCAACAATACCTTCACTATTTTTCACACTTTGAAATCTTAGCTAATTGATAGAAAGGATTGATTGCGCATATATAATCCTTTAGACATAAACTGTTGACCAAGTCTGGGACTAGGATTGGATCCAGCCGCACCTCAACTCCTCTCTGAGAAGGAGTTTAGAAAGCAAGGGGGTCCTTTCCGAACATCGTGACTCAACGGGAGGGTCTCCCTGACAGATTGTCTGACCCTGGCCTCTATGCAGTAAATAATCAAGTGTACCCTTGCCATTGAATCTCGTAAAACACTGTTGCATTCACTACTAACTTTGTTAAATCACTGCTTTATGTTAATAAATATTTCACTACTTCTCTCTTACAAGTGAAGTTAATCACTCCATCCATGACAGACAGGTTACCGAAAACTTACCAACAGGGTATTCCATCCCATCTGCATCACGCTCAGTATAAAATCTAAGGGATCAAAAGGTCAAGTCTCTTTCTTCAATGGCCGACGTTCAAGGAGGACCCTGTCTGTTCATCTGCCTTTGATCCCGATCCGAACATTCCTGACTCCAGATCCAGAATTCAGCTCCTGTCCATCATTGACTCCAGTCTGGGACTTTCCCTGTGTCTGCTGGTGACATGATCATCATCCTGGGAGCTGGATACGGTTTTGTATTTATTTTATATATTTTTTACTATTATTATTTTATTATTTATTATTTCCTTATTTATTATTATTTTCATTAAAGTGGTTTAGTTCTTTTTCTAAACTTGTAAATCTCATTATCTCTTCCTCTCCTCTCTTTGGAGAGAGGGGGTGAGGGCCATCTGTCATTCTGATTGGCCAATCCAGCCAAAACCACGACAAGTGCTCTCCCACCCTCAAAGTAAAGAAGTTCGTCCTCATGTTCAGATGGAACTTCCTATGCTCAAGTTTGTGCCCATTATCTCTTGTCCTGTCACTGGGCACCACTGAAAAGAGCCTGGCCCCATCCTCCTTACACCCACCCTTTAAGTATTTATAAGCACTGATAAGATTCCCCCCTCAGTCTTCTTTTTTTCCAGATTAAAAGGACCCAAGTCCCTCAGCCTTTCTTCATAAGAGAGGTGTTCCAGTCCCCTAATCATCTTTGTAGCACAGAATTCCATACCATTTGTGTCGTGCTCAGATCACTGTTGCTTTTTTAGTCTATCAAATCTATACACACACATATATATGACGAGGGGTAATGGCTTTAAACTCGAGCAGGGTAGGTTTAGATTAGACTTTAGGAAGAAGTTCTTTACAATGAGGGTGGTGAGGCACTGGAACAGGTTGCCCAGAGAGGTGGTGGAGGCCCCATCCCTGGAGACACTCAAGGCCAGGCTTGATGAGGCTCTGAGCAACCTGATCTAGTTGAAGATGTCCCTGCTTCCTGCAGGGGGGGTTGGACTAGATGACCTTTAAAGGTCCCTTCCAACCCAACAGATTCTATGATTCCATATACAGGACACATTTATGATTTATCTTTATACACAAAAGTTTGCTAAGTTCATTTATTTCATAATTGCAGGACTTTATCCTAGTAGACTCTCACAGCAGGAAAGATGGTATGAAATTCATCAATTCATCAGTTTATCAAACAGTTTCTCATTTTTCTTAGCCATTTTCTCATTTTGCTCAGTCATTTTCTCATTTTACTCAGTCATTATCTTGGTCATTTTCTCAATCACTTTCTCGGTTTTCTCAGTCATTTTTTCCACGGCTGCCGCAGTGAGGGGAAAAGAGAGACTGTCTTCATACTGTCGGACCCTGTTAGCCACTTCATTTACAGTTGGTGCATCAGCATCGGATCCTCCACAAACCATTTTTGAGAATGTGTAGGAATACATTGATGGTGCACTCTGCACAAACTTCCTTAGCAAAGATCATTTGCATGGCATTTCACTAGGGTCTACATTCACTTGCCAGCCACCATAAATCACCTCTCGCACAGCCAGTTCCCTCAGGTACTTGATACCTCTTTCCATGCTGGTCCATTTGCTTGGACGGCATTCAATATCATCCTTAAAGGGATACCTGCCCTTCACGGCTGATAGCAGTCGCCTCCAGAGACTGAGAGTGTTTCTCTTTTTCCCAATCGCTTTATCAATACTTCCATCTTTGGCCAGGTTTCCCAACTGCCTAGCTTCTCTGCCTTCTAAGTCTATGGCATCAGCCCCATTGTCCCAGCATCGGAGCAACCAGGAGATAAGTGTCTCCCCTTCATGACGACTACAGTCCTTCCTCATATTTTACAAATCCTTCATAGAGAAGGATTTAGCGATTATCTCTGCATCTGAGTCCTCCTCCTGCTTTAACACTGCCCAAGAAGGACTCTCTCCCTGATCTACTTTAGAAGGACCTGTATCTTCATCAGAAGAACTGAGCGTGGCCAGCAGATTGAGAGAGGTGATTCTCCCCCTCTACTCTGCTCTCGTGAGACCCCACCTGGAGTACTGTGTCCAGCACTGGAACCCTCAGCACAAGAAGGACATGGACCTGTTGGAACGGGTCCAGTGGAGGGCCACAAAGACGATCAGAGGGCTGGAGCACCTCTCCTATGAGGACAGGCTGAGAGAGTTGGGGTTGTTCAGCCTGGAGGAGAGAAGGCTCCGGGGAGACCTTATAGCAGCTTTCCAGTACCTGAAGGGGGCCTACAGGAAAGCTGGGGAGGGGCTGTTTGCAAGGGCATGTAGCAATAGGATGAGGGGCAATGGCTTTAACCTAGAGCAGGGTAGGTTTAGATGAGACATTAGGAAGAAGTTCTTTACAATGAGGGTGGTGAGACACTGGAACAGGTTGCCCAGAGAGGTGGTGGAGGCCCCATCCCTGGAGACATTCAAGGCCAGGCTTGATGAGGCTCTGAGCAATCTGATCTAGTTGAAGATGTCCCTGCTTCCTGCAGGGGGGGTTGGACTAGATGACCTTTAAAGGTCCCTTCCAACCCAACACATTCTATGTTTCTATGATTCTAACTCTCTCCCATGCTATCCGGCTTCAGCTGGTCTTTGTCATAAGGGACGGGGGAATGAGTTGACTTGCCTTTCTGCTTCCTGCTTGCCAGGGCAACTTATACCAGTTCTGATGGAATTTGAGTAGCAGCAGTACCCATTGTCAAAGCAGCTGGAGTAGTGTCGGTACTTGTTGTTGAGGCTAGAATAGCTCGTGCCGGTACAGGCGATGGAGTGACTTGTACCAATACGGGCAGCGGAGTGGCTTGTGCCAGTACAGGCCAGGGAGTGGCTTTTGCTGCAGATGGTGGAGTAACTTGTGCTGGTGCAGGCGACACGGTGGCTTGTGCTGGTACAGGCTGTGGAGTGGCTTCTGCCAGCATGAGCGGTGGAATGGCCTGTGCCATGCAGGTGGGAGAGTGGCTTTTTCTGCAGGCTGCAGAGTGGCCTGTGCCAGTATGGGCGGTGGAATGGCCTGTGCCAGTACAGGCAGGGGAGTGGCTTTTGCCACAGGCTGAGGAGCGGCTTGTGGGGTTTGAGTAGCAGCAGTGTATGTCATATAATACCTACTCCCGAACTGATTCTTAATAAGAAATCGCCCCTGCAACACATTCGGGAAAAATTGATAACAAAATAATGATTTTTAAAAAGTAACATTCATTTTCTAAACAGTACAAAAGGTTTCCATCGCCTGGCTCTGATGGTGTCACTTTGGCATAAGCGTTAAAGGGTGAAGTAAACTTTCCCCAGGGAAAATCAAAAGAAAAACTGATAAAACAAAGAAAATGATTGAGAAAACAACTGAGAAAATGGCTGATAAAAATGAGAAATTGTTTGATAAACTGTTTGATAAACTGCCCAGGATGGAGGAAGAATCCCTCTCTTCCCCTCAACGGACCCACGTCGCAGCCATTAGGAGAAGACGCCCTCCTACAAGACTGACTTAAGAGAAACAGAACTCGCTCCAAGATATCCTGTGGTTTTTTGTCTGGAACTATGAAGAGGACATGAGGAAGTGGGACAGAAAACCTACCCCAGCCCTACAGGCACGACTAAGTGAGTTCCAAGGTAAAACAGATAGAAGAAAGAATTCTTCCAGGAGGATGGCTGTTCTGGTTTATGGAAAGCGATCCTCCCATCCAGGTAGGAACTCATCTGCTAATTGTGGGTACTATGCTCAATATTAGAGGGGTTCTATCTCCAGCCAGGAGGAGGAGAGGGATAACCAAGTTTATTGAACTGTGTGGATTCGATGGCCTGGCACATTAGAGCCACAAAAATATAAAGCCCTGGTGCACAGTGTACCCATCGAATCAAAAAGGGGCAGAATCTGTCACTGTTTCTGGAGTGACAGGAGGGTCTCAAGAACTGACTATACTGGAGGCTGAAGTGAGCCTGAATGGGAATAAATGGGAGAAGCACCCCATTGTGACTGGCCCAAATGCTCTGTGCATCCTTGGCATAGACTTCCTCAAGAGAGGGTATTTCAAAGACCCAAAAGGGTATCAGTGGGCTTTTGGTATGGCAGCTGGAGAGACTGAGGACATTACACAGCTGTCTACCTTACCTGGCCTTTCAGATGACCCTTCTGTGGTGGGACTGCTGAGGGTTAAAGAACAGCAGGTGCCAATTGCTACTTCCATGGTGCATCGATGACAGTATTGCACCAACTGAGACTCCCTGATTCCCATCCAGAACCTGATTCGTTGGCTAGAGACCCAAGGAGTGATCAGCAAGACTCGCTCACCCTTTAACACCCCTTCCAGGACCAAGCCTTAATTGTATGGCTGAAATGTAAGCCAAGTGCCTGCAGATGAACTATAATTTTAAGACAGATGTTAGGCTGGGCCAGGGAAGGTGTAAGTGTCTCTGTACTGAAAAGACGGAAGAGATGCTGTGACCATCCAGTCTGAGCTTTTCTAAAACTCAGGCCAAAGAAGTGTCCTGAATTCATTTTGGCTTGTGTTGGAACAGATCATCTGGAAAACCTGATCGCTGTTCTCCCGAAGGGCTTCTTTTATGAGGGGGGAGTGGTCCCACCCCCGCCTCGTTTAGATCTGCCGCCGGGGGTGCTGGCTCCCCCCTCAGCTCCTCAGCTGCCTCCGCCCCCCGGAAGTGCCGGGTACCGGCCCGGGCTGGCCGCTTTTCCCGGCTTCGAAAAGCCTCAAAAACGAGCCCCTAGCCGATCCTTTTTTGCCGCGATTCCCTTCCCCAGTGTGGATTTACCTGCACTGGAGCTGGTCTCCTCGGCGATCAAAGGGTCAGGTCTCTCTCTTCAATGGCCAGTGTCTGAGGAGGATTCTGTCTGTTCATCTGCTTTTGATCCCAGTCCGTGTGTTCCAGAATCCAGTTCCCACACGTTGCTGAGTCCAGTCTGGGACTTTCCCAGTGCCTGCCGGTGACGTGATCATCATCCTGTGAGCTCAATACGGTTTTGTATATATTTCATTATTTTCTTATTAATATTATTCTTTTCTTTTTATTATTTATTAATACTTTATTAAAGTAGTTTAGTTTCTTTTTTCAATCCATAAGTCTCTTTCTTTCTCTCTCACTTGGGAAAGAAGTTAGAGAGTATTTGTTGTTTGGTTTAGTGGCTAATCTAGCCCAAACCACAACATGTGCTCAGTTGCGTTTCAGCTGAACGTGTTCCCCGGGGAGGGATCTCTTAATCAATGCTGCCTAGTACTTCTTGATGATCCAGGTTTTCATCATGTTATAGATTGTGGCCCAATAATTGACAGGAACCAGTCCAATTAATCAAATTAGTTTATTAAGCAAGCGGCAGCAAGCAAAACAGCGCTGGGCGGCCGGGGAGTCTTTGCTCCGCCAACGGCGCACACCCACTTCCCGAAAGTAGTTGATTATATACTCTTCTGGTTCCCGTATATGTGTCAATCCTGGTATATTCTGTGTCTGAGCGACGTGTTGCTAGGGGGTCGGTCTTGTCCCGCCTCCTGATGGTCGTGGGGCTGAAGGCTCCTCATCTTTATCAGTGTCCTTGGGGAGACTCTTTTCAGCTTGTCTCACAACTTAGCTCTTCCCTTTGAAGTGTTAAAACACACCAGATGCCTGTGATTTAGGCCTTGAGGTGTCAAAGTGCCCCAGGCAGCACACCGGATGCCTGTGATTTAGGCCTTGAGGTATCAAAGTGCACCAGATAACACGCTGGATGCCTGCGATTTAAGTATGTGAAGAGTCGAAACAGTGTAAGTTTTCACCAGCCTTTAAGAAAGCCTGATTTGATTAACAAACATGATTCTATTTATTACAATCAGAATTTGTTTAATTCTGGGTAGGTCACACTCTACTGTCTGACAGTTAAAACCATCCTTGCCTAAATCTTTTTAGATTTGGTGTTTCTCAGACTCATGATCTTGGTAGGGTGGGATTTACCCCTAAGACTGTCAGCGTACTGTCCTGATCTTTTCAACTCATAGCTACTGGGCTGACACTGTAATGCTGTCTGATATAAAGTGATTATTCTGGCAAGCAAGAGGGAGTGTGAATTGCTGATTTTTTTCTTTTAATATGGATATGCATTGCTCTCTCTGGTAGCCCAATTACTTGTAGGTTAAAAGAAAACACCGTGAGAAGCACAGCCTCTGGTATCTAAGCAATCACTTTCCTAGGCTCCTGTCTATTCAGGCTACAAGGTGCTTGTGACCTGTTGTGATGGTGAAAATACTGAGAATCTACACTTGCTTAGCAAGTGTCTTGATTTACGTGTTTGGAGTTACAAGTCTAGACATCCATTTGACTAATGACATTTTGAAAGTGCAAATATGCATTTTTTTTTTTAACCCACCTTCTGTCATCCTTCTCAAGTAACAGACAATCAAAACTTCTTGCAGGTGGGAGCTAGCTCCCATGGCCTCTGGGTATAATAGGCTGTCAATTATTATTATTTGAGATCTACTGGTGAGAGTTTCAACCTCTTAACAAAGCTTCAGGGCTGGGCTCCTTTAGGTGAAATTCCCGGTTGTAGATTAAAGTGTTATTTACTGTCTGTGTAGGAAATTAGTGTAACAAGACTAAGCACAAGACCCTGTGAAAGGGGAGTGGGATTTTATTGTAAGTTGCTTCTATCCACTGACACTCTCACGTGCACATTTTCCAAAGCAGCGAGACATATAGGCAAGTTTCCTGACCATTTTCTTTCCCAGTTTTGGGTATCTTGGCAGATGTAATCTGTTGTCCTGTTGGGAGAGCTGGAAGAAGAATAGCAGGAGCATCAGGCTGTACTTTTGTTGTCATCATCTTGGTACCAGACCATGGGTCTTCTGCTGATGAGTCACCTGTACTACTGTGGCATTGTCAGAGCACAGACCTTCTGGTCTTGGTGTAAACAACACATTCCTCTGTGTTTACCAGCTTTATTGCTTACAGTCATGTCCTTGGTTATGAACACAGGCCATTCTTTTAACCCTTGCTCTGTTGTTTCTTCTAATGCTGATTTCCACTAATACTTTATCTTAGAATTGTAATATTTATGTTACTAATCTCTGCACCTGTCAGTAGGTATCAGGATAGCTTGGGGGTGGAGATTATCAAAGGATACCATATGGCAGGTTTTCTCACTAACTGAGCATAGACCCATGTCACACACTAATGCAAATACAACCCCATTCTGGGTATCTCAGTGGTATTTGTTTTCACAAAATACTGAGTATTTTATATTCTTTAAGAAGCCATACATTCCTGATACTCGTGGCCTGAAGGAGAATAGTTTCTTCAAAAAAAAAAAAAAAAAATAAAACAAACCAAAAATAAATTCAGAGGAGTGTGCCAGTAGGAAGCCACACTTCAGGTCAGTTCATTTGCTATTGTAGATCCAGAACCGACTTCTCTGCTGGGGCTTCAGCCAGGATATGAAGTAGTCATGACTGCCTTTGAGATGAGACCTGCCTGGGTTGAGACCAACAAAACTCATTCCACATACATAACCCAACAGTCCTTAGAGGGACAGGCACACTGTGCTGTCTGCTGTCTCCAGACAACAGAGGCATGCCGATCATTTTCAGTAAAAAGAAACGTTGGAGTAGTACAGCAAGTGTTAATACTTTCAATCCTTTATAGCAGAGTTTTCTTCATTCTTTAAGATCTCTCCTTTTGGTCTCTCACCTGAATCTTTTGGGAATTGTCACTGGGCCTGTCATTATCTTAAAACTGCTCCTGTTTCTGCTGGTATGTGTGTAGAAGCATATTTCTTGAACACCGAGCTCAAAAGATCTCATTTATAAGCTACCAAGCTTCCAGAGAGTTTCATGATTAAGTCCTTGTGAGACATATGCTCCAAAGACCTTACATGAAAGATACCTGTTTTCTTTTATTATGAATAAAGGTTACAGAAAAAGCACTCTGGCACTAAGTGTCAGTGTAAGTAAATAAATTACATGCAAAAAATTTCTATCAGTGTAGTTATTTTATGGTTTTGTATAAAAACATTATCTTAATTAGCTGTAAAAATAAAATTAGAATAGTCTGCAAGATTTTGCAGTAATTCATTTAATTTCCTGTTTTCTGAGTTATTTGACTTCTAGAGCATGATTGTTAAGGGGGGGGAAGCATCAACTGTTTTTCTTTGAAGAGGGTACAGGAAACTTAAATTTCAAAGATTTGACAGTTCATAAGAGGAATATATTTTACCAAGTCCATGTACATTCCAAATAGTGAACTGACTCTTGACGGAGCTGTGATGACAAGCAGCCTCCATCTGTTTAAAAAAAAAAAAAAAAAGGGAAGAAATAATGTTCTTCCCATATGTTGAGGGCCAGAAAAAAAAAGAAATATAAGATAGTTGTGTAACATATGAAAATAGTTGTGGTTTTCTCCCTCCCAGTCCCACCTCCACCCCAATGTAAAGATCACCTCTTCACTGATGAGTTCTTCCCCATCAAAGCATTGCAACTGTTTTCCTTCCCACACCCCAAATCTAGAGCTGGAAACCTCCCCTTGAGAGAAACACAAGTATGTTGTTGGGGAGTGGTGAAGCCATCATGCCAGGTTCACCCACGGAAACATAGATAGCGCTCAGCCTACAGATTTTCAGCAGCTCTGCCCTGCGCCTGTGGAGTCCTTGGGCCTGTATAGACCATTGTCTCACTCCTATTCCTGGACTCCAGCTAATATGCCTTCCTCTGGTTTCTGGAGTGCCTCAAAAAAGGAGGCAACAAAAATGCAGCAGCATGAACAGACCACATATAAAAGCTAATCCTGATGAGAGCTTTGGAAACATTCAGATGTATTTCCCTTAAAGGCTGGATGCAGTAGAGAGAAATAGTGGCGTCCATAATACGCATGGCTTTATTCCTGCATCACCTGCTCCCAGGGTCCCATAACCTTCATAATTTTATGATCCATCCAAGTTTCAGGATTAGGAGGCAAGAGCATGAGCACAATTTCACAAATGCGATTCAGCTCCCCTCCAACTGCTGAAGAGTTTCAGTGACCACCCCCTCTAAGCGAAGTAAATCTTTCAGGGGATAAGATCAGAAATTATCCAATGTTACCGCCACTTGGGATGTCAAGGGAATGCCCTAGCTGACCTCTTCAACAAATGTCAAACTCCTGACTCAAACACATCCATCGGCACAGGCTTCATCTTTACTCCTGGGCAAGAAAAACAGCCAAGGAAGAGTAAGCCTCCTCAGAGAACAGCTTTTATCTAAACTCAAGGGCAAAATCTTCAGAGAGCAAAGGATTAATGAGCTCCTTAGCAAACAAGTTGCATGCTGCTACAGACAATAGCAATTTCAGGCACTGAAACCTTTTGATACCTCTTTTATTTGTAAGCAAGATCCCTTGAGCTATCTACTGTTCTTCAAGGTCTCCAGGGCCTTCCAGGACCAAGCCTTAATTGTATGGCTGAAATGTAAGCCAAGTGCCTGCAGATGAACTATAATTTTAAGACAGATGTTAGGCTGGGCCAGGGAAGGTGTAAATGTCTCTGTACTGAAAAGACGGAAGAGATGCTGTGACCATCCAGTCTGAGCTTTTCTAAAACTCAGGCCAAAGAAGTGTCCTGAATTCATTTTGGCTTGTGTTGGAACAGATCATCTGGAAAACCACCCCTCTCAATTTTACGGTTTCCATGGAGGTGGAACCACCACAACATTGCAAAGAGGTCCCAAGAACTAAATATTCTCCCTATTAAAAATACTGTACCATATTTCTGGTAGAGTTTATTGCACTTCAACATCTGGCCATTGAGTTTGACTATACCATTCTCTGCCAGAATGATGAAACTTAACATCTTATTCCTGTCCCCTTGCAAATATTCTTAGACTGTCATCAAGAACATCCAAACACTTCTTTTTTGCTAAACTGCTGTCCCTGGTTGAGCAACACAGGACTAACTTCTCTTCTAATGCTGGGGAAAACTCCACTTTTGGAAGACTCTAGTGTCTGAATTAATGAAAATATTTGCTTTATAGCCAGCTAGGCTATGTGGGATTCGAGGTCTCAGTGTTTTCGAGCCTTGCCAGGTGCAGGGAGGAGGAGGAGCGAGGCCTGGGCACTTGACTCAACCTGGCCAACGGGGTTATTTCATACCATGAATGTCACATTCAATATAAATTAGAAAGTTTGCTGCGTAGTCTCTCTCTCCCTTGATGGTGGCAGTCCAGAGAAGCTCCTTGCCCCGGTGCCAGACCCCTGAGGCCTTTCCTTCCTCCAGAAACTGTTGTGCTCGCAGTGTCTGACATTTGCTGTCCACTGCTGGGAGTGCACAGCTTCCTGCTGATATAATTGGCTGAGTATAATTATGTATAATATTGGCTGAGTATAATAATGAGTATAACTCATTTCCATTTGGGGGTATGTTTTACCATCTGTGCTGCTAACAGGCAGTGTGACAGAATATAAAAAGAGTATTAGCTATTCAGTCCAGGAACAGCAGGGAGAGTGACTACTCTTCAGCTCCTTCCTTTTTTTCTCTCTCTTGTAGCTGCTGACATTTTGTCTGAGCATGAGGACTGTTACAGAAGAGGACAGTGCATAATAACAGAGAAGAGAGGGCTTTGGTTGACAGTGAATGTGGACACAAACACGTGGGATCTGCTCCAGAGCCTCTCCTCGGCTCTCACCTCCGTGAAGTCCAGGAGGGAGGTGGTGCATGGACGCAGGGATGGACACGTTACACAGCTGAAGCATTCGAGCTTCCTCTGTAGTCACACAACATGTTTTAAGCTAGCTAACTGGTTAGCCACAGCAGCTAACCATGTGGGCTAACCACTGCTGCACACATCCAGGCTCTTCAGTAAGTCCTAGGTTGCCGTGACTGCTGTGCTAACAATATCCAAGCCAGTCTTGGCAACTGGCATAGCCTCAGTTGTGTGTTATATATTCAAAGGCCATTCTGAATTGAGTAGTATTTTATTTTTTAAGGTACTAAACACCTTGCAGAATTAGTGCCTGTCTAATATACATCAGTGTCTTTCTCGTTTGCCTTTTGACTACAAAAGAAATTAATATCAGCATGAGTGTAAGAATTGTGGAAAGCAGAACTAGTTATATGAACTTTCTCGAGTCTTTTCAGTTCCCAGAGAATTGGGGATTGTTATGTTCTCATCAGAATTCATCCAAATGTCATCCTTGGTTTGCTTCTTTCAGAAAGCCACTATCCCTGTGTGTTTAAAATGATCCTGTGGATGTGTTGTTCATGTGAGCTAATTAAAGCATTTAGACTAACAGGCACACTTTGCTCCTTTTTCTATCAACAAATGCTGGAGAGACTATATGTGCAAAGATGTGTGATAGATCTTGAGGTTATACTATGACAACTTTATTTGTAATAAAAGACATAGATCTGAGCTGATACTTACTGCAAAACTGATTTTAAGAGTTGTTTCTTATTTTGGTATTTCAATAATAACCCAATAATTTTAATTTCAGGAAGGAGGAATACATTACATGCTCATCTTTTAAAATAGTTTCACTCTTATAAAACAGTTAATATCGAATAGGTTTATGTTAGAATTTGTTTTATTAACTCTTTCAAATATTTTTGGCTAAGTCTTGATATAGCTTTTTTTATTAAAATCTCTGAGGTTATATTTGAAGAATGATGGCCAGAATGTTACAGCAGGACCCCTCTCAATCACCTACCAAAGGTCTTGGGAGTCTGGGGAGGTCCCTGCTGACTGGAAGCTAGACAAGGTTATTCCAATTTACAAGAAGGATGCGAGGGAAGATCCAGGAAACTACAGACCTGTTAGTCTAACCTCAGTACCTGGAAAAATTATGGAGCAGATCATACTGGGTACTATTGAAAGGCATTTAAAGAATAATGCAATCATCAGGCACAGTCAACATGGGTTCACAAAGGGAAAGTCCTGTTTAACTACTTTGATATCCTTTTATGATAAGGTCACCTGCCTAGTGGGTGAAGGGAAGGCGGTGGATGTAGTTTTTCTGGAGTTTATTGAGGCTTTTGATACTGTCCCTCACAGCATCCTTCTGGACAAGTTGCTCAACTGTGGGATGAGCAGGTACATGGTGCACTGGGTGAAGAACTGGTTGAATGGCAGGGCTCAAAGGGTTGTAGTGAATGGGGCTACATCTGGCTGGTGGCCAGTCACCAACGGTGTTCCTCAGGGTTCAATTCTAGGGCCAGTTCTGTTCAATGTATTTATCAACGACCTGGATGCAGGAGTTGAATGCACCATTAGCATGTTTCCTGATGATACCAAACTGGGAGGTGCTGTTGACTCTCTTGAGGGACAAGAGGCCTTGCAGAGGGTTCTAGATAGCACTGGGCAATAGTCAGTGGCATTAAATTTGACAAGAACAAATGTCAGATCCTGCACCTGGGACGGAGTAATGCCAGGCACAAGTATAAATTGGGAGAGGAGTGGCTGGAGAGCAGTCTGCAGAAAGGGATCTGGGGGGGGGGCTGGTTGGCAGCTGGCTCAATATGAGTCAGCAGTGGGCCCTGGCAGCCAAGAGGGCAAACCGCGTTCTGGGATGCATCAAACACAGCATAACCAGCCAGATAAGAGAGGTGATTATCCCACTGTATTCAGCGTTGCTGTGGCCTCACCTTGAGTACTGTGTGCAGTTCTGGGCCCCACAATTTAAGAAGGATGTTCAGGTACTTGAATGCGTCCAGAGGAGGGCAACAAAGCTGGTGAAAGGGCTGGAAGGCAAGTCCTATGAGGAGTGGCTAAGGACTCTGGGGTTGTCTAGTTTGGAGAAAAGGAGACTGAGGGGTTACCTCATAGCTCTCTGCAGCTTCCTGAGGAGGGGAAGTGGAGAGGGAGGTGTTGACCTCTTCTCCCTGGTATCCAGTGACAGGATGTGTGGAAATGGTTCAAAGGTGCACCAGGGAAGGTTTAGACTTGACATTAGGAAGCATTTCTTTACTGAGAGGGTAGTCAAATGCTGGAACAGGCTTCCTAGAGAGGTGGTCGATGCCCCATGCCTGTCAGTGTTTAAGAGGCCTTTGGACAATGCCCTTAGTAACATGCTTTAACTTTTGGTCATCCCTGAATTGGTCAGGCAGTTGGACTAGATGATTGTTGTAGGTCCCTTCCAACTGAACTATTCTATTCTATTCTATTCTATTCTATTCTATTCTATTCTATTCTAATTATATCTCTGCCTTCTAAATCTCCAGTAACTGGCTAAATAAATCTATGGCTTTGAAAACTCACTCTTTATTCTGTGTAATGGGCTATTAAACAAGCAAATAAAACAACTGAGAAATCTAGTTTGGAAGGTGTCGCTGTATGCACTATTCTAATTTTTTGTTGTTGACACTACCTTCATAACATATTACAGTAAGATTGCAATATTTTGAATGGGAATATATGCTATTTTAACAGCCAAACTCAAAATGTTGCACAGCCACATTTCTGTTGAGATTTAAGAAAACCGTTCTTTAATCTTTCTTGTGTTCAGCTATTGGTTCATCTATGATCCTCTGTTGCTATCTACCATTGTTAAAATATCTGTGTTAAACCATAAGGCTTTTACACTGTGTGTGTTGACGGAGTTAACGGATGGAGAATGAAAGCTAATGGGACAATTTTTTCAGTGATGATCTCAGTAAGCCAAGGACATTGGTATCCCAAAATGGACAACATTTGCTATTTAAGACCATACAGCACTGGTATAGGTTTTCCAGGTTATCCTGTAAATCCAGAGAGAACAGGTTATAAGCACTGGATGAAGTAAGGCTAATGCAAAGAAAATCCCATTGCTCCTAACACTGAGAGAAACTGCTGTGATTGGTGCAGGCCTCCCACCTCCCCTGGCCGGATGGCATGGGCAGGGGGTGTGTTGGTGGCGTTGAAAGAGACAGTGACCTGAGAAAGGCTGGGCTGCTTGGCACCAGCTGTGGGAGGGAGACACATTGCCACATAAGGACACCACTACAAGCTCTTATCTATTTTGGGATGTGTCTCATTTCATCAGAAACTCCTGTTGCTGCAATATTATTCATGGCAATAGTGCCTTGAGCTAGGCTGGGGTCCTTTCGCACTAGGTATTACACAAAGCTGCAGCAAATTATAGCCCCCAAGACTTATGTCCCTCTCCTGTTGCACTTAAAGAGAACTTTATCTCTGGTATCAGTAGAAACTGTAGCATACCTTCCCATATCCTACCTTCCAGGTGGCCAAGAAGGCCAATAGCATCCTGGCTTGTATCAGAAATAGTGTGGCCAGCAGGACTAGGGAAGTGATTGTCCCCCTGTACTCTTCACTGGTGAGGCAGCACCTCGAATACTGTGTTCAGTTTTGGGCCCCTCACTACAAAACAGACATTGAGGTGCTAGAGCATGTCCAAAGAAGAGCACAGGTCTTATGAGGAGTGGCTGAGGAAACTGAGGTTGTTTAGCCTGGAGAAAAGGAGGCTGAGGGGAGACCTTATCGCTCTCTACAACTACCTGAAAGGAGGTTGTAGCGAGGGGGGTTGTTGCGTGAAAAGGGACAAAGCAATTTTGGCATAGTCGGCAGGATTGCCATGGATAAGCTGCTGAAAAAATATGATTGTGCCCCTTCCCAGGCTGGGAAGGAGTGGGCCCATAAATTTTGGAAGGATGAAGAGAAAGTGGTGGAACGTATTGAAGAGTGTCGGGCTTCACTAAAGCTCGGAGCGGGGAAAGGCAAAGGTGTGATCTGTGCGGTGTTAGGCGCCTGTTTATCTCGTGCACAACAAGAAGCTAGGGAAACCCCTGCTCCTAATCTGATTTCTGCTGTAGAATATGCAACTCTGAAATCGGAAAATGAGGTGTTGAAGTCATCACTAGCTTTTCAGAAGGAGACGGGAGAAAAATTAAGAACTCAAGTTGATAAGCTTGTGAGTGAGAATGAATGTTTAGGAAACCGTAATGCTCGACTCGGGAATGAAAATCTCCAACTTAAAGGTGAAAATCAGCAACTTAAAATGTTATTGGAAAGGGTGACTGGGCTCTTAGATAAAATGCAGCCCTCGACCCAAGTCCAACAAATTCGTAAGTTAATGTGTTATCCAAATTCCGGAACCCAGACTGGAGATTTTTTGTCTAATAGTGAAGATGAGGAAGAAGATGAGGAGGGAAGGACTTTTACTGTGAAATCTCGAGTCTTTCCTTTACGACCTCTGATTAAAACTGAAACCACAGTTGATGAGGATGATGATGAAGTCCGCAACACTGTGCGTACTATTCCGTGGACACCAACAGAGTTAGCGAAAATAAGGGAGAAATATTCGAGGCGGCCAGAAGAATCAGCTGTTGAGTATGTGTGGCGAGTTTCTTCTGAAGGAGGAGATAGAATTATGTTGAGTGAGGAAGAAGCAGGAGACTCTTGGGGACCAGGAGTGTTTTTAACTACAATGGACGGGGATCATAATTATTCCCTAACCGCTCGAGCAGCCTTTTGGGCAGGTGGTGTGGATCTGCGAGAGAGGGGGGAGCCATTAGAGATTAGAGCTACAGGCTACTCTGATCTGTTTGCGGCGATACGGAAAGCAGCTTGTCTGCAAGCCATGTATGACAGAGAGGAATTTCGGAAATCCCCAATGTCAGCCCCTATCGACCCCGATCGATTAGCCCCTCTCATCCGTGGTCTTCCCGATTGCCTGAAACCATTCATTGTCTGCACTCAAGATCGCATACGAGAGGCTCGGGATGCTCATGGGCGGGGCCGGCGTCGCTACATGCCCACCTGGAATGAATATGTACAGGAAATAGACCAATATGGGTGCCGAATGGGCTGGGCCAGCCTAACTAGTGAAAAATCCTCCGAACACCCCCGAAAGGTTCGCCAAGTCCGAACTCACACTCAAAACCCCAAACCGGTGGAAAGGTTTAAGCCTGATAAGGACCGGAACGAGTTGTGGCGTAAAGCCCTACAATTAGGGGTACCCTGACAATTCTTGCACGGTGTCCCTACGGGAGATCTCCGTACACTGGTCCAATCTCTAACTAGAAAGAATAATTCGGCTGGGGAGAAAAGTCTAACCAGAGAGTCCCCAAGCCATGAGAAAATTGTGCCTTCTGCACCGGAGCGTAATTTGATTGATTTGTCAGAGTCCCAGTCAAAAAACTCCTATCCCCGGGGAGGGCAGTGAGCCACCCTGTCCGGCGGGTACTAGCTATTCAATGGCTCTCTCATAAAGATTCCGAACCTATTATCGCCATTCCTGTTGGACCCCGGAGGATGTCGGTAAACTTTATTATTGATACCGGAGCCCAAATGTCTGCAATCACTAACGAAACGGCACAACTTCTAGGTATAAATCCCACCAGACGCAGAGTCAACTTCGCAGGAATTGATGGTGTGGTAAAAACATGCCCCACCGCAAAAATTAACCTCTGGTTGCCGGGAAAGCAGCGAATGACTAGGGCGGAAGTGTTAGTGGGTGCCTCGCGTACTAACCTCCTAGGATTTGACGTGCTGCGTGGGCGAATGTGGAAATTCCCAGATGGAACTGCGTGTAGTTTTGCAGGATGCAAAAAAGTAATAGACACAGTGAAATTGAGTCTATTGGAAACTTCCATGCCTTTACCTCCCTCTAAAATCACTAATGTCCGGCAGTATCCACTGCCTGCAGCTGCACTTGCAGGAGCAGACGGGGTGGTATCAGATTTAGAAAAAAGAGACATCATTAAGAGGACTCACTCGCCTTATAATTCACCGGTGTGGCCGGTAAAGAAACCAAACGGGCAATGGCGTTTCACAGTAGATTACCGAAAGTTAAACGCCAACGCTGCACCCCTGACCGCCGCAGTTCCAAATATCGCGGAAATTGTGACAATGATACAAGGAGCTGCCCATCCTTGGATGGCTGCCTTAGATGTAAAAGACATGTTTTTTATGATTCCCCTCCTTGAGCAGGACAAAGCGCGGTTTGCATTCACGTGGAAAGGAGTCCAATATACCTTTAACCGACTTCCACAAGGATACAAACATTCCCCCACTATTGCTCATAATGCTTTAGCTGAAGTGCTAGCAGAGATTCCTGTTTCACAGGGATGTACGGTATACCGATATATTGATGACATCCTAATAGGGGGAGAGAACCAAGAAAGTGTAAAAGACATGATGGAAAACATCCGAAAAACATTACTTGATTTAGGATTGGAAATTCCAGACTCAAAGTGTCAGGGACCTGCACAGGAAGTTAAATTCCTGGGGGTCTGGTGGATTAAGGGAGCTGCTTTTGTCCCTCAGGATACCCTGGAAAAAATAGAGCATGGACAGAATCCATCCAGCGTGAAGGAGTTACAGCAAGTTCTGGGAACTTTAAGTTATTGGCGTAAACACATCCCTGGCTTTTCCATCATTGCTCGCCCCCTTTATAGTTTGCTCAAGAAGGGTAAATCCTGGGAGTGGACTGAACAACATACTAATGCTCTGGAATTACTAATAAAGGAGCTAAGGTTATTCCAACAGCTTGGTCCTATACATCCAACTGACCCTGTCCACGTAGAATGGGGGGGTTCAGTGAACATGGTTCCCATTGTAATTTATGGCAGAAGGGACCAGCAGGACCGGAGAGACCATTAGAATTTAGCTCTCACTCCTTCAATGATACTGAGAGCAGATATTCAGACCTTGAGAAGGGTTTACTGTCCCTAGTGCGAGCGTTGCAACGAACAGAGCAGATAAGAAGAGAACAGAGTGTGATCATTCAGGGACCTTTCCGCCTCCTAGATGTGGTCCGTAAAGGGACAACGCCACCAGCTGGCATTGCCCAGAAACCTACAGTTCGAAAGTGGTATGCTTATTTAGAAGGCATTAATGAAATCATGCCAGTCTCTGAAGGCAGTGTTAAAGTATCCAAGCTCCAAAAGGATATAGATGGTGCCCTATTGTTCCAATCCCCACCAAACAGACCATCTCCGATCCAAGAAGCACCTCCTCTGAAGGAAGGCAGTGATCTTACAGGAGTGTGGTTTACTGATGCGTCATCTCACCGTGAAAACAATAAGTGGAAATATAAGGCCGTAGCACTGGAAGTAGCAACGGGAGAAAGAGCGATTGAAACAGGGGAGGGTAGTGCACAAGTAGGGGAACTCAGAGCTGTCCTACTAGCTGCACAACATGGAGCCACCTCCATTTACACTGACTCATATGCTGTTTTTAAAGGAGCCACTGAATGGATAGGTCACTGGGCAGCCAACGATTGGCAGGTGAATAGAGTCCCGATTTGGGAGACGGACAGTTGGAAGCAACTGTTAGAAATAGGAGGACAGAGAACATTGCACATTGGTTGGGTAAAAGGCCATGATCGTTCGAACTCGATCACTGCTCAATTCAACCAACAGGTAGATAGCCTCACGCGGCTACAGCAAATTGACGTTGTAGATGATGGTCGGGAATGGGAATGCTTACTCGAATGGTTACATGTTAAGCGTGGCCACACAGGCCGTGCTGACCTGTATCAGGAAGGTCTAGCCCGGGGGTGGCCTGTGTCGGTTAAGCTGTGCGAACAAGTAGTAACTGCCTGTTCACAATGTCGCCTACGACTCAGTAAAGATCATCCGAGTAAGGCATCTCCCTTACACATTCGGGACAAGAAAACGTTGTGGCATTCATGGCAGATTGATTATATTGGGCCCTTGAGATCATCAGGTGGGAAAAGATATGTCCTGGTAGGAGTGGAGATTATCTCCAGCCTCAGTATGGCCAGCAGTTTCAAATCAGCTACTGGGGACAACACAGTGAAAGGCCTAAAAGGGTGGTTCAGCACACTTCCCCTTCCCGAGGAAATCCAAGGTGATAACGGTTCACACTTTGCCGCTTCGGTGGTACAAGACTGGGCCAAAGAAGAAGGGATTCGATGGGTATTTCATACTCCCTATTATCCCCAGGCTAATGGCATTGTTGAACGCACCAATGGGTTGGTTAAGCGTTTTGCAAAAACTCATGAACCTGGTTGGCATTTGCGATTGGACGATGCCATCTATCAATTAAATAACAGATGGAGTGGAGACGGCTGTCCTAAAATGAAAGCTTTCTGTGTATCTGCCAATATTATCTCTCCAAAAGCTCCCAATGAACCGGGAAAATACCCAGGAAGATTTCACCCTGGGCAACCTGTGCTAGTGAAAATGCCTCAAATTGGGACGGTACCAATGGTGCTAGCTACTCCCAAAAATCCCCATGCATGGGAAGCCAAAGACTGTTCAGGGAAGATACACCGGATCAGCACCCGGTGGATCTCGCCTTCTTTTTAACCCCGTCGGTCGAATAAGACTGAGCAGATTTTCTTTTCCTTTGTGTCTTACAGGAACCTTGGATGAACTGTACAGACGGATTGGCCTACGTTAACTTTGAGTGTCTCCAGGGAATCCTGACGTTGATCCTGGCAATAATACTATTTTTATTATGTATGGCCATCTGGAGGCCCAAATTCTAAAATGACGAATTGGCAGATGGAATCGATGCCATTCAGTTTTACCTTTTTATTCCCTGTTGTTTGTAGTCAGAGAGACCCAGAGTGGCCATGGTCTCAAGCCTTTGTTAAACACAATGTGATGGCAGGTACAAGAAAGGGAGAATTGAGTTTGGCCACTGTAGTTCTACAGGAAAATGAGGTGTTACATGAGTGGACCTGGAATAGTTGGTACCCAGTCCTGAAAGGTAAGGCAGGGGTGGAAATCCGAGTAGGGTGTAGAATGATCAACGGCTCAAACCATGAGAAGGCCATGAGAATAGAGATATTTCGCCCTCAGAACCCACGCTCAATGACAACAAAGCACTGTGTCACCGACAAGTGGGATTGCTGGTATAATTTTACTCTTGTGGAACCCACTCTTGTAACTTGTCGTTGGCAACAGGATGAAATAGCACTGCTATTTGAATTCAAGATAGACGTAGCACCTGAGCTTTGGGATAATGCACTGTCACGGTACACTGCAAGCACTGGAACACCAGAAAACAAAAGGGGTTTAAATCTCTCCACTCTGGTTATACAAGGAAGTGAAGTGTATTCCAGAGATAAATGGAGATGGAATGAATCACTTCAAATGGCTAAAATCGAGGCCACCCTTGGAAAGAGAATACACGTTGGTTGCCGATTTATCAATGGGTCTACTCACCACAGGCCAACTGTAATTAAAACCATCTATGTAGACTCTACCAAACCAGACAAATACAACACTGATTGTTACAAAATTATGGAGCCAAATTCAGATTGCTGGCACAATTTCACTTTCATCAAACCTACAGTAGTGTATTGTATTTGGGGCTACAAGGGCACAGAATTGTTATTTGAATTTATGATTGACTCAAATACACCTGAACTTGCTGAAATGAATCCAGAACCTACACCCCCACAAACTCTCAAAGGCGTACCTTCTAAGCCCTCCATTAGTCTAACTCCTTACATTTTCCACATTGGCCCTTATGTTATTAAACACACAGGTCAACAACAGATACTGTTTAATCCCACATATTCCCTCAAACGAGTAGAATTGTCAATGCAGATTAAAATCTCTGCGATCAAACCCACCTGCTTACCATTCCTGAGTACATCTTATGCAGGATGGTCAGCATGGTTACGCAGACGAACTCTTGCCACTTCACAACGACTGAAGAGGGATGTGACTGGTATCTTAGGAACAGGCCTGGGAGTCTTGAATAGTATAGATGCTGAGATACTTGCCAACAAACTAGTCACAACCACTACTGATCTGGACAAATTAAGACATCCCCTACAGTCCTCTCTACTAGCATTGGGAAACCACCAACGGCTTTTATCGAATATATTGCCTCAGTGGGAAGAAACGGGTGAAAAAGACCATCAGCTGATCACAGATGCACTTGGTACAACCCAAAACAATGTTTCCTTGGCTCTTAGTTGTATCCAAGCCCAATTGTGGATGCAATCTATGACAGCCGCAATCATAAGGGAAGGTGAAGAAGGCACCTTGCCCGCTGAAATTCGAAAAGTAATATGGGATAACGCAATTGAGTTTGAGAAAAAATTTCAGTCCTGGTGGTATCTGGTTAATTTCACCTACGATCCCACCGAGAGCAAGGCCACAGCTTTTGTCTTAACAATACGCAATGCTTTGGTATACACCATATACCCAATCATTGCGCTGGGGTTGAATCACCAAGGAGCTATACTCCATCCAATAGAGCATAGAGTGTGGGCACAACAAAATGAGAATAAATGGCAAACTGTCGATGTTGACGCATGCGTTTCACGAGACCAACAAGGATTCATTTGTGAGAGTAATACCCTCAAAGCACAAGACATTTGTCTTGACACCAACCAGAATGTTTGTCACTTTGAGATACGTCCCGATGAAACCCCAGAAACTGTGCTTGTATATATTGGGAAAGGGTGCGTTTGCATGAGGTCTCCCTGTAGTCTTGTATTCATAGATGACATAGTAGTTGATATAAGTAATCACTCAAATCTTTGTGTTTGTAACTTTACTAACATTATCGGATGTGACTTCAATTATTCAGCTCCTGTTATCTCTTTTCAATTGCTACAATCTAATTATACATTGATTCGAGATTTGTTGCCTACCCCTATCGGAATGAATCTCTCACTGGTGAAGAAGCTGCTACAACACGATGAATTGAAGCGACTGTTGAAAGAGGCCCAAGAAAATGGACAGAGAACTTTGATTACCGTCCATCATGATGTTGAAGAAATACACCAAGTGCTGGAAAGAGTCAAGAGAGACAGAGGACATGAATGGGGAGATACTCTTTTTGGATGGTCGCCGACAGTTACAGGACTTTATAACAAGATGCTCCATCCTGTTGTTGTTTTACTAATACTCATTGTATTGTGCTTCGCTTTGACAATTGTTTTGTATGTTAGACTTTGGATTATGATGAAGTTTAACTCGTTTGATCACTCCACGAGATGTATTTGCACTTGATATCCCTCACCACAAGAACACATGTGATCTTTCCTATCAGTATTGAGTATCGTGGAGCTTGAGTGACTGTAGTCACGGGGTGGATTATGTGGAATAAATACTAAATTGGCTAAAGAATACAAAAGTACAGCATTGTTCACACATTAAGGAAAAGTATAAAATCAAGAGGCTTCTGAGGTAGAAAATAGCCGCAGCTGGCATGAAGGACACAACACCTGTGGTTCCCTGATAAGCTACATGAGGTACGGGACGGGATGCAATTATTCTGCGGCTTTACCTTATGATGTATAGCGGATACGGGAATGGGATGATACCATGAAACAGATAAGCTGCCAATTAGCTGCCCGCTCGATACTCGGAGCCAACATTTTGTCAACTTTTGATGAAATGCTGTCCTTTGTGCGAACTTTGCTCATTATAATGTCATTATAATACCAAAACACACCTCCATCCCGAAGGCTACCTGCCTCCAAGGTGCGACCACTCCTTCTTGAGTCTGCGCCCTGAATTTCTCATAAACTATACCTTTAATTGTGAAGCGAGAAAAATTTACACCAATCATGATAAAAGTATGTATGACTAAAGTCACTCAAACGCCACCTTGAAGATAACACATAGTATAAAAATAGCCCGAGAGAGGGGGGATACCCAGGGAAGACACCATCGCAAAGAATTACATCACTGACTTCTGGGGTCAGTCGACGGGCTGAGCCTCTCTTCCCCCCCATAGGGACGCCTTTGGGTAAGACTTCGATTATACCGAGTGCTTCCTCAGGAAACTTAGAAATTTCTCTAGAGACTCTCTTTTCTACATTTAGAGCCAGGCTGTATCGTTTATAACTTTGTCGCGCGTTTTGTATATGTAACAATACTGTCATTTGCACGTGCTTTGCAGACAGTGTATTTATCACCGGCAATCCTAAGAACCTATATACCTGTTGTTTAAATAAACTGCACTTTTTATAAGTAGCTAGTCGTTTCGGTTTCTCACTGAACGCGACCAAAGACTCGAGAGCGGCCGTGCTAGTTCATGAGCACGACTAGACTGAAGGTGCAGTCCACTATTAGTGTATCCAAATCGTAATAGTTTAATACATATTAAACGCGACTGGACTGATAGTGCTGAATTTGGCATCCCTCAGAATTTAAACCTAGCCGCACCTAGCCTCCCACCTCGGTGAGGAGTGTTAGAACGCAAGGGGGTTTATTTTCTGCCAAAACCGCTTTGCCCCTTTTCATGCAACAGGGGTGTTGGTCTCTTTACCCAATAACAAGTGATAGGATGAGAGGAAATGGCCTCAAGTTGTACAAGGGGAGGTTTAGATTGGATATTAGGAAAAATTTCTTCCCCAAAAAGGTTGTCAAGCATTGGAACAGGCTGCCCAGGGAAGTAGTTGAGTCACCATCCCTGGAGGTATTTAAAAGACAGGTAGACACGGCGCTTAGGGACGTGGTTTAGTGGTGGACTTGGCAGTGTTAGGTTAACAGTTGGACTTGATGATCTTAAAGGTCTTTTCCAACCTAAACGATTCTATGATTCTACGATATCAACTCATGCATGTCCTTTGTAGTACAGCTCTCCGGTAGTAATGCATTGCCTGGGACTTGATCTCAGTAAGGTAGGCAAAATCTGTGATGAGAAATAATGGAATCAGTGTCCGTGCTAAGGTAAAATAACCAACTAAGGGGCAGGACAAGAAGCAGTAGGTATCTAAAGATGACTTTAAACCAGTACCAGTGCTTCTGCATTGATTTAATAAGCCCGTGTGGGGTTTCTATCAGCAAAGACTTGGACCCTGAATAGCCCATTTTTCCAGGGTAAAAACCAACAAAAAAACCCCCAACAAAAAACCCCTAAGAACCCATGGGTCATAAGGACCGGTTTTCTGGATTTGGGGATGCACAAACAAAATTTGTTATGTATCATTTTAACCACACAAATCCCACACTGGTCAAATTATTCACCCCTTTCTTCTTCCTCAGGAATGCAAACCAGATTTAAAAGCAGACACACATTGCCATTTGGGTACTTTAAAAAAACATCTGGTGGTGATGAGAAGCCCCTGTGTCAGTTAATCCATCTCACAGATGGAATAATTCTAAGAAAAAATAAATATCTTCCATGGCTATTGGACTGTTGAAACCCTGAGGAGCTGGGTAGGAGCGAGGAAGGTTCTTATTAAATTGCCTTCTACCCCAGGGGTGGAAACACAGCCCTACTATTTGCCATGGACTGATCCAGACTGCACTGGAGAAGGGCGGAGCTCCAGAACACCTGCAGTACATTGATGACATCATTGTGTGGGGTAACACAGCAGCAGAAGTTTTCAAGAAAGGTAAGAAAATAATCAAAATTATTCTGAAAGTAGGTTTTGCTGTAAAAAGAGGCAAGGTCAAGGACCCTGCATGAGAGATCCAGTTCTTGGGAATTAAATAGCAAGATAGGCATTGCCAGATCCCAACAGACATGATTAAAAAAATCACATCTATGTCCCCACCTACTAACAAAAAGGAAACACAAGCCTTCTTAGGCATTGTGGGTTTCTGGAGAATGCATATTCCAGGTTACAGTCAGATTGTGAGACCTCTCTATGAAGTGAATTGAAAGAGGAATGATTTTACGTGGGGCCCTGAGCAACGACAGGCCTTTGAGCAAATTAAACAAGAGATTGTGCATGCAGTAGCCCTTGGAACAGTCTGAACAGGACGGGACATTAAAAATGTGCTCTACACCACAACCGGGGACAGTGGCCCTACCTGGAGCCTATGTGTTAGAAAATAAAATAACTTGATTGTGCAAAATTATAATCAATTGTGGTTTTGCTTAAATTTAGGTTGAATTGAGACTCACTAAACTTAGCATAAGTAACTTCACTTAGCATCAGTAGTAAAGTTGTAGGCCGTGTGCTCTGAACGTTCACCTAGAAAAACTGTTCTCATACAGTGGATTACCCTGAGACTGGTAGAAGCCGGGAGATAAGGACGGACTTTCTGTCAGAAGAAGCTGTATTTCATCCCAGCAGGAGCTCTATCTCCTCCCAAGACAAGGACAGCTAGCAGCCCACCCAGAGGTAAAGAAGGAAACCAATAAGGAGTAAGAAGACCCCAGACCAGGAATGAACCTTGGACCCAGAGGCGCGTGCAAGATGCGTGGACAGTATGTGAAGGGCAAGTGATAACATTGTAAAGGTAGAAATGCCCAGGGATTTCTTTGTTTTGGGCTGCTCTCAGGGATGGGGGCCCAGCTTGAGCTGTAATAAACCGAGTCTTTGCAGGAACCTAGAGTCCGAACTCTTCTTTAGGACATGGACCTGTTGGAGTGGGTCCAGAGGAGGGCCACAAAGATGATCAGAGGGCTGGAGCACCTCTCCTATGAAGACAGGCTGAGAGAGTTGGGATTGTTCAGCCTGGAGAAGAGAAGGCTCCGGGGAGACCTTATAGCAGCTTTCCAATATCTGAGGGAGGTCTACAAGAAAGCTGGAGAGGGACTTTTTACAAGGGCACGTAGTGAAAGGACGAGGAGTAATGGCTTCAAACTGGAAGAGGGCAGATTTATATTAGATAGCAGGAAGAAATTTTTCACTATGAGGGTGATGAGGCACTGGAACAGGTTGCCCAGAGAAGTTGTTGAGGCCCCATCCCTGGAAGTATTCAAGACCAGGCTTGATGGGGCTTTGAGTAACCTGGTCTAGTGGGAGGTGTCCCTGCCCAGGGCAGGGGGGTTGGAACTAGATGATCTTTAAGGTCCCTTCTGACACGAACCATTCTATGATTCTATGATTCTTTACAGTCGGAGGCCAAGACTGGAACCAGCCGCACCTAGAATACTCTCTGAGAAGGAGTTTAGAAAGCGAGGGAGTCCAGTCCACTGGACTAGTCCAGTCAGGACGCTGAGGAACATCGAAACAATCAACAAGTGCACCAGACAGATTTGTTTTCCAGACAGATTTGGGCTGGGAACATAAAGGTGAACTATTTTTAGCTCGGTGGACCCATGACACTTCAGGTCATCAAGGAAGGGATGCAACATCTAAATGGACTCATGCCGAGGGGTGGATTTAACTATGGACACTATTGCACAGGTTATCCACAATTGTGAAACATACTCCGCAATCGAGCAAGCTAAAAGGTTAAAACCTTTGTGGTATGGGGGACGATGGCTGAAATATAATTAGAGGGAGACCTGGAAAATTTACTATATCACACTCCCTCAAACCCGCCAGGGTAAGCACTATGTGCTTACAATGGTGGAAGCAATCACCGGATGGTTGGAAACTATGCCGTGGCCCTTCACAATAATTACAGGTCTCCCTGTAATTATTATAACCTGTGCAATAGTGTCCATAGTTAAATCCACCCCTCGGCATGAGTCCATTTAGATGTTGCATCCCTTCCTTGATGACCTGAAGTGTCATGGGTCCACCGAGCTAAAAATAGTTCACCTTTATGTTCCCAGCCCAAATCTGTCTGGAAAACAAATCTGTCTGGTGCACTTGTTGATTGTTTCGATGTTCCTCAGCGTCCTGACTGGACTAGTCCAGTGGACTGGACTCCCTCGCTTTCTAAACTCCTTCTCAGAGAGTATTCTAGGTGCGGCTGGTTCCAGTCTTGGCCTCCGACTGTAAAGAATCATAGAATCATAGAATGGTTCGTGTCAGAAGGGACCTTAAAGATCATCTAGTTCCAACCCCCCTGCCCTGGGCAGGGACACCTCCCACTAGACCAGGTTACTCAAAGCCCCATCAAGCCTGGTCTTGAATACTTCCAGGGATGGGGCCTCAACAACTTCTCTGGGCAACCTGTTCCAGTGCCTCATCACCCTCATAGTGAAAAATTTCTTCCTGCTATCTAATATAAATCTGCCCTCTTCCAGTTTGAAGCCATTACTCCTCGTCCTTTCACTACGTGCCCTTGTAAAAAGTCCCTCTCCAGCTTTCTTGTAGACCTCCCTCAGATATTGGAAAGCTGCTATAAGGTCTCCCCGGAGCCTTCTCTTCTCCAGGCTGAACAATCCCAACTCTCTCAGCCTGTCTTCATAGGAGAGGTGCTCCAGCCCTCTGATCATCTTTGTGGCCCTCTTCTGGACCCACTCCAACAGGTCCATGTCCTAAAGAAGAGTTCGGACTCTAGGTTCCTGCAAAGACTCGGTTTATTACAGCTCAAGCTGGGCCCCCATCCCTGAGAGCAGCCCAAAACAAAGAAATCCCTGGGCATTTCTACCTTTACAATGTTATCACTTGCCCTTCACATACTGTCCACGCATCTTGCACGCGCCTCTGGGTCCAAGGTTCATTCCTGGTCTGGGGTCTTCTTACTCCTTATTGGTTTCCTTCTTTACCTCTGGGTGGGCTGCTAGCTGTCCTTGTCTTGGGAGGAGATAGAGCTCCTGCTGGGATGAAATACAGCTTCTTCTGACAGAAAGTCCGTCCTTATCTCCCGGCTTCTACCAGTCTCAGGGTAATCCACTGTATGAGAACAGTTTTTCTAGGTGAACGTTCAGAGCACACGGCCTACAACTTTACTACTGATGCTAAGTGAAGTTACTTATGCTAAGTTTAGTGAGTCTCAATTCAACCTAAATTTAAGCAAAACCACAATTGATTATAATTTTGCACAATCAAGTTATTTTATTTTCTAACACATAGGCTCCAGGTAGGGCCACTGTCCCCGGTTGTGGTGTAGAGCACATTTTTAATGTCCCGTCCTGTTCAGACTGTTCCAAGGGCTACTGCATGCACAATCTCTTGTTTAATTTGCTCAAAGGCCTGTCGTTGCTCAGGGCCCCACGTAAAATCATTCCTCTTTCAATTCACTTCATAGAGAGGTCTCACAATCTGACTGTAACCTGGAATATGCATTCTCCAGAAACCCACAATGCCTAAGAAGGCTTGTGTTTCCTTTTTGTTAGTAGGTGGGGACATAGATGTGATTTTTTTAATCATGTCTGTTGGGATCTGGCAATGCCTATCTTGCTATTTAATTCCCAAGAACTGGATCTCTCATGCAGGGTCCTTGACCTTGCCTCTTTTTACAGCAAAACCTACTTTCAGAATAATTTTGATTATTTTCTTACCTTTCTTGAAAACTTCTGCTGCTGTGTTACCCCACACAATGATGTCATCAATGTACTGCAGGTGTTCTGGAGCTCCGCCCTTCTCCAGTGCAGTCTGGATCAGTCCATGGCAAATAGTAGGGCTGTGTTTCCACCCCTGGGGTAGAAGGCAATTTAATAAGAACCTTCCTCGCTCCTACCCAGCTCCTCAGGGTTTCAACAGTCCAATAGCCATGGAAGATATTTATTTTTTCTTAGAATTATTCCATCTGTGAGATGGATTAACTGACACAGGGGCTTCTCATCACCACCAGATGTTTTTTTAAAGTACCCAAATGGCAATGTGTGTCTGCTTTTAAATCTGGTTTGCATTCCTGAGGAAGAAGAAAGGGGTGAATAATTTGACCAGTGTGGGATTTGTGTGGTTAAAATGATACATAACAAATTTTGTTTGTGCATCCCCAAATCCAGAAAACCGGTCCTTATGACCCATGGGTTCTTAGGGGTTTTTTGTTGGGGGTTTTTTTGTTGGTTTTTACCCTGGAAAAATGGGCTATTCAGGGTCCAAGTCTTTGCTGATAGAAACCCCACACGGGCTTATTAAATCAATGCAGAAGCACTGGTACTGGTTTAAAGTCATCTTTAGATACCTACTGCTTCTTGTCCTGCCCCTTAGTTGGTTATTTTACCTTAGCACGGACACTGATTCCATTATTTCTCATCACAGATTTTGCCTACCTTACTGAGATCAAGTCCCAGGCAATGCATTACTACCGGAGAGCTGTACTACAAAGGACATGCATGAGTTGATATCGTAGAATCATAGAATCGTTTAGGTTGGAAAAGACCTTTAAGATCATCAAGTCCAACTGTTAACCTAACACTGCCAAGTCCACCACTAAACCACGTCCCTAAGCGCCGTGTCTACCTGTCTTTTAAATACCTCCAGGGATGGTGACTCAACTACTTCCCTGGGCAGCCTGTTCCAATGCTTGACAACCTTTTTGGGGAAGAAATTTTTCCTAATATCCAACCTAAACCTCCCCTTGTACAACTTGAGGCCATTTCCTCTCATCCTATCACTTGTTATTGGGTAAAGAGACCAACACCCCTGTTGCATGAAAAGGGGCAAAGCGGTTTTGGCAGAAAATAAACCCCCTTGCGTTCTAACACTCCTCACCGAGGTGGGAGGCTAGGTGCGGCTAGGTTTAAATTCTGAGGGATGCCAAATTCAGCACTATCAGTCCAGTCGCGTTTAATATGTATTAAACTATTACGATTTGGATACACTAATAGTGGACTGCACCTTCAGTCTAGTCGTGCTCATGAACTAGCACGGCCGCTCTCGAGTCTTTGGTCGCGTTCAGTGAGAAACCGAAACGACTAGCTACTTATAAAAAGTGCAGTTTATTTAAACAACAGGTATATAGGTTCTTAGGATTGCCGGTGATAAATACACTGTCTGCAAAGCACGTGCAAATGACAGTATTGTTACATATACAAAACGCGCGACAAAGTTATAAACGATACAGCCTGGCTCTAAATGTAGAAAAGAGAGTCTCTAGAGAAATTTCTAAGTTTCCTGAGGAAGCACTCGGTATAATCGAAGTCTTACCCAAAGGCGTCCCTATGGGGGGGAAGAGAGGCTCAGCCCGTCGACTGACCCCAGAAGTCAGTGATGTAATTCTTTGCGATGGTGTCTTCCCTGGGTATCCCCCCTCTCTCGGGCTATTTTTATACTATGTGTTATCTTCAAGGTGGCGTTTGAGTGACTTTAGTCATACATACTTTTATCATGATTGGTGTAAATTTTTCTCGCTTCACAATTAAAGGTATAGTTTATGAGAAATTCAGGGCGCAGACTCAAGAAGGAGTGGTCGCACCTTGGAGGCAGGTAGCCTTCGGGATGGAGGTGTGTTTTGGTATTATAATGACATTATAATGAGCAAAGTTCGCACAAAGGACAGCATTTCATCAAAAGTTGACAAAATGTTGGCTCCGAGTATCGAGCGGGCAGCTAATTGGCAGCTTATCTGTTTCATGGTATCATCCCATTCCCGTATCCGCTATACATCATAAGGTAAAGCCGCAGAATAATTGCATCCCGTCCCGTACCTCATGTAGCTTATCAGGGAACCACAGGTGTTGTGTCCTTCATGCCAGCTGCGGCTATTTTCTACCTCAGAAGCCTCTTGATTTTATACTTTTCCTTAATGTGTGAACAATGCTGTACTTTTGTATTCTTTAGCCAATTTAGTATTTATTCCACATAATCCACCCCGTGACTACAGTCACTCAAGCTCCACGATACTCAATACTGATAGGAAAGATCACATGTGTTCTTGTGGTGAGGGATATCAAGTGCAAATACATCTCGTGGAGTGATCAAACGAGTTAAACTTCATCATAATCCAAAGTCTAACATACAAAACAATTGTCAAAGCGAAGCACAATACAATGAGTATTAGTAAAACAACAACAGGATGGAGCATCTTGTTATAAAGTCCTGTAACTGTCGGCGACCATCCAAAAAGAGTATCTCCCCATTCATGTCCTCTGTCTCTCTTGACTCTTTCCAGCACTTGGTGTATTTCTTCAACATCATGATGGACGGTAATCAAAGTTCTCTGTCCATTTTCTTGGGCCTCTTTCAACAGTCGCTTCAATTCATCGTGTTGTAGCAGCTTCTTCACCAGTGAGAGATTCATTGCGATAGGGGTAGGCAACAAATCTCGAATCAATGTATAATTAGATTGTAGCAATTGAAAAGAGATAACAGGAGCTGAATAATTGAAGTCACATCCGATAATGTTAGTAAAGTTACAAACACAAAGATTTGAGTGATTACTTATATCAACTACTATGTCATCTATGAATACAAGACTACAGGGAGACCTCATGCAAACGCACCCTTTCCCAATATATACAAGCACAGTTTCTGGGGTTTCATCGGGACGTATCTCAAAGTGACAAACATTCTGGTTGGTGTCAAGACAAATGTCTTGTGCTTTGAGGGTATTACTCTCACAAATGAATCCTTGTTGGTCTCGTGAAACGCATGCGTCAACATCGACAGTTTGCCATTTATTCTCATTTTGTTGTGCCCACACTCTATGCTCTATTGGATGGAGTATAGCTCCTTGGTGATTCAACCCCAGCGCAATGATTGGGTATAT